>NC_056662.1:121290597-121593764 GCF_018350195.1 Panthera tigris
TTTGGAAGCTCTCCTCGAGGGATTGTTTTTGAAATAAAGACTTAGGATAAATTAAAAGGAAGTCTTCTGATAAGCCCAGGATGTAAAAACCAGATTAAACAATGAATAAAAAATAGTTTGAATTAGTGAGAGAGGTAACCAGGCATATTTTGGAATTTTATTTATTTAATAACATGTTCTTGAGGACTATTTATTAAAGCTTTTCAGCTTTAAAACATGCTTTTTAAAAAGTGGCATTTTTAGGATGAATTTTTGAGCATATGTAAAGGTGGACAGACTCTTTTAGGGAACCCCCATGTACCCATCACCCAGTCCCCCTGGCAATTTACCTAAGCCCTACCTGGTCCATCCACACCCCAGGCACATTCCCCCCCTCCCAAAGTATTTTGAAGCAAATCTTGTAAAACACATCATTTCCTCAATAAATATTTCAGTGTGTCTCTCTAAAAGATAAAGCATCTCTCCTTTAATAAACAAGATAAACCTTTTGCTCATCCATCTAGGCCTGCAGGGGGAGATGAACTGTGTGACAGGTGAGGTCATACTTAGGTGATCTTGGTTCCCCTTGGGGGATCCAGAGCCCGCCAGCCTCCTGAGTTCCCGACCTAGAAACTTAAACTTGGAACAGAATGGAAAATGATGCAATGCATAATAGCCCCGATGCTGCCAGGGCCACTCCTCAGTGTGTGCAGGATGGTGCTTTTATAGTCAGCCATGTTCTCAGCCAGGCTGTATTAACTGGGTCATTTAGCTCCAAGCCAACTTAGGTTGCTAACTGCGGAGGAGGGAAGGAGAAATGAGGAAGTTTAGTATGGTCAAGGGAAAACAGAGTTTCGCTTAAGACATACTTTTATTGTCTGAATCAGGGCCGGATGGGCACTATTAGAAGTGGAATACGATGCAATCTGCACCATCAGGCAGATGTGCTTTCTGGTTTCAGGAACCACACACAGGTGATGGAGCCTGGCTGCAACTTAGTGCTCAGGCAGGAGGGCATCCTGAGTGTGATGATTAAGCTTATGTGTCAGCCTGACTGGCCTAAGGGATGCCCAGATAGGTGGTAAAACATTATTTCTGGGTGTGTGAGAGAGAGCGTGTTTCTGGAAAAGATTATCATTGCATTCATTAGGCAAGAGAAAAGACGATCTAATGGGGGTGGGGCATCATCCAATCTACTGGGGCCTAGATAGAACACCAAGGCAAAGAAGGGGCTAATTCTGTTTCTTCTTGAGCTGAGATGTCCATTTCCTCCTATCAGACATCGGAGCTCCTGATTCTTCCAGCCTGTGGACTCAGACTGAATATAACATAAACTTTCTTGATTTTCCAGTTTGCAGGTGGCAGACTATGGCCCTTCATGGCCTCCATAACTACCTGGTCCAGTTCCTATAATAGATCTCCCCTCATATAGCTCCCAGTATATCCTATTGGTTCTGTTGCTTCCGAAAATCCTCACCAATGCACTGAGTCCTGGATCTTTGGCTTTCCTCTCGGTCCCTGGGGTCCAACATCAGCCGTACTGAGGAAAGAGGCAGGGGTGTGCCAGTCTTCAGGCTAAGACAGGGCGGGCTGCGTTGACAAGTGCTTGTTCATGCTCTTTGTTTGCAGTGTATGCTCACAACAAGAGTGTGCATTGACCGTTTTAATTCTCCATTTCACAGTGAGGGTGGTGGTGCAGCAGCAGCTTAGGAGAGAGGGTTGGATATTCAATTTAGGGCCAAGCCATTAAAGCTGCCTCTTGCAGGTGTAATAATTTCAGAAATGTGATTCCCTCCTGGAGTCCTGGGTTCTAACTATGAACTGCTTTCTGATAGCATCATCAGGCGCCCTATTCCAGACTAAATCCCTCTGTGGCCTCTAAGTGGGGCTAGCTCCACCATGAATCCATGCCTGGAAAAAGTGGATTTGTCTTACTGTTCATTATGGGATTTAGGTCCCAACTGGATAGAAGAGACACAAAGGCCCTCTGTAGCTGGGACCTCACCCAGAAATCAGAACCGCCACCATTTCCCAGACCTCCAGGCAATTTACCAGCAGAAAGTTCTCCAAGCCACAGAGAGAAGAAAAAGCACAAAAGTCTGAGGATGTGCATTTGAGTCCCAGATCTACCACTGGTTAACTTTGATACTGTCAATTTCTCACCCATGGAAAGGTACTACAGTAGTAGTATTTTCAAGGTTTTCATGTAAGTTGAATTGAATCATGTTACCTTTAAGACCATTACATGTTTTATTGTTTAAGCCATTGCCATCATTGTTTAAAAAGGAATTGGATTTGTATGTCGAATATGGCCGTGGTCTGCATTTCTCAGTGGCTTGATGATACTACACCCAATACCTTAAAAAAAAAAAAAAAGAATATTCCATTCCTGCTATTCATTAGCTGGTGTAATTTTAATGAAGACTGCCACCCCCTTCCTCCTCTTAAAAAAATCATCTCCTGGTAGTGATGCTAGATTCATTCTCATTTTGATTTCCTGGCCCCAACCCAATTCTTCCTGAGTGGGCTGATTACAGTTTTTTCTTTCCTTGATTTTCTTTTCCTTGAAGACACAGAATATTCACAAGGCACAACATTTTCCTTTAAAAAGATTTCCCCTAGAATCCAACTGTTATTAATGGATCTTCAGTCTCTCCTGTAAGATACTGACCCGAATAGCAGACACAACTAAAAAACCACCCGTTATGTACACACCTGCTTCTCTCTCTGCTCTATGAGTAGCATGTATTTTGAAAGTCACATAATAGTGTTTCGTTGTATTTGACACTGTACTGTTTTATATTTTCCTGCCAACTTGATGATGAAGTATAAGCTCATTTAGGAAATCCTCAACTATTTCATTGTAAGTAAAGTTTCTTACAAATAGCGTTTATTCCCTTATTCAGCAGCATTTGTTGAGTGTCTACAATGTGCCAAGGACTTTGCTAGGCATTGTAGAGAGTAGAAAGGTGAGAAATTCAGGTTCTTGGCCTCAAGGAGTTTATATCAAGAAAGCAGATAGGAAAACAAGCAGAGAGATAAATGGTGAATTTTGCCTGGAAGGATGGAGACAGCTTCCTGGCTTGGCTCACTTTTTACCGTGCCTCTTCCTGCATGGGCACTGTTTTCATGTCGTTGCCTCTGCCAGCTCCTACAGGTCTCACTTCTGAGTCTGCTGGCCTAGCATACACCTCATGTGACAGTGGACATTGTCACTTCCCAGCTTTTGATGTGACACCTCTCATCTGCACCTACCCTAGCATAGGGGTTGCGTTTTATGTCCTTCCAGTGTCTGTCCTGAGGGATTCCAAAGTATTTCCAGAGAGGGAAGGTGGAGTGATACCCACTCTAACCCATCTCACCTCCTGCATCCTCCTTCCGTCTTCTCTCCAGCTGGCAAGTTTGCATGATCCAGGGGCTTGGAGTCCCATGGTGCTAGAACTTGATGGAAAAAGTGTGAAGACCTGGATCCGATGGGCCATTATACCCAGGTCCTCACAGCTCATCTCTGTGCTTGGCCAAGATGAGCCACCCTAGGAGTAGAGCAGAGGTGGGAGAGGAGAGGCCCCCAGGGCTGATAGTATTCCTGGGGGACCAGAAATTACCAGAGCAAACTGTTATGTGCTCAGCCCTGTGCTAGGCCATGCTGAAATCTTCAGGTGGGGCTGGGGATGCGTCATGGCCTTCCAGGAGCCCCTAGCTGTACAGATTTCATGTGAGAGTGGATGGTTGAGCGGGACAAGTTAACAATCGCCAGGCCACATGAGCTCAGAGCCTAAAAAGGATCAGAGGTTGACAGGGTTAAAGGTGCTCAGAGGGATAGAGACTCTATAGTCTTTGGCAGTTGGAGAAAGAGGTGAGGCAGAGATGTGGAGCTGGAGATCAAAGCTTCAGAGGGATTTGAGTGAGGCAGAGAGGGATTGCATGATGCCACTTTCATATCCCTGGAGTCCCAAAAGTTTAGAGGTGGTGTTTCGTGATATTAATTGATCCATTAGTTTTGGGTTGAGTCTAAGACTGGCATGGATTCTAAAAAGATCCTTTTTCATTTTACTGCTTAATTTTCTCATAGTATCTCTTTCTTTGCCCTAAACAGAGAGATGTTAGACTCTCCCTATGTTTAGATTTCCTTTAAAAAATTCTATAGATAATCTTTTTTAATGACTTCTCATAGCCAAGTGTTGTGCAGAGTATATATACTGAACAGATGCTTGAAACCATTACCCTTGTGTGAGTGATTCTCCATCTAGAGCTCAACTCATATCTCTTACTGGTCTCTAGACCTATATGTCCAATTGTTTTCTGGATTTCCTCCTGGATATTCTGTAGGCACCTCAAAGTTAACATTTCTAAAGCTTTCTGTTATATGTGACACCCCCTCCTGCCCAACACACATTCAACCTAGTCCTCCTTCTTCAAATGCATGGCCAAAGCACTGGAATCATCTCTGACTCTTCTCTGTCGTCCTCACCGTCTCCCTAGAGTTGGGGGTCTACATTCCACACTTGTAACTACTACATCACTACCTGCCCCCTCTCTTTACCATCACTGCAACTTTAGCCAAGACCCCTCAGCCTGTTGCTTAGATTATGTACTGGAATGGAGTTGGTATGCTTGCCCTGAAATAAAACTCCTTCCAGTCTGTCCCTTGCTTAGCCCCCCTCCCCCACCATGGCTTTGTCTCCAGCATGGAAACAAAACCTGTTTGTGTGGCTCACAGAGCCCTTGCCTTCTTGCCCCCATCCTCCTTTCCAGCGTCACTTCCTCATGCCCCCAGCAAACGCCTCATGATCTTAAGCATGCCCACGTGTGTGCCTTACTGTCTCTGCACGTGCCCATAAATATGCTTGTCTTCCTACTGTTCCTCATGTACACATCTGGAAAACTTGGCCCCCGGAACCTAATATCACGTGTTTGCCGAAGCCTTCTCTGACTGCTCCATCAAGGTTCACCTCCTCACTTGGGTTCCTGTGCCACCTTGGCTTACCACATCTTTATAATTATATTTAAATTTGTGTAATGATGATCTGTCAGACTAAGCAGGAAGGGATTACTGTCTTATCCGTCACGGACACTCCATCGCCTGGTTGAATGCTCCGTGTTTGTTAATGGTTAAAATAGAAAGGATCTTAGATCTTAAAGAGTCTCTCCTAGATTAATTCCTCTTAAATTCACTTATTTACTCATTCATTCATTCGCTCTTTGTGCAAACATTTATGGAGTACCTACTATGTGGGAACTCCCTCTGTCTCTCCAGGCAACAAAGCCTTGATTAAACAGACATAAAAGAGAAACAGCTGCCGGTCCTTCCTCCAGGAAGCTCTGCTCCACAGGCTTCACTTAAGAATCCTGGAGCTTTAGTTTTCTTTCGTCAGCTTTTTCCTTAATGGCCAAACTCATGGTGGCAGTGACAATGGATTCTGCATTACTATTAAAAATTTATTCAATAAATAATGGATTAGAACCTCTGTTTAATAATTATTAATGCACTGCAATTTCAGTTGCCCAAATCGCAAGATGTTTTAAACATAACTAATTGAAAACACAATTAACAGCAACTCGCTGAAATAAATCTGAAAGGCAAAACACCCTTGAAAGGCTCAGACTATAAGAGCAAAAATTCAGAAGCAGTCCCCTGCTCACACTGTCCTAAGACGCAGGATGCATGCTGGGAAGGATGGTGGCACCTGGCAGTGTTTGGGACGTGAAGGTTGGTTTCACGGCAACTTCTCTGCAGCTACTGAAACTTTAGGTGACCACTGCATCACGCCCGTGGGCATGGGGGTTTGCCTGAGCAAAATGTTGTGCTCAGACACTTATGTCATATGGGCTCTTAGAGAGAGGCTGATTCAGTGACCTCATTATGTGCAAACTCGGTAAAGCACAGGCCGGCCACTGGGGTCTAGAGTGCATGGGGCCTTGAGTCCAGTCAGTCACAGGACACGTGAGTGGCAGACCTGTCACTGGGAAACCTGGGGCCCCCAGCATGTGACACTGTGCTCACCCACCAGCCCTCTGGCCATGGTGTCTCTCATGTTCTTTTTGGGGCTGGTTCTTCTTATCTGACTCAGCAAAAACAGTGCAGCTGGGTCTTTGGATCAGGGGCCTAAGAGAAGGGCCCCTTTGACTTTCTTGCTTCAACAGTCAGCCAAGAAAAAAAAATGTATTGAGACATTTACAGGATGGGCCTTGGACTGGTTGTTGGACTCTAGGATTCCAGAACAACATGGGAGGAAGGCACTGGCCTCTGGGCTGGGTTTAGCATGGATTTTTTTTTTTTCCACTTTTCATCTTTTTACACCTGTTCCTATTCTGCTTTCTATCCCAGGGAGGCTCTTTCCTTTATATTCACCTTTGGACTTGATACACTGGCCTTTCCATAATTCCTTTATAGGATTTTTTGAGTCTCCAATGAGACATTGTAGGGGAATTAATCAGCAATATTGTTGGCCAGTGGTAGACACTCAGCATATGGTAATTCCCTTCTACCCCTGACAATGTCCACTGCTCCTGAACACTGAACACTGCTGTGGGCATGCTCTCAACAGAATAATATGGTTATTGGACACATGGATGTTATTCCTGGAGAACAGGAGGTAGCTAAGGAGAAAGCTGTCTACTCTCAGGGGATCAGTCTGGACAGCAGCATGGTTGGAGCTTGGGTTATGGGTAACAGGACAGCAAATGATGTGACCAGACACATTGGTTGGTGATATATTGAAAAGCACCTGGAGAGCCAGGCTATCAAATTTGACTTTCATCTTAAACAGGGCAGTGGAGAATTTTTAAGCTAGAAAGTAGCATAGATTTTAACTTAATCTGTGTACTAGAGAGGCATGATCCTTAGACATTAGTGTGTATCAGGAAGATAGATTCAAACTCTAATTGCTGGATCCCACCTCCAGAGTTTCTGATTCAGTAGTTCTGGGATGGAGCCTGAGAATTTGCATTTCTACCAAGTTTCCAGGTGATGTTGATGTTGCTTGGTCTGGGGACTACCCTTTGAAAACCATTTGTGTAGAGGATGGTCTAGAGGTGGGTAAGCCTGTAAGGCATTGAGCTGTTTAGGAGATTGGCACAGTAACCCAGCTGAAAGATGATGTGAGTCTGATTTCAAGTAGGAGGTATGACTCTAAATAGAGAGAAAGATAGCACAAAAGAAAAGTCAGCAAGATTTTCTGGCCCAACAGGATGAGTGGGAAAGATAAGAGAACCTTCCAAGGTTTTCTACCTGGGAACCTGAAAGAATAATGGTGCTTCTCATGGGAAGGACCACAGAGCAGAGGCTTCTGGGTCAGGGTGGAGGACAGGCATTTGGTGGCTGGTTACAAATGGCCCAGGTGCAGTTGCCACCAGAAGCCTGAGGACCTGCAGTGGCTTCCTACCTGGGACCTTGAGTGTGGTGGTGGCTGCAGGAGCAACACATCCAAGACAGGACCACTGGGCTACAGTGAGTCCAGCAAGGGACCTGAAGCCCAAAATTTAAGGAGGCGTCACTCAGTGTTGTGCAAGCTTTGCCTGATCCCAAACTGAAGCCCCTCATTAAATATTATGCCCCAGTTGTCTCATTGGACTTGCCTTAGCCCTAAGGTTTGGTGAAGCTGTTGCTTCAAGCTTGAAAGTGGCCTAGTGGGGTCAGCAGTATGAAGGGAGGGCTGTGGACCCCAGCTATAGGACGAATCCCATTTGTCTATATTGGAAGCAAGTCATGTGCCTCAGTCAACCTATTGCCAGATGCACCTGTGCATGGACATGTGTATGTGGCTTGTACTGATCCAAATTTTGTGTCCACAGGACCATTGACCAGAGCTAGTCACTGGAGACACAGATGGCTGGAAAGCCTTACAATCTATAGCGCCTTCTATGGATGATGTGGAAGCAATCCTAAGGTGGTAGTGTAGGATTCCTGCACTGGCTGAGCCAGCGAACAGAGCCAGCTGTTCTGTAGAAGGGCAAAGAGAGAGTCTTGGAACATCTTTCTTGAGCATACTTTTAAATACACTTTGTTGTTGTTGTCTGTTTGTTTTTGTTTCTGTTTTGTTTTAAGGACTTAATCTATGGAGCTCCATCAGGCAACCAAAGCAATCCAAGTTTAATCTCTAAGCATTCATGTCCCAAGTTCAGATTTTTCTTGCATCCTCTCAGCTGGTGCATTCCCCAACTTCTGAATTTCTAAAAATACCCAGCGTGGTTCCCTCAACAAAACACCAGCACCCTGCCAGCTGTTAAATAAATAAACTCAAAACAAAAATGCTGTAGTTGTGAAATAAGATATATTTAATTAAATAAAAAAGGAAAAGCAAGTGCTATTACAAGAACATAAAACTGTAAGGCATAAGATAAAAACTAAATTACTACAAGGCAGCTCGATCCAATCTAATCCTTAAACATAAAGATGAAACCAGAAAATTGCATGTATTGAGAAATCAACATAAGCCCTGAGCAAATATTAACTAGAGATCTATAAACTGGTTGATAATAAACAGTTCTATGAACATTAGGATTAGGAAGGGAATGGAAATGGAGCCACGTTGGGGTGTGGGCGACTTGAGTGTATCTCTCCATCCCTGCTTGAGCAAGTGTTTGTGCAATGATCTTGTTCGAGTGACTTTTTACCATTAGCTAATTTCAGTCAATCTGAGAGGAAAAATCAAAGGGCACACAGGTACCTGGGCAAATTTCTATGTATCATCTTTTCAGAGACACAGAGATTGATGTGATCTCATCTTACCAGGCTATAAAATGGAGCTTGCAGATAAAATGTTTGCCTTTCACCGTGGGTTTCTAACTTAGCTATTGACATGATTGTAACAGTGTGTTTAAGCATGAAGAATGGTCCAATTACATGTTAAGTAGCCTTTTTTTTTATAGTTCTAATAAAGGTTCATTTAGACGTTTATAGTGACAACTCAGTTCTTTGGAAGGGCATTTTTCAAGTTGCCTGCTAAAAGGAAACATTTCGTGGCAAAAAAAAAAAAAAAAGGAAAAAGAAAGAAAGAAGCAGCCGCCTGCTATTAGCTAGAGAATGTTGCTCTGGCTTTCAGAGACGCCATTTGTAGACAGGCCGGCTCTCCTGTTGGAGAAGCCAGCAGAGGCAGCTGAAAAAAATCAACTAATTCACAGGTGAAGATGCCCTCTTTGTCACAGTTTCAGGGTCTGGGATAAAGAAGCTCTTTTGAGAGCATTCATGCATTTCACACCCCACACGGGGAGCTTCAGAATACCATCTGAATGGGAAAGACTGGAGAGTGAGGGGGCCGGCTCTGCCAGACAGGGAAGGCCCGTCCTCCCTCAGATCAAGGAGCAGGGACAGTCAGGTTCTCGGAGGGAACCTGAAGCCCCTATGGGGATGGAGTTAGCGTTCTCAGGCCCCTGGGGATGTAAGTGACCTGGGGGCTCTTAGAAACAGTTTTTTGTTTTGTTTTGTTTTGTTTTGTTTTGCCTCTAGTGAGACTCCAACTAAAGCGTTCCTGACAGAAAAAAGAGACATCTGTCTCCTCTCAGCTCTGGAAAAAGACTCCACAGCCTCTTGGAATCAGGACTGGGTTGGAGTCTTACTGTTAACTCATTGTGAGTCATCTTGGGGGTCTCAAACTCTCGCTGCTAACTTCTTCAAGGAAGAGGCTTGTACTAGTCTGCTAGAGCTGCTATACCAAAAGTACCACCCACTGAGTGGCCTAAACAACAAAAAATGTGTTTCCCCCCCCCCTGTTTTGGAGGCTAGAAACCCAAGATCAAGGTGTCAGCAGGGTGGTTTCTTCTGAGACTTCTCTCCTTGGCTGGTAGGCAGGCATCCTCTCTCTGGGTCTTCACATGGTCTTTCCTTTGTGTGTCTGTGACCAAACTTCCTCTTCTCATAGGGACACCAGTCATACTAGTTTAGGGCCCACTTTAGTGATCTCATTTTAATGTAACTGACTTTTTAAAAATCCTGTCTCCAAATAGAGTCACATTCTGAGGAATTTGGGATGAAGACTTCCACACAATTCAGAGAGACACAATTCAGGCCATTATGGGGCCGCATCTTAACCTGTTTGTAAATCTGGGAGTACGAATACACTGACTTCTTACCCTTTCTCTGGAGGATTGCTCAATACTTGGGGAAGGAACAAAAAATAAACCTCATCTATTCGCTCATTCTGTTAATGGAGACCAGGAGGCAAGTGGCCTAAGGATTGCTGTTATAAGGTAAGAGGAAATCTCTACCTTCAAAGCATCTGCAACCGTGATTCTCAACCGTGCCTGGGCCTCCTCTCCAGAGCTTCTCCTAGAATTGACCTGGATTAGGTTCAGACATGGACAACTTTTCAAACCGCCTCTGCCCCCCCTCACCCCCCTGCCAGAGTGATTCTACCATGTCACCAGGGTTGGTAAACCAATGTTCTCAGGGGCTCTGGGTACATGAATGTGACCCTCAAAGGCACATGGTTTTGTTCCATCAGTCATCCCTGATGCATTGGTGGACCCCTGGTCATTGTCTGGAAGCAAAGAGAACACCAATAGCTGTGATGCATGATAACATGCAGGGATTTTCATGGTGTTCAGGGAAAAACTCTTTACAGATGACATAGCCTTTAGACAAAGGTTTCTCTTCTTGCTGTGGATCTAGACTATGTATCTGCGAATTATCGTATATTCGTGGGAAGAGAACATGTGTGTGTTTTGTGCATGTGTATGATTGAGAATATCCTGAGAACCACGAGGTGCCACAGCTTCTTATCTCTCTTGAATTTTAGGAAGATCATACCGTATCTCATTTAAATTGTACCCCTGCTGCCTCATCATTCCTCACAGCTGCCAACACCCCTTGGTAGAGCCTGCTCCTCCCCTCAGCTCTGTGTGGGGGTGAATGCTGCAGCGGGTTTGACTGGCTGAAACAGGCAGGGCTTTTCAAAACTGCTTATATCTGGGCCCTAGCTAGACCAGTGTCATCAGTCTCTGGGGGTGGAGCCTGTGCAGCCAGAGTAGAGAACCTGTGAAAGAGAGATGGATGGTGGCCCTAAAACTCCGGGGAGTGAAGGGCCAAGCCCCAGTGCGACTCTGAAGAAGCCTGAAAAAGAGCAGGTGAGACAAGCCTGTGTCTCCAGGTATACCAGATGAAGAGGAGCCATAATGTGTTGGTGGGAGTGACACCTGGATAACTCTTGTGCCCCTAGAACCTGGCAAGGAGCTTAGGGTGTAGGCAAACATGCTCTCTGCATACTTGTGTTATGTACTTCTCAGGAATATTGGAACATCTGCTAAAATGGTGGGCAAGTATGACGAGGCAGAAGTAGACAACTAGTAGGGTGTTAGAATTGTTCGTATCCTATTTCACACGCATCCTATTTCAACTCCTCTACTCCACGCTCAAGATCAACAGGGACCGCTTGGCCGCAGTCCTTCGCGTAAGCACATATGTATTGATATTAACCATGTGCTCAGCACATGGACTTCTGTGAAGCTTACAGTTAAGTTGTGAGGATAAAGTATGTCTACATGAAAATAGAAATTTCTCCATAGGTCTACGTGCTTTGGGAAGAGTCTGTGGCAATGCTAGGCAAGCACTCAGAGGAAGGGTTGTTCCCTAGGGGCTGAAAAGAGGCTGGATCCACGGAAAGTCAGAAACTGGAACTAGGTTTTAAGGGTGGAGGTGAAGGGGAAGGGCATCTTGGTAGAGGCAACCATGGGATGGGGGCTGACAAAGTGTATATTATGGGGAGTGGGGAGCCAGTAGTGGGATGGAAGTCTGACTGCGGGGTTTGCAATGGGGAAGATGTAGGAGATGCTACAGATAAAGCAGGGTACTTTGGAGGTCATGGCTGGAAATGCAGAAATGTGCCTTGGGTGGTGGGTAGGTGACTGGTTATTACCAGGCTACCTGGTCATGCTCCCCTGCATTACCCCTCCTCCTGCTTCTTTGGTGCGGTGACAATTAAGACAGGAAATCACTGGGAAGCTTTCAAAGACTCGTCTCTCTGAGTTGATTAACATTAAATAGACAAAGGTAGGGATGGGGCCAGGAGGCAAATCAAGGGGAAATCAAAGGAAAGAGGCTGATGGGGAAGAAACAATTGCTTTATTTTAGTAATAAAAGAATAAGAAAGTAGATTATATGTGGATGATTTCATGCTAGACTCAAAGGCTCCTTAAAGTATTCCTGTCTCTTAAACTGTCTCGTATTAAGACTATCTGGCCATATTCCTAACCTAGCTTAAGGTGTTCTATTTTCCAAGTCATTAATTGTTTTCTTGCATTCATAGAGATCTTCAAGTTTCTTCTAATCCCTCCCAAATCCTGAGCATTTCAGAAGTAACCTGGAGATGGGCTCAAAGTGCCCTACAGATGCTGAAAAACCTCCAAATACTTCATCTGATAGAGGGGCTTTTTTTTTTTGTCATTTGTTCCTGCATTTAATTCATGTGTGTGTGAGAGTTGACACCCCCATGTGCAAGGGGCCAGGAACCGACTGATCGCAAAGCAAATTAAACTCTAGCATTCACTTTGCAGAAGAGGAGTGGGCTATTCAGGAATTTCTATTAAGTACATTGTAAAATCAGATATGTATTAGTAGGAAAAAAAGTAACTCTGTTTATGTAGGATATGATCCCATGAACTGACAAGTTTTTAAAAAGTCACACTTTATAGGAAAAATAACAGTGATGAAATCACATCAATAAGGCATGTTATTCACGATAAGTCACAAAATTTAAACAAAAATTAAAATTCTAAATTTTATTTTCTTTTTTATTTTTTAAGTAGGCTCCACACCCACTGTGGGGTTTGAACTCATGGCTGTGAGATTAAGGGTCATGTGGTCTACCAACTGAGCCAGCCAGGTGCCCCCCACCCTAAAATTAAAATTCTAAAATGGCCAAATTTATGATGAGGTAGGGGCTTTCATAGAAATCATTTGGTATGATTGTTTCCTGGGTGATAATTTTGTATCCAAGGGTGTTTCTTTTTCCCATGGCTTGAACTTGCCAGACTCTTCCCCTGAGGCCCCTTGGGACAAGGGGAAGTGGTTCCTGAGGCCAGAGCTCCTCGTCCTGGGTCCAAGTTACTGGGATGAGGACTGGGGGCCTCCAAGCCGGTGGCTGTACAAATGGTCCTACACCTGTCCTGACTGTTCCTTTATCTGATGGCCTAGGCCTCATTTGGAGCTGGCAGGGCATCAAGGGTGTCTGTGTTGCTCGGTGAAGATGAGGAACCAGAAGAGAGGGGAGCAGGAGAAGACTCATCCTCCAAGTTTGGGTGCACAAATAAGGCACAGTGGTGACGAAAAGTAACAGTGAATTTCTATGAGACAGTGGGGTGGGAAGCAGCAAAGTTTTCTAGTGAAGGAGGAGGGGCTCCTGAGCACTCAAAGACTCCTTGCTCTGGGGGTTGTGGTCAGCCTTGGCAGCCAGAAGCAGTTGACCACCTTGATGAGGCAGGCAAGGTACCCTGATGTGAGTTTCAGCGTGTGGGTGGAGAAAGGCAAGTCTACCCCGGAGACTGGCTGGGGGCTGCTGACCCTACTGATAGAAGGTGCTGATGGCAGGTGGAGGCTTCAGGTGACAGGGGGCCTCCCTTGGCTCTTCTGTCTTCTGCCCGATGTGCCATGGTTGGCCCAGGCCCTTTGATTCTTCTGGGCACCTGGGGAGGGTGTGTGCATGTGCGTGTGCATGTGCGCGCGCGCGTGTGTGTGTGTGTGTGTGTGTGTGTGTGTGTGTGTATGTGTGTAGGGTGGACAGGGCCCAGAATAAGAGGGCTTATGTGAGTCCCCAGAAACCAGCCCACCCTTCACCCATTTTCAGTATAAGGGAGGCAAATTAGAGAGACTAGACTGAGCCCTTTGCTGCTTTCACTTTCCTTCTGATTCTGCCCTGGGCTGGAGGCCTAGGGGAAGGCCTGTGGCATTGGCATGAGCAGCAAGAACAAAAAGGTTGAAGTGAGTATAATGGAGGTATATTCTTTTGCTGGAGCTGCCCTGACACAGTACCACAGACTGGGTGGCTGAAGCAACAGGAATTAGTAAATTCTCCCAGTTTGGATCAAGGTGTCCCAGGGTCGGTTCCTTCTGAGGGCTGTGAGCCAGGGGGCCTGTGCTTTGACTCTCTCCTAGCTTCCAGTGGGTTGCTGGCAACCTCTGGCATTCCATCTCTGATTTCCTCTGCACATGGCATTCTCCCTGTGTGCATGTCTGTCTCTGTGTCCACATTTCCCCAGTTTATAAGGATATAGTCATATTGGATTAGGGCCCATCCAATGATCTCGTTTTACCTTGATCATCTGCAAAGACCCTAGTCCCAAATAAGTAAGGTCACATTCACAAATACTGGGGGTTAGAACTCCATCATCTTTTTTTTTCAAGAGAGAGAGAGAGTGAGTGAGCAGGGGAGGGGCAGAGGGAGAGTGAGAGAATCTTAAGCAGGCTCCATCCATGCCTAGCACCCAGTGCAGAGCCGGACTTGGGGCTCGATCTCATGACCATGAGATCATGACCTGAGCCAAAATCAAGAGTCAGATGCTTAACTGACTGAGCTACCCAGGCACCCTCATCATCTATTTTGAGGACAGAATTCAACCCATAATGGTGGGCAAAGGTGCCACTGGGCTGTAAGACAAATGGAGAAGTATCCGAGTTTTAGGAAGAGGCTGCAGCCCAGCAGCATGTGAGCTAGGCCTCCCAAATTGGAGACCTATGACTGGCTTCTGGAAAGTTCTAGGACTCCATCTGCTCAGCAGTGAAGGTCTTCTGTATTAGCTCTGCTAACCAGTTTTGGATTCCTCCTTTTGGTAGCTCTGTTATTTATAAATACATGATCACCTGTAGTCTTCTAGCCTAAATAAAGGGAGCCATTCCTTGGAAGCAACAGAGGATGGCCAGCCCCTCCACCATGATCTTGGTGGTTGAACCATCGTAGATGTTTCTGTCAGTGCCCCTCTGTGCTGTGCTCTGCCTCCCCTGTACTCTTGGCCTTTCTGCTGGGCCAGAATCTGCATTTGTGCCCATGCATGTCAACCGCGATGTTTTGTGTTTTACCCTCGGGATCTCTCCCCTGACCCTTGTCTGATGCTTGGTCTTCCCATCCACATGGTTGTTCCTAGACTGACTTCTTATTACTTAAAGGCTGCAAGCCCACACCTCTCACTGCAGCCCGAGAGGGGAGGCAGCTGGTTAACAAAGAAAGCTGCGGCTGGTGATTTTTCTTTTTCTTCCTGCTCAGTTCTGAAGCTGAAAAAAAAATCATGGCATACTTCAAACTTGAGCAGCGGCTGTGAATGTATTCATTCTTGAATTCATCTGTGAGGTTATTATACGCAGCTTTGATGTTACAGCAAGACTACCTGGGTCGTTTTGTTCCAATTACTCAGTGCAGAGGAGGACTTCATGCCGCACGAAGGCGCCCCACTTTGATGTTTTGTTGAGGCTGCCCTTCTTGGGGCTGAGGCATCAGGAGTGATGCCGGGCTGCTGGGGCACGCCCAAGTGGTGGGGCCCGAACCTGGAGCCCAGTCGCTGGGTGCCCTCCACACAGCGCTCCACTGTCCCACCCTGAGGAGCTGTGGGGGGAGAAGCCGTAGCGTGGGCCTATCAAGCACATTTGCCATTGCATCACAGAGGATCTGGAAATAACCTCATTTTCCTCAATTAGGAAGATGGAGATTGTAATGGCTGTACTTTGCTCTCCTCAGACGTCTTTCATCTCTGCATTGCAAAGTGCTCTGAAAGCATGATTAACGAAGCTTCCCAACTCCTCAGCCGGCCAGGCGCCCCGCTGCCTGCTTCTGTCCAGGCTAAATGGTTGAGGCCAGCTCGCTGGGGGAGCTCAGGGTAAAGGGAGATCCCACTGACCCCTGCACAGGGCAAGGATGGTTGCTGGAAACCCCACAGTGGGGGTGGGGGTGGGGCGGCGGGAGGAGGAAGAGGTGGCCTACGGGATGGAAGGCAGCGGCCTCAGAGGCAGCCCTGGTCGTCCCACTAGCCAGTTGTCAGGGTGTGGACCTGTAACTGCCAGTGGTGCCCACCCCCCATCCGCTTGTGAAAAACAGGGAGTGGTATTTGAAGATGTCTCAGGTCCCTCCTGCCCTGAATGAGTGTGGTGATGTTTCTGAGAGCCACGGACTTCCTAGGCTAGCTGGTGTCTTGTCTGGATGAGCAACCTCCTCAGACCCGGGGTGCTCCTTGTCCTGTAGGATGCTCCCAGGAGTTCTCCTCATCATCCACACCCTCCATTGCTACCCCCTTTCGCGTGCACAGGCCCCCACATGCATACCCTACATATACCACTTGGGCAGATCATCTCCGGTTTACACCGCCCAGGCCAGCATGGCCTCCCTTCCAAGCGTGGCTTCAAACTGCCTTCTCCCACCCTTTGCTTTTCCTCCAAATACAGATACCAGCTCCATTTGTATTTTTGCCACACTGGATTGCTCCCTTCTATCCATTCAGGTAGGTCTTCTCTTCCAGGACCCTCCAGTTCCTGCAAAGCCTCAGGCTATTTGCTCAGGCGTCAACTATCCAGCTGTCTGTGATGTTAGAGGTTTTGTCACCTGCTTCTAGATTTTCTGTCCACCCCTCATTGCTACCAGTATTCCTACCTGTCTGGGTGGTGATTCCTGTTCCATTACCAATTAGCTGCCCTCATGTGTTTCGGACTAAGAACCAAACTCACGGAGCTGTTGAAATGCAGGTGTGGCAGGAAGGCTGAGGCTTCCATTCTGTGCAGACAGCGGTGCCTCCAACCTGTGCGCTCAGCTGCCTTTTGGGGGTCTTGTCTCAGCTGTGCTCCGGATGGCTGAGGTTGTGTGATACTGGAGTTCTGGGTAGATGGGACATAAGGTCACTGCAAAGACAGGAAGTACACGAAGGAGGCTCTGGAGGAGGGAGGGCAGAGAAAGGTCCATTCCCTTCTATTTGAAGAGTAGTTGAAAAAAAAAAAAAACAAAGAAAGAAACCAGTCCTGTTCTTTATTATTGGTTTTTAAAATATGCTTGCAGATATTGCATTTTGAACAAAAAATTGTGATACTACACACATTTTTCCACCAGTGTCTTGAAAATCCCATGAGTGTCACAGGTGAGAATGTTGACAAGGTCCAATCGTGCCCTGGAGGATGGCTTATCAACTGGAAGATGCTACTTCTTGCCCCAGACGTGGTGCCCTGCCTTCCTACTCTCCCCCAGGAGGGCACGGACTGGGGGAGGTGCTCACGATCGGCCCTCTGGAGTTGGGGCCAATGCCGCCATGCTGGAAGGCCGCTTGTGGGTTGCTCTGACCAGTCACAAAAGCAGTTCTGGGGCGAAGCTGTATTTAGTTGTAGAGGCTTTCAAGTGTAAAAAGCCCAGTAAAACTCAATTCTGTCTCTTTTCTGGAACAAACACAAAGAAAACTGCTGAAGTGGAAAATGCAGAATGGGAAATATAGGATAGTCATTAGGTTGGGGTTTTAAAAACAGGAAAGAATTCCTCTGAGTATTCCACATGTTCACATGGGGTGGAGACCACCCATCCTTTGGGCAATGGACTCGGTCTTATGGGCCGTTCTGACGTGAGTGAGATGCTTCGAGTGAACCTCTTATGTGAGCCTCCTTCACTCGGCCTCGTCGGTGCTCGCTTCATTTGGTGCCCCGCACCCCACCCTAAGTTGTTCTCAGACAGGCTGACAACCACAGGCCCGGTCTGGGGGGTCCGTTCCAAGTACAAGCAGCTGCAGGGCCCTTCCTGTGGCCACTGCAGGACCCAGAGTCCCAGTCACTTGCTATGCTCTCAAGTGTCTCTGCTACTGGGCCTCCTTTGCTGCCACTGACCTTGAACAAGTGTCCCCAGGGGCAGCCCTCCAGGCACCATCTGTGGAACTTGACTGCGTTCTGACTCCTGAGTTTTGCCAACCCGCCTCCCTCTGCAGTTCGATCAGGCTCAGCGACCACCCTGCCTGGCCTTCCACCACCGACCAGAATCCTTGACCCATGACCAGATTCCTTGCTTATCATTACTGCCATCCACAGGCTGCAGAGGGGCATGGCCGAGTCTCCATGTGGGAGCGGGTGCCTCTCCAAAGAGGCTGGACGCTGGAGATGTGTGTGGCGCAGCCCTACCAAAGCGGCAGCGTGCGGGGAAGGTGGGCTGAGGAGTAGGAGATGGGAGGGACTGAAGGCCCTGCCCAGAGCGCTTCAGGGTCCCATCTGGAGATGATTGTGAGAGGGTCTCTTCTGGATGCTAAAGTAACAGACAGTGAATTTTCTTTGTCACCTCTTTAGAATGTCTGTCACTTAAATTTGGGCCTCGTGGCATCCGGCTGCGGGGGCCCATCACTTCACAGGTCCCTTGCGAGTTTACCCATGCCCTGTAGGTATGACGTTGCTGGCAGAAATGGTCAGCTAACCTCCAGCGGGGTGAGTTCCCCACCAGAGCATGGAGGGGCATGGAGCTGCCGCTGGGACTGGCTGAGCTGCAGGGGCTGTGTCCACCAGTCCCCCTTGCATTTAGGTGGTGCACACGACACGCTGCTGCCAGTAGGAATGTGAGCAGAACCCGTGAGGGTCATGTCTGAGCCAAAGCAGTTAAAAAGTCTCCCCAAGTGTCAGCTGATGGGAGAAGCCTGTGAGGGCTTGGAGTGAAGCGCCTTGAGCTAGAAGGAGCCTGGGGCCCTGCGTGAGCATGTGACAGGTGCCCGGTGGGAACCACCTGAACTGGGCTGTGACAGGAGTAGAGAATAGGTTTTCATTGTGTGAAGGCTGTAAGAACTCATGGGCGTTTAGGGCTTCGCTAATACAATAGCTAGTGTTACTATAACTAACGCACATCGGTTTAGACAACCCAAAGCCTTTTTTGTCCTAACTGAGCATTAAGTGTCAGTCTGTGTTTCTTCTCCCTCCTGTCTGTCTTCATTGAGTTGCTCCGGTGCTGCTAGGGCTGACTGGGAAGGTTTGCAGAGTTCTGTGAGGGAGGACAAACAGGGTAAGAGGCGGGTGAGGGTCGTTACTGAAGGAATTTCTTCTCTGGGCCCTGTGAGATTTTTTTTTTTTTTTTTTTTTTTTAGTGATTTCTGGGTCTCTGGAATTATGAAAGTAATGGAGTCATGAATATAATTACCTCTATTCTGTAATTACCCGGCAAATATCATATGAATACATAGGGGGTTTGAGTCAGCAGATCTGGCAGCTGCAGAGTTTGATTATGATGATTTAGCTGTTGGGAAATGCCAGGGATTAATTTCAGTCATCAGTGTAGGAACAACAAGGAGAAATGGCCCCAAATTAGGAAGGGACAAATGCAGGCTGTGCAGCAAGAACACTTGGGGACTGGGGGTCAGCTGGACAAAGGGGCCCCCCTCGGCAGAGGCCCACCCCCCAGTGCCGGTCCTGCAGGATGGGAGTGCACGCCTCTGTTCCCGGGTCGCTGCTCCCTGAGACTCACACGTGGGATCGCAGAAGGTAACAGCTGTGTTTGTCTGAGCTCTCTGGCTTTCTCAGCAGGTTTCCCTTCTGCTGTGGCCACAGTGCCCCTGTGAGGGGGAGTGGGCACAGCCATCCCCATTTCACAGGTGGCAGCATGAGACCTAATGGGGGGGGGAACCCCTCAGTGCAGTATAGTGAGTGGCGTTTTCTAGGTTAGAGCCCATCCCCCTATCCTTTCTCTTGTGCTGGCTCTGGTGAGGAACGGAACTCTAATTATAATGTTTTTCCAGTGAAAAAAGTGATTTCTTTTATGATCGCCTTTTCAAATGGTTCTCAGGAAAGTTTTACAAAAAAATGTGGGTGCCTTTGGTGTCAGTCAGACCCTGCTGTCCCAGTAAAGAGGTGGAGAAGACCCTCTGCCAGCTTGAGGACTCCTAACAGAGGCTAAGGATCCCTGTGGTCTTGGCTTTGTTGTGTAGCCGAGCTGTGCTGTGTGTCCCTTCCTAATGTAGGAAGGGACATTTTTCTTTGCTGTTCCTATACTGATGACTGAAATTAATCCCTGGTATTTCCCAACAGATAAATCATTATAATCAAACTCTGCAGTTTGATTTTACTTACGAGTTTCCTGGCCTCTCCTTTGGACAACACTCACCACCACCGGTGGTGGAGAGAGTTATGGTATCTGCATGAGGCCAGTGCTGCCCTGAACATTTTCCATTAGTCTCAATTGCTCTTTGCTCCTTTTATTTTGGGGACTCAGTGCTCACCACTCACTTTCCTGGAAATTCCCTAGAGGCTGAGTTGGCTCCAAATCCAGCTACCTGGGAAAAAGCCCTTGGATGAGGGACAATGAGGGCTATTTGGGACTGCGGCTACAGTGTAGGGGTGTCATGGGCACAGAGCAGCGAACTCACACACAGATTCTGTCCAGGCCTGGACATGTTCCCTGCTCCTGATTTGAAGAAATCAGAATGATTTCTTATCTTTATCAATGGAATAGCCAGGGCTTCCTTTACCTACTAAAGCCTGACAGGCTAGTTTAGCCAGGGTTTGAGGGTAGGGAATATAAGCAAGCCAGGGGTAAGGGTGACCCAAGATGGGGAGAAGTACGAACCCTGGAGTGCTCCCTATGCATGGCTGTAAGGAACACCAGGGATCCCAGGCAGTGGGGGGCTGCTCTGGGTAGTTGTGTCCACCTTTTGAGTTTGTGGATCTGTCTCCACCAGAGGCAATCCTAGACTCATCTGCACCTTGCTGACATTTATAAACCTGTCTCATATCTCTACCCCAAACACAGGCTGACCACAGGATTTTGTCATCACTTTAAACAGTAACACTCCCTAAGATCTGAATTCAGACCTAAATACTACTTTTGATTCAGTGTCCATACTGTCTTCGTGTTGCTGACCTAGACTCTGACAGTAACTCTAAACTCTTAACTTGAACTCTTAGCTTCCAATATGTAAAGTAACCCTAAGTTCTAAGTGGAATCCCAGCCCTACCGAAACCTAGACAGTAAGCTTCATTCAAAACAAGGTTCTTACCCTAACCTATAGCCTGCTCCTAATCCTCTCCTCTTGACCCAGATTAACTGTAGCTAAATCTCACCACTGTAGATTCAAACTCCAATTTTAACCCAGTCTTAAATGTAACACAACCAACAAATGTTTTTAAGGCCTGAGTTTTCTGAGCTGGAATATGATACCCTCAATCTATCATCTGTAGGGGAGGAAAATTTTTCTTTAACCTTCCTATATTCTTCGGCTGGGACTGAGAAACAAACAAACAACAACAAGCAACAACAACAAAAAACACAAACAAGCAAAAAACCTGATAACAGGCATGTTAGCAGGAGTAAAGCATATGAATTTATTTGATGTTAAAAGTTTTATGTGGCACAGGGATCTTCACTGAAAGAAGAGAAACCCCCAAGGAAATGGCTAGGGTTGGAGGCTTTTAGACCATTTGGGGAAAAAAAGGATAAACTTAAAGAAAAGTGAGAAGACAAAGGAAAGGGACTTTGAGCTTCTGAGGCTAATTGGAGGAAGGCAAATGTGGGAAACTAGTGGATGAGGATGAGTTAGTAAGTGTCGTTTGTACAGATGCTTTTGCGGTGCTATATCAGCTCTGGTGATAAGGTTGTTATTCCCTTCCTGGTATAGGAAGTGGATTGGAGTGGGGTGGGGGGCTCTTTCACAGGGGAAAGTTATGATCTATGTTCAGGAGCAGGGGGACTGAAGAGAGCTCATCTTGTGTCTGCTTTTTCTCATTGCTTTCAGCTCAAAATAATTCTCATGCCAGAGCAGTATATTTTGGGGAGCATCTTCTGGTCTCCTACACATCTTTTCCCCACTTGCCCCTCCACTCCCATGTCTGTTACTGTGGGCTTCTGATTGTGATGACCCTTGTCCCCCAAGTGGGGTTTTGAATTTTGAACTTTGAGCATTTATCATTGTTTTTTGATTCCCAAGGTGGAACAACTAGCTGTTTTGGTGATAGACGAAACCTGGGAAGTGTATTAGTTGCAGTGAATGGGTTAAGGTGTCACCTCTTTGAGAACTGATTTGCATTAGGAATCTCTGTTAGCAAATCCTAGGCTCTTGGGTGGGTAGAGAAAAATTTAAAGTAGATCTATGTGATGGTGAAGAGGGAAAAGAATATAGCTCTCTGCATGGGTTTATCATCTTTTTATGCCTCACTCTTCCAGACTAAGTAGGGATGCAGTAAAAATTAAATGAGCTAATATATAAAAAAGTGTGAAGAGCACTCAGTAAATGTTTATTATTATCATCATCATAGTTCATCTATTTCTTCGGTCCTGAATGGATCTGCAACCATTTAAATTTTCACAAAAATAGTTTGGAAATGTGAACCTAACGTTTCACTGCCTCTTCAGCAAAAGCTACCATTTGGAGATATAAACATTTTGGGTAAATGTAACTTCTCTGAAGGCCAGCTTCCTAAAGTTACATAAATAACTTGTGTGGAGCAGAGAGATCAGTGGAAGACGGTAAAAGAAGGGACATGTGTATGAAGCAGAAATCATCCCCTAACATGTTGTGTTCGGTGTGACACAGGCAAAAAACACCACCTCTGGAGTTCGATGGGCTTCTTACAGCTGTGCTCCGTGGCCTACCAGTTTTGGGCAATTCATTCATCCACTCACTCAATCATAACCCTTTCTGTGTCAATCACAGGACAGACGAAGCATCATTCCAGCCTTTGTGGAACTTTGGATCTAGTGACAGAGTAAACATGCAAACAAACACATGTAATTATAATTTGAGATAAAATTTGAGGTATAAAATGGGGTGTAGTGAATGAGGATAGCAGGAGAGAAAGGTCCTCTGTTTGAGGGGGTTGAAGACGGGTGTTCTGGAGTTGAAGGGTGAGCAGTAGTTAGTGATGGGATGGGGAAAAGAGTTTGATTTGGACAAGGCTGTCACCTGGAGGGGGAGCTGACCTTCTTTCACACTAGTGTTCATGGTGGCTGTGTGTGATTTTGTCACCAGGAGAAATGGCAGCTGTTTTCATGTTGAAATTACGGTAGTTACTAGACCCATCGCTGACTCTTGTTCGTTAATACCTTGATGAAGAAGCACACATGTTATTGCTACATCACAAGTGTGATTTTTTAATAGACTATTTTTTAGAGAAGCTTTAAGTTCACACAAATTGAGCAGAGGCCATGGCGATTTCCCGTGCCTCCTGTTCCCCTCATACACACACCTTCCCCCGTTGTCAGAATCCCTCACCACCGTGGTATGTCACAAATGTACTTTCACAGTAGTATTGTGATATAATTGGTTCCCTTTGCAATCCTATGCATTTTATTTTATGTATTAAAAAACATTCCGAGCAGGGCTCCAGTGACTTCACCATTCTGCCAGAGCAGTTCAGAGCACAGAAAGGGTTAAGATACTAGGCTGTAGAAGGAGCAGCCTTCTGTGAAGCCCTGAGATAGGAAGGCAGCCCTGAGTGTTGCAGGAACAGGGTCAGGAACAGGAGAGTGGCAAGATGGGGCTGGCGGGGTCTGGGGGACCAGTGATTGAAGAGCCTTGAGGGCCGCTTCGAGGCATTTGATTTTCTCTCACGGAAAATGGGAAGCAATTGGAGAGTTTTCAGCAGAGAGTCACTTCATGATTTGACTGATGTGAAAACAACATGAAAACATTAAAACAGCAGCACCACCGTCTCCACCAGCCTCCTCATCGGTGTGTGTGAGAAAAGGATTGTGGGGATGGTGGAGGTGGAACAGGGAGACCGGCCACTTGGAATAGGGTGACAGTAATGGGAACATGGTAAAGGGAGTGGAGCTAAGCTGTATTTTGGAGGTGAAATTGGAAGCTTGTGGTAATGAATTCGATGTGGGAGGTGAGAGAAAGAAGGGTGTCAAGGATGATCCCACGGTTTCTCACTGAAGTCACCAGCAGATGATGCTGCCATTGTCTGTGACAAGGAAGACTGAGAAGGAGCAAGTGGAAGGGAGTGCTCGGTTTCAGACATGTCAATTGAGATGCCTGGGAGACGTCCAAATGGATGTGTCAAGTAGGCGATTGGATAAATGAGTCTGGAGCTTAAATGAGATCTGGGTTGGAGATATGAATTTGGAGATGCCAACACATAGATGACATTGAAAATCATGGAGATGAATGAGGCTGCCTTAGGCAAGAGTGAGATGTGAAAAAGGCCCAGAACGGCTCTGTGGAACTTCAGAACTTAGAGATGGTGTGATAGTGGATTATCATAGTGATAATACAAGGAGCTTGCATTTATTGAGAGTTTGTTGTGTGCTAGGCATTGTTCTAAATGTGCTGCATGTATTCATTCCTGTATTTTCATGGCAACCCCATGAAGTAAACTGAAATATTTTGCTCAGGATCACAGTTAGTAGGTGGAGAAGCTCAGAGTATTGAACCCAGCAATCTGGCTCCAGAATCTTTTCCCTAAATCCCTGTGGAGCCTGGGACAGAGTAGCCAGAGGTGTCCAGAAATGTGTGGAAAGCCAGGAGTGTGCTGTCCAGAAAGCTAAGAGTAGAGTGTTCTGCGGTGGGAGGGGTGATCAACCTAGTCAGATGCTGCTGGGGTCCAGTAAGATGGCCTCCAAAGAGCAGCCAACATGGCAACATGGAGGTCGTAGGCAACATCAGAAAAGGCAGTTGTGGTAGAGCAGTACGTTAGTAAGAGTAGAAACTAGTTGGCTTGGCTTGGCTTGGAGAGAGAGAGATCTGAGGATGTAGTGATGGCCTGGTCCCTAACTGTCCCCTGAGAATAAAGTACTTCCTTTGTAGGGTAGTTGTAAAGTTTGGAAAAAGGGTATGTAAAGTACATAGCACCATGCTTAGCACACAGTAGGCATGTAATAAATGTTACCAATTTTAATACAAGTCTGCATATATTGAGGTCATAAAGACCTGAAGTATGGGTGACACAGGGACAAGAATAGAAGCACCCACCATTTGGTCATCCAGAAAGCACACACACAGTCACCATGATGTGTTCAATGAGAGTTCGGGATGAAGAAGACAAACTCTACCCCCTGGATGAATTGACAAGCTGGTACTGGATGAAAGGCACACCTATAAATAGGCTGTCTGTGATGTACCAGACCCCATGAGTGTACATATAGGGAGGGCTGAAGGAGTTTAGAGGAGAGATCTCTGGGCTCCCATGGGATGACACATTTCCCTGAAGAGGCCAACTGTGTTGCCGGCATCCCTGTTTCTGCATGAGGAACCAGGGACTGGGGCAGGGGCAGTGGCTTTGCCCAGAGCCTTGGTAGGTTTCAGGCAAAGCTATCAGTCACATACATCCCTCCTTGTGTACCGACAACACTTCACATTTAGAAGTACCTCTCTCCACAGGGCTGAAAGCAATTTGTAAACAGAACAGAATGTATCTCATTACTCCTCACCACCCCGCCTCCTGTCCCGCTGTGACTGATGGCTCGGGCTTGTGGGAAGGAGCCAGAAGACCCTGGTGTGACTGAAGACAGTGTCAGGAATCTCCCACAGAAGTGACTTGGAACTCAGAGTCAGAAAAGTTGGTGTAGGTGTGGGTTGTTCCTAGAGTTCCTCAAAGCTGCCCCTCAGATCCTTCCCTAGAGGGGCTGCTGGTGAAAGCAAGCCTCACTCCCCCTTGGAGCCTTTAACTGCTTTTGCTCCCTGAAGAAAGATGGATCCAGCCCAGTACCAGGTCCCAAGCATCTGCCTTCAGAGAGGTCTCTGGCATTTTCCTTGCTCCCGAGGCTGTGTGACTGATGACCGAGAAAAGCGAGGCTTCTTCATATTCTCGTAGGGGACAGCCCTCCCTAGATCCCGCTGCTTTGCTGGAACCTCTGACCTGTTCTCTGGACAGGAATTAGGGTGGGGGCATGTGTCAGAGATAAGGGCCAAACAGGTCATGGTGGGTGGGCTGCATGACAGAGCTGAGGGTCCCTCCAGGAACACAGGGCAGGCCACATGATACACAGGCACCCAGGACTCCAGACCACAAATCCTGGACTAATATGGGGTGCCGTGTGGCTTTCTGAGTCATTTGGAAGTTGCCGCAGTTTCTCTGATATTAGCACATTGCTCTTCAGTAAGTATTCTTTTTCTCACAATTTATATAAAACCATTTGCAAATGTGTGGGGTGCTCTTGGTAATTCCTACAGAATTCTGGGTTCTGGGTGGAGTCTTTGGCGGGGGTTATCTAAGGTGAGCCTGGGGAAGACAGGAAGGAACTTGCAGACACGTGAGAATGTCTATTGTGTGCAATTAAAGGGGAATTATTTCCCTTTTTGGCTCACTATCCCGTCTCCTCCTAGCCTGTCTAATCTCAGCCATCATTCAAGGCTCAGGCAAAGTTACGTATCTTCTAGAAAACCCTGTTTGATAATTTTTTTGCAGTGTTCCTTTTTATTTTATTTTATTTTATTTTATTTTATTTTATTTTATTTTTATTTTATTTTATTATTTTATTTTATTTTATTATTTTATTTTGTTATGTTATGTTATTTTGTTTTATTTTACTTTATTTTATTTTATTATTAAGGTAAAAGTCACATAATATAAAAATAATCATTTTCAAGTGAAAAATTTAGTATCATTTACACATTCACAGTATTATGCAACCGCCACTTCTATTAAGTTCCAAAACATCCTTATCGCCCCAGAGTGAAGCCCTTTCTCCATTAAGTGGTTACTCTCTCCTACCTCCCCTACCCCACCCTAGCCTGGCAAACCTCACATCTGCTTTCTGTCTACGGATTTACCTATTCTGGCTGTTTTTTAGAAATAGAATCATATGACATAGGACATTGTGTACATGGCTTGTTTCAGTCAGCATGATGGTTTCCAGGTTCATCGATGGTGTGGCATGTATTGGTACTTTATTCATTTCTATGGCTGGATAATATTCCATCAGATGTATAGACTATAATTTGTTTGTTTACCTGTTGATGGGCAGTTGGGTTGTTTACACCTTTTGATTATTGCTAATAGTGCTGCTGTGAGCACTTCTATACAAATACTTGTTCCATTAAACTTTTTTTTTTTTTTTTCAATTCTTGTAGGTATATACCTAGGAGTGGATTTTCTGGGCCATATGGATTTCTATGTTTTGATTAAAAACATTTCTTAAAACATTTTATTTAGTTTTGAGAGACAGAACATGAATGGGGGAGGGGCAGAGAGAGAGAGGGAGACACAGAATCTGAGGCAGGCTCCTGGCTCTGAGCTGTCAGCACAGAACCCGACATGGGGCTTGAACCTTCGAACCGTGAGATCATGACCTGAGCTGAAGTTGGACACTTAACCGACTGAGCCACTGAGGCGCCCCCCTCTATGTTTGGGTTTTTGAGGAGCCACTGAATTTTCTACCGCAGCTATACCACTTGCATTCGCAACAAGAAACCTCGATTGTTTTATTTCATGGGAACCTTTCTGCAAAGGAAATTATGGTGTTTTTTTTTTTTACCATAATGCCTTCCGGGTTCTCTGTCATTGTTTCTGTATTATCTTTTAATTCTAAGCTCTATGACCTCAAGGGCAAATCTTTATTATTTATTCATTTGTTAATTCATGGAGTCAATTAGTAATTAGCATGAGAGTTTCATCGCTAAAAACCCTGGCTCTGGAATCCACCTGCCTGGGTTCAAGTCCCAGAAGTGTCAGTTGCCAGGTGTTCAATTTAGAGCAAGTTGGTTCACCTTTCTGCATCTTAGTTTCTTCATCTGTAAAATGAGAATAATGATAGTTGCATTAGTTTCCTATTGCTGTTGTAATATCACTTACTTGGTGGCTAAAAATAGCACACATTTATCATCTTACAGGTCTGGAGGTCAGAAGTCTGAAATGGGTCTCACGGGGGGAAAATCTAGTGTAGCAGGGCTATGCTCCCTCTGGAGACTCTAGGGGAATGTGTTTCCTTACCTCCTCCAGCTTCTAGAGGGTACCTGCATTCCTTGGCTTATAGTCCCCTTCCATCTTCAAGCCAGCAGCTGTATGATTCTGACCTCTGCTTCTGTCACCACATCTCCTTTTCTGACTCTGTTGTTCTCACTTCCCTCTTCTAAGGATCTTTGTGATCACATTATCTCACTCAGATCATCCCCCCACCCTTAACTTAATCACATCTTCAAAGCCCCTTTTGCCGTGAAAGGTAACATTCTGGACAATAGATTGTAGACATTTTTGGAGGCCATGAGTCTGCCTATCATAATAATGTTGCCTCATATGATTATTTTGAGGATAAAATGAGATATTTCACTCAAAGCACAGGGACTCAGAGATGTTAGATATTACCGCTGCTCTTACCAACGATGGCTGTGCCCATGGCTACTTCTGGCCAAATGCCGTTAGATTTAGTACCTTGAACATAGTGAGTGCTCTGTGACTATCTGGAGACTGCATGTGTCTGACTCTTAAAGTTGTAGTGATGTGGACTCCTATAACGGACTGCCTTTTCTCAAGAAGAACAGAGCCACTCATCACACTTCTCATTCAGAGTCCTCCCGGGGTTAGTTCAGACCTATCTCTTTAGGGATAACAAATCTGAGCCCTATAGCTCTGGTCTATCCCAGAGGTCCTATATGTTTCTGTTGTCTCTGAATTATAGAATCAAAAGTTCTAGGTCATAAAAGACACACTTGATAAATGACTGTTATCCAGAACATACAAAGAACACTTAAAATTCAACAACAAGAAATCCAATAACACAATTCAAAAATGGACTAAAGCCCTTAACAGACGCTTCACTACTAGGATGTCAGGTCAAGAAGGGAAGAAATTTGTCCTATATCATCAGGGAAATGCAAATTAAAACAACAATGAGATACCACTACACATCTATTAGAATGACCGAAATCCAGAACACTGACAACATCAAACGCTGATGAGGATAGAGAGCAATAGGAACTCTCATTCATTGCTGGGTAGGAAAGCAAAATGGTAAGGTCACTTTGGAAGATGTTTTATGGGTTTCTTACAAAACTAAACATACTCTTACCAGAGGATCCAGTGATGATGCTCCTTGGTATTTACCCAAAGGAGCTGAGAACTTGTGTCCCACAAAAAACTGTACAGAGATGTTCATAGCAGCTTTGTTCATAATTGGCAAAACTTGGAAGCAACCACAATGTCCTTCAGTAGGTGAGTGGATAAATTGTGGAACATCCAGACAATGGAATATTATTCAGCACTAAAAATGAATAAGCTATCAAGCCATGGAGGAATGTGGAGGAATATTAAATGCATATTACTAAGTGAAGGAAACCAATCTCAAATGGCTACATCCCACATGACTCCCAATTATGTGACATTCTGGACAGGGAGAGGAATGAATAGGCAGAGCGCAGGGCAGTGAAAATACTTTGTATGATACCAAAAGGGTAGACACATGTCATTACACATTTGTCCAAACCCATAGAATATACAATTCTAAGAGTAAACCCTAATGTAAACTACAGACTTTGGGTGATGTTGTGTCAGTGTTGGGTCATCGATGGTAACAAATGCACCACTCTGGCATGGAATGTTAATGATGGGGAGGCTGTGCATGTGTGCAGGCAGAGGTATACGGGAGAGCTAGGTACCCTCCTCTCAATTTTTCTCTGAACCCAAAACTACCCTAAAAAATAAAGCCTTGATAAAACAAAAATTCCGGGTCCCTGGGAAGTCATAGTGAGGCTCAAGAACAGAAGGTTGGGAGATAATACGTATGAAGGGAAGCAAAGCTAGAACTTGTATGGAGCCCTGAAAGTTTCTGAACTGCCATACCTGATGTACTTTTAATCCAAAAGAAGATTCTATTTATAAGACAGGTTCCTCCAGGCGATGGTGGAGGGAAGATCCCGGGAACCCTCTTATTTTGTCTTGCCTCCAGAGATGGGCCAGAAGGTAAAGAGAGAGTGGGGATGAGGACCTTCAGACAATATAACACCTGTGTCTGGTCACTCAGTCACTTGGGGAGAAAGGGAGAAGATTTTGCTATTGCTGTTGTCAGGCGGCCCTGCTAATTGCATTCGCTACAGCAGCCCCAGCTGGGAGATGTGCAGCTGCTCTCAGAACTCATGACAGGAGCAGAGGTTCTTTCCCTGTGTGTAATGTAGGGCCTGTGAATGGAGGCCAAGATCCTGGATGAAGGGGCTGTGGGTGAGGCTGGGGAACAGGAGGTTTGGCCCTTGTAAAGAAACTTCAGTTCCGTAATATTCCCCTCTTGGCCTTGGTCACCCCATCTGAAAAAAGATGGGTGGATTGATGATCTTGCACAAGCCCCTGCAGCCTGTGACTCTATAGCTGTATGAAGAGTTATGCCAAAGAATTTTAAAATAAATACTTCTCAGATGATGCATGTAAGCATAATATTAACCAAGTGTGACTCTTGGGTTTTGACTCAGTCCATGGAAATGTCTGGGTCATGTCCTGCCCAGTTATGTTTACTCATCTGCAACACTTAGAGAAGATCTTGGGTCTCCTGAGTCCTGCCTTTTATCCGTACCCTATTTTTTCCATGATCAGCTGACTTCTTGGAGCTCTATGAGCTGCCATAGTTGTTGGTGGGAAGGGGTGAGAAATATCCTGATGGTCATGGAACGTTTCCCAAGAAACAGAGAAATAAAGGCACTGTTTTGGCTATTGCAGTTGTGGAAAAAGAGGAACAGAGGCTGAAGCCCCTGAGGCTGAATCAGGATTTGAATGGCTTCCCCCATGGGGAGCACCCCTTGGACCATACAGGACATGGTACTGAAGGCCAGAGTGCCATGAGTTGACCCCAGAGTTAATGACCTACATGGAAAACTCAATCCTTTGGACACTTTCTGGGACCCTTGAACTTTGAAGAGAAAGTGAAGAGTTCTAGAGTGCAATGGATCTTTTTAGTAATTAGAATGATATTATACTACACAAAGAGAAGAATCAAGACACATAGGTAAGAGAGACCCCACCAGGGCCCAGTGTGGGGAGAAGGGAAAAGTTGGAAGGATGGAGGAACAGCAGAAGGGGCTGCATCAGCAGAGGTGCAGGAAGAAGAACAGGCTCTCTGTGTTTGGGAAGCTACAAGAAGCTGAGTGTTTCTGGAATGTGAGGTGAAGGGTAGAGAGTGACCAGCACTGGCTAGAGAGGTAGGGAGGGGAGGACCAGGGATGACCTTGTGGACTAGGTAAGGTGTCTGAACTTGATCTTGTGACAAGTTCAGGGTGCATAAGGTGTGGGGGAGTGCATAATTTTAAAGAGTATCAGGCAGGGACATGCCATGGTCCATTGAGGGTTCACTAGCCCTTATTCCTTGCCATCAAGTGCACAGTCTCTCTGTCTCCCTGTTTTCACAGCAGCCACAGACTCTTCATTCAACGAATTGTCACTTCAAGTGCAGAACAAGCAGAACAACAAATTCTCAGGAAAAATCTGTGCTTTTTTCCCAAAGTGTTGCTTGCAGAGTGGGAGGAAAGAAACTTGACATGCGATATTTGGATTTGGGGGGCAAACAGTGTATTTTGCACATTGCCGCAGGGCATTAGGGTGTCCTCTCGATGTGTTAGTACATCCTGCATGTTTTCGTAGAAAATGCTGAGGACACAGCATGTTTGTGGCCGGCACCTCTCCGTCCATGTCTGATGATGCCATTCCCCTTCCCAAAGTATTAACCCTCAGAAGTAGACTCCACTGTGCTCTACGCAAGGGCTTCCAGAAGAGCAGATAGGATGAAAGGGAATAAAGGAAACTCTCTCAGTCTTGCTGGACACAGGAGACGTGGCTGTGACAGTCCGGAGAGTACCTGGAGCCCCACGTGTCAGAGCTCATCCTGGTCAGTGGCTGGGAGGGAAAGAGCACCGTGTTGCCGGCAGGTGACCGTGTTTCAGTCCATCCGTCCGCCGAACAGCGGTGAGACCTTGGGCATCTCATTCCCTCTCTCGACATCCGTGTTCTCATCTGAAAAGTGAGGTGTTGAACTAGAAGAGCTCTTCTTGCTCCAGAATGCTGTGTGTAGTCCCAGGAAGGCTTGTTCCTCTGTCTGGGTCCTTCCACCCATTGCATCTTCAACACTTTTTGATGGTGTTTATTATTTATAACTAGCTATTTCCAAAGAGGATTTGAGTCAGCTTACAATAAGAGATGTGATCACAATGGAATCATTAAAAGGCAATTAATAATCAAATACCATTTGGTAGGTGGTGGTGATGGGGCGAAAGAGATACCAGAAGCCTGTGATGAAAAGAGCTTTTTCCAGTAAGTGCTAATAGAGTGCTTTGAGCTCTGAAGAGAAGGAAAGCCCCGATCCCATGTTCAGGAGGAGCCTTTTGTAATCGGAGAGTTGGACTTTTGCTGGCACCAGTGTAAGAGGTGCAGTGAGTGCCTGAATCTACAAATCATCAACAGCACTTCTATAACGATGCCAGATACTCAAGAGACTCTACACGTGGCTTTGCTTGTTTTCCCTCTCAGAGATTCCCACTTCCTTTGGCAGCAGCGAACAGATGTGTCTCAGAAACTGATGAAAGCTGACAAATGTAAGGTTTGCATTGAGCGTTTTCTAGAAAGTGGAAGAAACAAGTAGGGTCTGCTCTTTGTGGGGGGTGGATGTGAAGCTTGAGCCTCCCTTCCTGGGGAGCCAATCCCTTAGGTCTTGGGCAATCCATGTTGCATATGAGATTTGAGTTTCTCCTGTCCCTACTCTCCTATCCGAGGCTGAGCAGCCTGTAGTGATCCTCCCAGCCCCCCCCCCCCTCCGGTGAAGGACCCACCTTGGGAGCCTTTCTAAGGAGCCAGCACAGGACTTTGAGTAACTTTTTTCTCCTATTGACTTATAGAAACCTTTTAGGGGTTTTGTTGGGGGGGGGGATCCTCCCTTTCCTATTCTGAAGCAACCTGAGAAAATGTCACGTGCTGAGTAAAAATTCTGGAAGGCAACCTGTTGAAGCCAGAGAAAATAAAAACTTAGCTTGAAAAGGAGTGAGTGTTATGTTCCGCAGTCATCGCATCAGAAATACATGTCTGCAGCCTGAACTGTGGCAGAGACAGAAAACCGTCCTTCAAACAGCTATGATCTTGACTGCATAAATTCGGGAGCTGCTCAGGCACTGAGGGTTCTGAGGCCTGCTCTCTTTCTACTACATGCACCAGTGACTCATGCTAAGGATAATATAAGATACGTGTGCACTCAGACATGAGCAGAAGTTAACCCATAGCATGGTGGAAAGCAGTATGTGTGCATATGTGTTTAACTTAGGACTGGGGAAAAATGCTAAATTAAGAGCTCAGAGCCTTGGCTCTATATCCATCCTTAATACCATGTGACTTGTAAAGTTGAAAAGGTTCACTTCTATTTAATCAGGCTGTACACAGGCTGAGCTGGGAGGCCCAGATGACCCGACCCAAAGCAGAAAGATCAGTGGGGTGGGAGCTTTGGGCATCTCTAAGTAGGAAAGCCTAAGAACTTGAATCTCATTGACACCTTCCTTGCTATTTGTCCTGATTTCCACCAGTCTCCTGAAGTCTTCCACCCCCATCACTAGTTTTCTTTCTGTCTGTATGAACTCTGACTCACATTCTCATCTTATTTTTTCTTTGAAATTTCCTCTGACTGCCCAAACCAACAATAATTAAAGGCTTGTAAACTCAGGGAAGATCAAGGCTGGCGGGGCTTTAGATAATACATCACCTCCTCTCTCCTTTGAGGGAAGGGACTGGTGCTTCTCCAGCTTCTGCTTGAACACTGCTAGTGATGGTAAGCTCACTACCTCTTGTGTAGTGTGCCACTTAGGAATTTGTGCTCTGGAACCCAAGAGTCAAGTTTGAAATAAGCTGTGCCGCTTCCTGATTGGTTATTCCTGGGCAGTTTTTGCCAACTTTTCTGTGTCTAAGTGTCTTTACCCCTAAAATGGGGTTAATAATGGTGTCTACTTAAAAGCATTGTTAAATGACCCTTGGTCTTGGTCAGGGTTGTGTCTTTTAGAGACTAGCATTTGTAAAAGATACTTTTGGGGAAATTGTGCCTTTTCATTTTTAAGGCAGTTAAAGGTTGATAGATATCTTAACTCTATGTGAAATAAAGCCAGAACATCTACATAAACATTTACACAGATGCATGTTCTATTCTGGACCATTGATACTGGGTTTATTAGTTTGCTAAGGCTGCCATAACAAAGTACCACAAGTGGGAAAGCAAAAACAATACAAATTTATTGTCTTGGCAGGTTGCTTCCTCTTGAGGCCTGTGCGCGCAAGATCTCTTCAAGGTCTTTCTCTTTAGCTTGCAGATTGCTGTATTCTCCCTGTCTCTTAACATTGTCTTCCCTTTGTGTGCTTCTCTTTTGATGTTTAAATTTCTCCTCTTTATAAGGACATCTGCCATATTGGATTGGGTCCCACCCCAGTAACCTCATTTTAACTTGATTACCTATGAAAGACCCCATCTCCAAATAAGATCACATTCTGAAGTACTATTGGATATTAAGACTCCAACATCACTTTTTTGGAGGCCACAGTTCATGCCACATTGAGTAATGGACAAGGCACGAGGCTGGGCATCTGTGAGTCTTGGATTGGGTTCAAATTCTATCAATGACTGGTTGCATGTTTCTGGTTGATTCTCTGGACCTACATTTTCCCCGCTGTGACATGGGTAGGTTGACCTGAATGACCACTGAGTTCCCATCTAGCCCTAGACTTCTATGGTTTGAGTGGCCCATTTGTTTTGACAGAGATTCAAAGGGAAAATGCTAAGTGTGGGGCTCAGATAGTGTGGGATGGGGACAGGTGTTTCTGAGGAGGGAAGATTGTGCTGTTGAGTTGCCCTTGGATCACACCAGGTGGTTGTAAGAAGTAGCCCCTTTCCATGGTTCTGAAAGAATCCTTTCTTTCTCTCACATCCTGTTTACAATTCTGTTGCTTGGGGAATGGCCCTATTTTAGCTGCAGTGCTGTATTTTGAAGGCCTTAAAAGCTCCATAAAGCAATGATTTGGGGTGAGGTAGCTGAGGAATTCAGTGACTTTAAAAGCGTATCTATAGTATTTCATAAAAATAAATCAACTTTTCCCTTTTATGGGAGCAAATATTTTCAATTGGGAAAGTGGTGGTTTTTCCCCCTCTACTCTAATTCTTAGGATAGTCTTGCAAAAATGATACCCAGGAGAGTCTTTTGCACATTTCTGTCTCTCGACATACTGTTGAAGTCATTGTTAGGATAGTTTTCTTTTTGTTAAGTGCTGGTGTTTAAATGTTGGTCCATTTCAGCAGAAACCAAAGCCATCAACATATAATTGCATTAATATTAATTCTCATTTCAATGAGAAAGGCACTTTGTAATCACCTGTTATTTAACCCTGACAGCAACCTTTCCGGGAAGGAAGAGGACATACTGACAGATCCCTGCATGCTGTAAGATGAGCCATTTGTGATATCTCTCCATTCAGGGACAGAGTGGAATAGAATGCCAAGCCCCTCCCTCACACAGCATGGTACTGAGCACATACCAAGATTGTTATAAAGGGAAAGGGAGAATGGTGATTTTGCTGGATGTAACAGTCTAGACTTAAGCCTAGGTAGGGAAAAGTTTAGGGTTGTTGATGTTTTGTCAAATGTAACTAGGAGATCCTGACTCAAAACAGATGTACCCTGGGTCAACTTTCATTCCTATGAACTTGATGATGCCATGATGTGTTTGTCAAAGTTTTCTCTTGGAGAAAGTAACTACCTCTTGGGATTTGGAACAGGGCATCTTCCAATGAAGGAGAGCTTCTCTCAAAGATCCCTGCAGCGATTGAGGTGGCGGGGTGGGGGGGGGGGGAGTGAGGGTCAAGGTCCAAGGCCTCTCAGTGCTACCTTGGCCAGAAAACTGATGTTTTGGTCACATTTTGTGAAAGGGACGACATGGCTAGCTGTCCTCTCCCTCCTAAAGTGGAGAAGTGAGTACAGTAGGAGCTTATAGGGAGAGTACTTTTCACCATCCAGAATCCCACAGCCTGGCCTGGCTCTTGAGATGGTGAGAAATTTAGGGTGTATCTGGATGTTTCACTTAATTCCTTTGTGAAGAAGTTGTCAGTGGTGTTGTCTTAACTCAGTTCAAGGAAATCTTGGCACACTTTTCTGCCAGGAGGGGCCCCAGGAACTCAGATTGACTCAGAGGATCTAGGCCTCTGCTGTTAGAGCGCCTTGCAAGCCTGGATCAACATCCTAAATCCCAGGCTAAATTATGGCTGATTCATTCTGCCTCTCATGGCAGCTTGAATAGTAATCGATGCATCACAGAAACTTCTAGAAGATATTTTGATCAGGGAATATTGATTTTATAGGTTCTAATGTGAAATCTTTTAGTAAGTGAAGCATTGTAGTCATGGTTGTGAGAGTCTTTACAAATGACATGATATCTTCTTCTTGTGTCTATAACCAGGGAAGTCCCAGGGATGAGGCTTAGTTGAAACATACTCTAAAACCAAACCAAAACAAACCAAAAAAACCAAACAACTCCTGCATGTGGAGGGCAGCAGAGGAGCTGGGCTGGCATATGACAGTATGTGACCAGTCTCCTTCGGGAGCAAGTGTGAGTCAGGCTTCAGAACTCTTCCCTGGGTTTTGTTTGAGATAACTCAGGTTAGGAACTGATTATCCTTCCAGTGTTCTACCTTCCATGTCTTTTCTTTCCAAGGGAAGGGCAGAGCCCAAGTCTCTACATCTGCCTCCCTCCCTCCATTTTCCCACAAAACCCCTATTTATCAACGTCTTTTGTGGTCCTTTCTTATTCACTGAATGAGTGTCTATTCCTCTTGGTAAGCAACCAGATATCTGTAGCCATCAATATCTCCTCCCCCTCACCTCTGTCACCATTACTCTCTCTCTTCTTTGGATGTCCCATCCCCAGACAGGAGGTCTAAGGGGGTAGGATGATGTTTGGGGCTTCAACACATCAGAGAGGTTCTATCCTACACAAGCAAAAGCTGGATTAGCATCTACGAACCTTCTTCTTGAGGGACCCAGTCCTTTGCCCCCACCTGCCTTTTGGGAAGATGGGCAACATCCTGTCAGGGTCAATGGGAAAGAGCAAGTGAGGACATTCTCCAGCATGCTGAGTCCAATTTGGGCATCCAGCAGGCATTCCCTGAGGGGCCAACATGTGCCAGGCCATGGGCAGCATGGCCATGAACCCACAGTGCTTCTTACTTTCAGGAACTCAGCCTCTTGAAAAAGACAAGATACCCACAGGGAAAGCTGCCTTATCTGAGACCTGGGATTAACGTCTGCCACAATTACTTCACAGCAAGGAATCCATACCTGTTTTGATGAATAATTAAATGAATAAAATGCCAAAAGACTACTGGAAAAGAATATCTGGGAGGGAAAGTGCTCTGGGATCTGGGGATATCAGAGGAGGTTTGGAGATGGCTTGGATAGCCCTGTGGGCCTTGTAGGAGTTGACCAGACAGATAAGAGCAGGAGGGCCTTCCTGGCAAGAGAGTGGCCTGAAGGCTGGGAGGAACAGTGCAGAACAGAATAGAGTTGAATATATACATATTTCTTAAAAAACAAAAACAAAAACAAAAAACACTTTTAAAGTTTTCTTTTCCTCGTTTTACTCTTACTAACCCATTTTTGCTGTTGCCCTCCTCCCACCCCCCCAATTCTGATTTGCTCTTTGATATTACGTTTTTTTTTAACTAGGCTGGGGAAGTGCTGCATTTTAAAGCCTCTCTCGCCTGCCAAGTTGTGTTCCCAAGTCCTCTAAGCTCCACATGCAGCCAGAATAACTTTAGGATGAAGCTCATTAATAATGTGCATGTTAAATCACATCCTCTGCAGGAGGCCTGGAGAGGGGGGCTCTGCCCCTGTCATGGAGCTTTCAGAAATGGCAGCTCACAAATAGGACACCCCGTCCCCACAGTCTGAAAGGCTGGAGCTGTCTACACAGGTGTCGTGGGGTGGTGGGGAACATTTCTTTGGCGAGATCTCTCCATCCAAGGCAGGTCCTCCGTGCAGGAGCTTGGTCGCCTTAAATATAGTTGCTTCCTTGCCCGGCATCTCTGTTGCATTTCAGTGAATGTTCTCAGCTGGGGGAAGGGGATTTCCAATGGCATGTCACTTAGCATGACTACGCCCATTAGTTATAATTAAACAGGCTGCTGCAATGATTGCAAATAAATTTAGCACCAAAAGGATTGTGCAGATATCCAGAGCCATAATAGCGGTCTTCAGGCGACAAATCAAGCCAGGCTTTCCAGCAGGCTCCAGGGGGTGGAGGGGGAGGGCTCAGGGGAAGGTCGTCTCCCTGGTGGATGACCGCACCTCCCAAGGGCGCTGCTTCCTGGGAGCAGATGAAGCTCATCTATTTCAGGCAACATCCTCAATCCTCAAGCCCTGGGACCCTGGGAGCATCTTCTTCTGCTCACATTTATGAACCATTTTCCCCCTGTTTCATCCTGAATGGATCTGCAGTATCCCTCTCTTGCTCCCTTCTGGGAGGCGAAGATATCCACTGTTCACAGTGAGGTTTTCCCCGCGATCTGGACACTATCCGCGCCCGTGCTCCTGCAGGATATGGAGGAAGCCTCACCCCTTACGCTGGAAAGCACTTTGTGGTCTCCCTGAGACAGCCATCATCAGGTGAAGCCAAATCCCACCTTGTGCTCTTGCCGTTAACATATCATAGATTTCAGTCTGGCTATTTTATGTTTCCAAAAGCTGTGCAGTTGGGCTTTTGGTATCCCCTAGCCTCCGAGTAGGCATTGTTTCACTAGACTTCTTGAAATAGGGACACAAAATTTGAGGGAAGGAATGGAGTGTCAAAACCAAAACACCAAATAAATTGGGAGAGGAATAAGGAACGACTGGCAAGTTCCCTGAGCAGAATGCAGGGTATCAAGAGGGAAGACTATTATTTATAATAAAAGTGCCTGTGATTTATTATGCTAGCTTTTCGCATGAGGGCAGTAGAAACGCATGGTCAAGAGCACAGAGCACAACTTCAGTGCTTGATTGCTTGGCTTTGGTGTTAACTAGCTGAGTGACCTTAGGCAAGGAGCTTAACTTCTCTGTGCTTTAAACCCCATCTGTAAAATGGGGGCTAATAGTATTATCTGCCTCATAGGATTATTGTGACACTTACATGAGGCAATTTATGTGACATGTACAGTAAAGGATCTGTCTCTTGTTAGTTCTTGCACTCTGTATTTCCCAATATGTAGTCATGATTACCTTCAGTTTTGCTGTCATCATGCACCTATGTATTTACCTCATACTTAAAGACGTTGTAAAGATTTTTAAAAATTATGAATATAACAGACATACTGAAAGGTGCACAGAGCATAAATATATAAATAAATAAGTTAGTATAAAATATCAAGAAATTGAACAGAGTGAGGACTTTGGAAACCCTTCTCGTGCCCCCCTGCTTCTTCTCCAGGGGGTAACCTTATTCTGATTCTCATACTCTATTTTTTCCTTTGCCTCTGTCTGCTCATTGTCCATATGGGATCACGTGGTGTATATATCTGTGTGTGTGTCTGATTTCTATAATTCAGTGTTATGTTTGAGAGAATGCCTCTATTGTCACATATAGCTGTGGTTCATGTGCTTTCATTGCTGTATAGGATTCCACTGCATGAATATAGCACCATCATTTATTCTGCTGTTTATGGACATTTGTGTTGTTTCCAGTTTTGAGCCATTATGCATAATGGTAGTATGAGAATTTTTGTACATATTTATTAAGGCATGCTTATGCTGAGTATATATTTGGGAGTGTAATTGCTGGGTTATAAGATATGTGTATGTTCAACATTAGTAAGGAATGTGAGATAGGCTCTCCAATGGTTGCACCAATTTACAGCCCCAACTATGCAAGTTCTTCTTGCTCTACATCCTTACCAACACTTGGTATTATCATTACTATTACTCAGCCATCCTTGGGATTGTACAGTGATACTTTATTGTGATCTTAGTTTGCATTTCCCTGATTACTGATGGGATTAGGCATCTTTTCATATTGGTCATTTGGATATCTTCTTTTGTGAATGCCTGTTCAAGTCTGTTATCTGTTTTTAAATATTTTTGATTTGTAGAAATCCTTTATCTATGCTGAACACAAACCTATTGTTGGTAACATGTGCTGCAAGTACATTTCTTATTCTGTATAAAGTTGGTTTAAACTCTAGATTTATCTTAAGTGGTAATATTTGTAATATTATGAGTAGTATGTTTAGTTATTTTTTCTACACTATATATCTACGTTAGATGAAAGTTTGTCCCTGTTCCAACTGAAATTATTTCCTATACTATTGATGGTATGCCAAATTACCCTTTAGGAATCACTCCATTATCTTATTTAATCTTTATAAAGGACCTTTTTAGTTGGTACCATTGTTACCACTGTTTTCTAGGTTTGGCATTGGAGGCATTGAGTGGTTTCATAACCTACCAAAGAAACACATATTAAATGAGGACTCAGGTGCAGCTGGTTCAAGTTCAGACTGTTTCCACAATATCACACTGGTCAGCAGGCTATTTTGTCATCTGTTGTGTACTCAGTTTTTGAGAGATAATCTGCATCCCCACAGAGCCTTGAATGTGGTAGAGTCCTCAGCAACCATTTTGGGGATGGATGGATAGATGGATGGATGGATGGATGGTTGGTTGGATGGATGGATTGGTAGGTAGACAGATGGATGGATAATGGATGGGTGGAATGATGGTTGACCTTGAAGGTCAGTGTCTTCACAAAGGCTCTCTGCCTGGGGAGGAGCCTGTTGTCAGGCCAGGCTCTGGTTAATGGAAGCCTGGACCATGACCCCACAGCAGCCCTGCCATGGCCTTTCTCTCCACAGTGGCCTTAGGGTGGAGCTAAGGTGGGGAATGGCAGCCCTGTTCTTGCCTTTGTTGAGAAGAGGTATGACCTCACCTTCATCAGTGCAGTGGCTGTTTTATAATCTCTTGCTTGCAGATGAAGTGAATATTAGTGATCTGCCTACTCCCATGAATTGTTAAACCAGCCCTGTCTAAATGTCAGGACCTGGGTTGGAATGTGGACTCTCCTTTTAGATGGCTTTCAGACCTCTGGATAGAGAGCCATTCTCTGGCTGTTTCTTTGGGCAGAGAACAGGCAGCTTCAAGGACGAATCCCCTTGTTCTCGAAGCCCACTATGTTTAATTTCACTGCACTTGTGCTTTTCTTTGCCAGTGAAACATGGCCTTGTTCGCTTGAACATTTGCTAGCTCTGTCCCAGGAGCTGATCTAGGTGTTTCCGTGGAAAGGATGGTAAATTGGATTCTGTCTAAAGAGTGCTGATGAGGATCCCCACAGGGAGAGCTCCACTGGGGGTTGGGATGGGGAGATCTGAGTGTCACTGTTCCTGGCTATAAATCTCTCTTGAGGTATTTTTTTAAACTTTCTTCATAAGTAGCCACCAGCACCTTTTCCCATGCTGAGTGCTGGTGATGTGCTGTTCGGGACTCTTTCTGAGCCGTTGACTGGGAAAGTGCTTGTTGTATTTAATAAATTGCATTGATTTATTGCCTTTATTGATCTGCTGAAGCACTCTGTATTATCAGGGGTGATAGCCTTCTTAGGAAAACATGGAAGGTCTCTTCATTAGCATCCATTTTTCCATGAGGCTTTGGAGGGTGAAATACCAAGAGGCACAGTGTTCATTCTGGTGATATATTGAACACCATCAGGGTGAACAATGGCTTTGGTATAAATCAGGTGGAAGGAAGGAATTGAGACCATTTGCCATAGGCTTGCTAGAGTTTTTGTGATGAAACGAGCAGGCTACTTTTCTTTCTTTCGGTGATGACAACTCCTCTCTTAATTTTCCACAGGGAAAGAGCAGCAGGCTGAAATGGCTCCTTAGAGAGAAGCATGTCCCCATAGCCAGATCAGTCTATAATGTTTGAGCACATCCCACTTAAGGCTTGTGGGGTGATGGCAGGTTAATCACTTGCCACTTCTGTGCCTCTGCTTGTCTGTGCTAGTTCATGCCCTGACCTTTACTGTGACAAGCTCTCTTTCTATCCCTTTACTTCTTGCCCCAGATCCAGCTGGGTCTGGGACTAGCTCTGGAGTTTCCTGCATGCAGCAGGCACTGAGTTTCAGGGAGAAGCCCCAATTAACCTGAGACAGACGCCAAGAACAAAAGGGGGCATTGATCACTGACACTTCCACCTCCTTCCATTATATTTGGCCAGCTTCCTTCCTGGGTCTTGCCTGACATCCTTCTTTTCCTCCTGGAGAAGCCTCATAATGTCTGGTGTCTGCCTTCACCTCCTCACAGAGCATCCTGTGGGCTTAGAAGCCCCATCGCAGGGAGATTTAGACCCTGACAACTATAAACACTCTGCCTTCTTTGTGGACATGTCCATCAAACACCCAGCCTCCTTAGATCTTTCCCATTCCTGGCCAGAAACAGATCCCTCTCCTTGTACACTTAACAGAGAACGTGCTTTTTCTCAGGGGAGCTCAGGCCAGCATCTGTGGGGACCAAGGACAGTTCTGAGTTTGCATCTAGTCCTGAACTGTGTGACCTTGGGTGGATTACCTAGTTTCTCTGAGCTTCAGGTCTCTTATTTGCATGATGGGGATAATAATGCCAAACTCAAAAGATTATTGCAAGGGCTAAATGTTTGCCAAGTGCTTAGCAGTGTCTGACACATAATGCCTATTCAAACAATGCCAGCTCTTGTTATTAGCAAAGTCTCTCTAAACGCACATTAATCAGTCAGTACTCAAAGCTGTGGCCATATATGTGCCTGGTTCTCTTGGGGGTAAAATTGTGAGTGAGGCTAACATAACCCCTGCCTGCAAGGAGCTTGTTATTCAGTGGAAGAGACCAGCAACAAAACAGACAATTAAAATACAGCATGAGAGGGGCACCTCAGGGGCTCAGTCAGTTAAGCCTCCAACTTCGGCTCAGGTCATGATCTCACTCATGGTTCATGAGGTCGAGCCCCACATCAGGCTCTGTGCTGATGGTGGGGGGCCTGCTTGAGATTCTCTCTCTCTACTTCTCTCTGTGCCCCTCCCCTATTCATGCTTCCTCTCTCTTTCTCTCAAAAACAAACAAACTTTAAAAAAGTACAGCATGGGAAGTTCTATGGCTGGGGATGGTGGTGGGTGGGGGGACATCATAGTAGGAACATATGGGAAGGATCTCTAATCCAGCTGGCATGAGATCTAATACCTCTAGAAGTTGGGGGAGACTCTAGAGGTTGACTCAGACAGGAACGGGTAAGTAGCAAAGGCGGTGCTGGAAGCTTTCTGTTTGTGGATGAGCAATCCTCTGTGAAACCCACCCCCCACCCCACCCCCGCCAAGCCCCACAAGGAAAAGTGTTCCACTCTCATAATGTCACTTTGCCGTTCAAAAATTGTATGTGATCAACCTGATTTCTCTTGGCAATTATTTATTTATAATTTATTTTTTAACGTTTATTGTATTTTTGAGAGGGAGAGAGAGAGACAGAGTGTGAGTGGGGGAGGGGCAGAGATAGAGAGGGAGACACAGAATCTGAAGCAGGCTCTAGGCTCTGAGCTGTGAGCACAGAACCCAATGTGGGGCTCGAACTCATGAACTACGAGATCATGACCTGAGCTGAAGTCGGATGCTTAACTGAATGAACTGCCCAGGTGCCCCGTCTTGGCAATTATTTATGATACTTGCCCACTCTCTTTCTTCTCTTCTGGAATGTGTGCTCCCTACAGGCAGGGCCCAGGGCAGTCCATTACATCCGTGGCACTTAGCACTGGGTAGGGCAGTCTTCGTGCTCAGCAGTCTTAATCAACTACTGGAGATGGGGCAGGGAGATCTGCCACACAGTGTCTTTCACAAATGTCCAAGGTCTTTGTATGTCTCCCTCCTCTTCCCTTCTTCCTGCAAGCTGGTGACTGGCTCACAGTGGGAAAGCTCTAGGCCCAGACAGGAGCTTGAGTTGGGAGTTGCCTTCATCCTAGCAAAGCAGCAGCCAGCAGCCCCCTCCCAAAGCTGGTTTCGGGCCCTTTGCTCTGTCAGTGGGCTCCTTGTTCCTCAAGGCCGCCTGTACTTAGTATCTGATAATCAATGCTGCCCTTATCTTTAGAGGAAATGCTGCCCAGTGATATCACACACTGAATCGATTAAAAGCAGAACTTTGAACTCATCTGTTTGGAAAGGTCTCAGCGGAGAGAACCACTCAGTCCTCCCTTAACGTGGCCCCGATGCCTGCCGGAAACCCCATCTGCAGCCCAGAAGCAGCATCGGTGGCAGGGCCAGAAAAGCTTGATTTTCACAGATTAGCTTGGGCAGGAGCCACAGACAGCCATGTGTATTCACCTATAGTGAGGTTACCATCTCCGACCTACCCCTCTTCAACTTTTGTGTTTTTGCTCAGTTGGAACAGAACAATCTTGAGGTTTCCTCTGCTTTTCCTGTTTTTGTTTTGACTTTGTTTTTTAATCCCAAACGTCCTACCATTATACTTTCCTCAGAGAGAAAATCCCCACCAGATGGATGTTTGTGTCTGTGTTGGTCCCCCCAGCTCTCTCCTAGGTGGGAAGTGGATGAGCATGAGCTGGTCTCTCAACTGAGAAATGAGGCTGGAGAAAGGAGTTCAGGAGGTGTGCTCAAAGGGTGGGCCTGTGCTACAGACAGCTGGGGATTCAGGAGTCCTGGAGGGAGACCCATGTGGCCCAGAAAGGCCAGGGAAGACACCATCAAGGGAGAGGAGCTGGATTTCAGTGTTGGGGGGTGAAAGGAGGGCTTGACAAGGCAAGGGGTGGAGTAAACATACTTGTCAGTGGGAAGGGGAGGCAACTTGACAAAGCATGGAGCTGGGGGTGAGTCCGTGTGCCCTCACAGGGGGGAAGGAAGAGGTGCAGGTGGGGCCGACGGGCTAAGTCAGCAGACCGGATGTGCCAAGGACGGAGGTGAATTTCAGTGTCATCCTGGTTAGGCTGTGGTACCCAGTTTTTCTGACAAACACCATCTAAATGTTGCTGTGAAGGTATTTTTTGGATGTGATGAACATTTAAAAGCAGTAGACTTTGAGTAAAGCAGATTACCCTCCACAATGTGGGTGGCTTCATCCAATCAGCTGAGGCATTAAAAGCAAAGGCTGAGCTTTTCCAGAGGAAGGGATTCTCCTCCAGACTGCAACATAGACACCTTGGCTGTGTTTCCAGCCTGCCGCCCTGTGGAATTCAGATTCAAGATGGCAACATTAACTCTGAAGTACCGGCTTACTGGCCCGCCTTACAGATCTCAGATTTGCCAACCTCCCGCCTCCCCCAAGCCCATGAACCAATTCCTTAAAACAAATCTCTCCTCTCCATCTATCTACTTATATTCTATTGGTTCTGTTTCTCTGGAGAACCCTAACAACGTTTCTGAAAAAAGTCGGGGCTTTGCTGGATGATCAGGGCCCAGTCAGAGGGCGGCTTCTGAGAGCCATATTCCCTTTGCGGGGTATTTGAAGACCAGACATTGAGTCAAATTCTGCAGCTGTGTTCAGTGACCATGAAACTCCCCGGAAGAGCCCATGCAAAGGGAATCCCTGGGGCTCCTTAAATTCGACCTTCCACGCAGACATGTGACGAGTGTGTTGGGTGGAGCCCAGCTCACTTCCAGTTGTTCACCTCTTGGGTACAGTTGGTTTCAATAGACAAGAAGTTCCTGTACCGGTGGACGTTTTCTTGTCAGAATCAGTGCTCTTACATTCTGTTTTGCAGCAGAACGATGGCTCTTTTTGGTAAGCAAGCCTGGATTTTTTTCGAGCCAGTTGTGTGAGAAGTATCTCTTTTGAAGGCCGCTGTGCGAGTGAGTCCCCACAGAAACGTGCCTGGGCTGTCAGGTGCGAGGAGAAATATCTTTAGTAAGAGGAGGTCATGGAATGAGACTTCCCCACTGCAGCGTGGACGGGCAGAGGGGCTTTCCACAAGGACAATTCTTAAGAATCTCTGTAAAAATGCATGACTCCATCTGTCTCCTCTCTCTTCCTTGGCTTCAGATGAGCTGAGCCATTTAAAAATTCCCCAACAAGGGACCCGAGGCACCAGAAGAAGTGATGAACAGATTTTCAATTTGGCCCCGATTTGCATGAAAGTTTTCTTTTTTTTTTTCTTTCTGTCTTTTTTTTTTTTTTTTTTTTTGGCAGTTGAAATAATTGTCTGAATTAGAGGCTGGAAATGGGTTGTGGGTTTTCCTCATAAGAGCAAGATTCTTGATTGGTCTGGACAGACTGCTGGTGCTCCTCGGTCAAAGGCTCTGACCTCAGCTTCTGGAGAGAAGGAAGAGATGGCCAAAGGGGAGGCAGGGAGGAAACACACTATCAGAGCAGCACCTAGGGGTCCAGGCAAGGCCTTTGCATCCCTGCTGGCCAGGCACAGCCACCCTAATCTCCTCCCAGAGCTACTGCTCAGTAACTTCCCAAGGGCGTCCTCCAGGGGGCGTCTCCTCTTCCATGGGGCTGACTGATTTCTTCCCAAGAAAGAAGCTGTCTTGTAATTTTTCAGAGGCAGGATAGTGGGGACCTCAAACAGCCCAGTGGCTCTGCTTCCCTGGGGACTGGAAACTGGCCCTTCTGAGGGAACTGCAGAATTTCTTGGGGTGGCATTCTGGCTGGAAGGGGAGGCCAGAAGACGTGTGTTGAGGTTTCCGGTGTTGATAATTTGGGATGTCTTTGGTAGTGCATGAGTGCTTGGGAGGAATATATAATAATAACAATAGCCAACATTAAATGAATGCTTATTTTGTCCCAGGCACTGATCTAGGCCTTTACTCCTATTAGTCATTTAACTTCCATAACATGCTGTTAGGCGTATTTATTCTCATTTTTAGATGGGGACAGATGTTAAGAACTTGCCTAGCTACCTAGCCAGTAGGCAGTGGTACAGCCAGGTGAGACCCAGGTGGTCTGCTTTAGAGCCTGTGTGCCTCACCTCGGCCCATGCCAGCACTGTCACCTAGCTGCTTCTTGGTCTTGACACCTTGTCCTTTTCTGCCCTGGGCTGTCCTTTGGATGCGGGCAGCATAGACCCTCCTGGAGGCTACCATAGCCTGTGTCAAGGATCTTCCAACTTGGTAAAGGAGTTTCCCCGGAGCCTTGTTCAAGCCTTTCATCCTGCTGACATCCCCTCTGGCCTCCCTCCTCTCCCCAGGTCACATCCTCCTGCTGGCCTTTCAAGGCCCCAGCTCTGGTCCCACACAGTCTCTGAGTGGCCACCTCCTGGGACAGTGCTCTTTGGGAAGAAGTTGCCCTTTGATCTGGCAAATGCACTGGGTTCTCACAGTAGAAATACCAGTTTGAGCGTCAAGTCTAGGAGGGTGCAGGGTCCTCTCTCTGGCTGATCTTGGTTGGAGAACAGCAGACCCTTAGAGCGATAGCAGGAGCCATGGCAAGATGCCCCCTTGGCAACAGCCCACTTGCAGCCTCCCCCCTCGTGAAGGGGCAGCCAGTAGAGTGGGGGGGGTGGCCAAAAGGCAGAACTCCCTGGGGGCCGGAGAGAGCCTCCTGGCCGGGGCATGGAGGATGTGGCCACCCAGGGAATTGGGGAAGGGCCAGGGCAAAGGAAGGGCACAAGCAGGGCTTCCCGCCGGCGGAAGGCAGGACATGGGCGAGGAAGACATGAGGGAGGACGCGGGAGGTGTAGTTTAGGAACGGCCACATGAAGAACGGTCTTCATAGGTGTTATCCCCCAGGCGTGGAGCTCCTTGTGGTTCTGGCTAAGGGATGACATTGGGAAGCGGGCACTAGATAAAAGTCCCTCTGGTAGGTGCTGGGGGTTGCACTGGAGCCAGAAGGGGTCTGTAATCTTGTGGCTGACTGTGGGGTGGAGGAAGGGACGGGTGTAAGAGCCACAGGACTTGACTCCAGAGCTGCATTGCCCTCAGTTAAAGGCCGATTTTCTGGGTCTGGGTGGGGTCAGCAGGCTCCTGTTTCACTGCACTGCCCATGTGTCAACTTTCCAGGATGGGCAGAGAAGACCGGACTTCCTATATGTTCTTAGATGTCGAATCTCATGCTACTAATGCCATGTACCACCCGGGATCTCCTCCCATGATCTGCCTTCCCTGAGTCTGGCATGGACCTGGCCAGGCCAAATCAGACCCAGGATGGGGTGGGGACAATCCCCAGGAGAATTTGGAGTGATTCCAGGGCTGGAGGAGAGGCACATGATCTGTTCCTGGAAGATCATCTGAGAAGGGGGTTTGGGGACCTTCAGTGTACTCAGTCTAGTTGCACTGCAGCAAAGAAGACTCAGGCAAGTCTGGGTCCCTGGAAACCAATCGGTACAGCATTGGGAGGCTGGCGCACCAGGGACCATTTTGGGGATCTGACTCATCTGGGTCCCTTGGCTTATTATAACCTGGCAGGGACCTGTAGGATCTTGGGGTAGACAAGACCTAACCCAGTGCTCAGTGTACCTCTAACAAGAGTCATTGTCTCCGGGCTGGGCCCAGGACTGGGGCTGGGAGGGTAGTCTTGCTGTGATTCCAAGCTCACTAATGCCCTTGCTAGGGTCCAGATATGTATTCCCAAAGCAACTCTGGGTGGACCCGGCTGTGATGATGGAGGCTCTGGGTACTGCTGGCATCTAAGGATCCTATGCCTGCACAAGCCATGGCTGCTGTCTCAGGGGGAGCTCCTGAGGCTTCTGGACGAGCTCAGCCAAGAGAGCATGAAGGGGGACCCAGGCTCCTGTGTAGTGGACAGTAGCCAGGTGGGGAGACAGGATGAAAACCTGGAGGCTCGGGATAGGAAGGGAATCTCCATTTAGTGACAGAACAGAAGCTGGAATCCTGGCCCCATGCCTCCTAGCCCACTGCCTCCTCTTTGACCCCCTGGAGTCCCAAATGGAGCTTAACTGAGAGCACTCAGGGGCCACTTTGGGACAGCTGGGTCAGAGAGCAGCTACTGGAGCCTGGGGCTCTCTGCATTGACTCCGAGAGGCAGCCTCGCTGTGCTGTAATTGGCTTCTCCACCCTCTCTGTGCAGACTGAGGTGGGTGTGTACTTCATGCTTAATTATAGTGCTCATAACCAGAGAGGAGCTGCTTGGAAGCACATGTCATTTTGTTTGGGGATAATAGACACGAAGGCTGGAAAATATCTATTAGATCATCCCGTCCTGCCTCTGCCAGAACTGGTGTGACTGGTGTTGGCTCACTTGTGTTTTCTTCAGCCTGTGACTCAAGCAGGGGGAGCTGCGCTAGGGCCCCTGGGCCATGGCAGCTCCACATGTTTTTCCTGAGTTCCACTCTTCTTTTCCTCATCTGTCTACTCGCTTTTTCATCCATGGATCTGGCTCTGCGGGCATTGCTCTCTCGTGTTCTGCCAGTGAGCATGGATTCCCCTGCTCCTGTGTGGGGAGCCCCCACTCTGGGGCAGACCTACCTGTGCCTAGTTCCAGGGGTTCGGACAGTGCTATCAATCCATTGTCCACAGTGCAGAGCAACATGAGAGCAGTGCCCACGAATAAGTCCAGGTTATGACTAAATGTGGGAAGCTCCATGCAGAGAAAGCTGGAACAGGTTGGGGAAGGGAGAGGTCCCTTTGGGCTCAGCTTGTTGGGATGGCTTCATGGAAGAGGTGGCATTTGAGCAGGGTGGAGAAAAGGGGTTGAGGCCCTGTAGTATGGACCTACAGCTTCCTTCTCCTCCAGCCACATGCCTGGGATCTGCTTCACAGTCTTTGTCTCCCTCTCATCAACTGAGTCCCTTTGAATCTGACCTTAGTCACCTTGCCTCTATATCTCCCTCTTCTCCTTCCACCTCTGGCCCATTTTATTTTAATTAATTAATTAATTAATTGAGAGAGAGGGTACAAGTGAGCAAGATTGAGAGAGTGAAAGAAAGAAAAGAAAGAAAAGGAAGGAAGGAAGAGAGAGAAAGAAAGAAAAAAAGAAAGAAAAGAAAAGAAAAGAAAAGAAAAGAAAAGAAGCAGGGCTCACTCAGAGCTTATGTTTTACCTGAAGTGGGCTTGTGCTCACCTGATGCAGAACTTGAACCCATCAACCATGAGATCATGACCTGAGCCGAAGTCAGATGCTTAACCCACTGAGCCACCCAGGTGCCCCATGTGGCCCATTTTAGATGCAGCGTCAGGCAGGCAAGGGCTGCGGCAGTGGTGGGAGTCAGGTGACCAGAGATCTGGGGCTGTAGTTGTCACCAACCTTCTGCTTCCTCATCTGCAAAATGAGGAGGGAGAACAATCTCTCCGAACCTTTTAAGTATGATGTTCTGGGAATTTCTAAAGCAGTGAGCCATTTGGCTGAGACAGAGTCTGGAGGTTGGTGCCTGATGTCTGTTTCTTCCTCATCATGACTTCAGCCCCCACTGCCAGCCTGGCAGCCCCACTTGGGCATCTCCGGCACAGACCCCACCCCTGCGCTAGTGAAATACACACTCCACCGCTCCCCGCTTGTCTCTCTGGAGGTGCCTTAAAATCAGCATGTCCAAAGAGGAAACATTGCATTTCACACCCCTCTGATTCGCTCAGCTGCCAAAGTGCATGTGTATAACATACACACTCATGTGCTTCTGATCATGTTGCTCTCCTTACAATTCCACCAGGAGAAAATCCCAGGAAAACCAAGATTGGTGGTGCACAGGTTTTTTGTGACCTGACTCTAGGAACTTCTGCCTCCGCTCCCCACCTCCCCAGGTATCACACTCAAGCCAACCCTCGGTGCCAAACACACCTCAATATCTTACATCTCCGTGTCTTTTTGTGTGTTCTTTTTGTGATATAGAAGGTCACTCTCCTGCATGTTTTTTTTGTTGTTGTTGTTAACATTTATTTATTTGTGTGTGTGTGTGTGTGTGTGTGTGTGTGTGTGTGTGTGTGAGAGAGAGAGAGAGAGAGAGCATGTGCACATGAGTTGGGGAAGGGCAGAGAGAGGGAGATAGAGGATCTGAAGCAGGCTCTGTGCTGTGAGTGCAGAGCCTGATGCGGAACTCAAATGCATGAACCTCGTTCAGATCATGACCTGAGCCAAAATCAAGAGCCGGCTACTTAACCAACTGAGCCACCCGGGTGCTCCATTTCATCCATGTTTGCTTGATAAACTTCTACGCACTCATCAAAACCAGCTTATGTATCACCTCAGTAACAAAGCCTTCCCAGACATCACTTCTTCCCAGTTTATCAAGCACTCACACTCTGCCGTCCTTGACCATGTGAATACAGTTTTTATAGCACTTACAGCTTATTATCAGTTTATGGGTCTATGGACACCCCATCTCCCACTCATCTTTGGCTCCAGTTTTTTTCTAGAACGATGCCCACCACCTAATAAGTGCCAAGGTTTTTGTTTTTAAAAGTGAGCTGGACTGAGTCCGGTTCCTGACCTATGAGCCTCACAGTCTGCTGGCATGTTGTCTGTGCCCCAAATCAGGAACGCATTTCCAGAGGGCTGTGCAGTAGGCAGCAGCAGTAAGAGCCTGTGCGTTTTCTCAGCTCTATGCCTGCCCTGTGTTAGGTGTTAGGTGTTCTCTTTTGCAGGCTTGAGTGAGCCCTTGAGCTGACCCAGAAGTTCTGAGCATTTATCACCCAGTATTGATGACCACATATTTTGCCTCCCCTCTTTATGCCTAGAGATGAAGGAGGAAATACAAGCTCATGTTACAAAGAGTATTTCCCTGGTTTATCAGCTCTCCCCTCTCAGCTCGCTCAGAATGATTTCTTAGTTCTCAGCTTTTATTCCTCTGATCAAAGTGCCGGAGGCAGTAAGCACCGGGAGGCATGAGCATTTCTGGCTGAGTCTCATGCTTCCCCTGTTCTGGGCTGTGTTAAGAACCTGTAGCCCAGAGTTCTCCGGTCAGGTGGTATGGCCTAGCTGCGGAAGGGTCTCCCAGGGCTTATGGGTCAGGGCCACCCTGAGACACAGAGTGGGGGGTGGGGTGGGCAGCTGCCCTGCCTCCACCTGCAGGAGATCAAAGCCCTTGCTCCTTGCGTTGTCCTCCTTTCCCATCCTGTTCACTCAATCACCCGTTTGTCTCCAATGAATTAAAAGCAGAAAATCCATGAGCAGGATTTCTCTCTTCAAAGGATCAAATAACCTTTCTTTTTTTTCCCCCCTTTTCAAAAATTTTTCCCCCAAGCTGCAAAAGGAAAACATGCAAACAGACTTCGAGTTAAAGGTGAGAGAAAGAAAGAAAAGTTGCTGCAAAGTAATTTCAACTTGAGAAGTGGAGCAGCTGAAACCTAGAAAAAGTGTACGCTCAGCAATATGGTCCCCTCCTACAAATTCATTAACCCAGAGCGCTTGTGTAATTAGTGCGAGGGGCAGGGAATGACAGAGCTAACAATCTCTCTCACCCAGTTTAGATTTATGTTCACAAAAGGCCTTCCCCTTCCTTTTCTGAGAGGATGAAGCAGTTGCCCCATCATCTGGAGTCAGCAGGTGCCTCGTGGCTGGAGATGTGTTTGGGGGTGGGTTTGGCCTCTGGAGAGATGGTCTTTTGGGTGTACCCCCTGACCTCTCACCTTTGTGCGTGGCCCAGGTGGGCCTTTACAGAGTGGGGGTGGAGACTGCTCAGCTCTGTTCCCCAAACAGTGCTCTGAGGGGCTCCAGAGACCAGATCTCCTGGCCTCTCAGTCCCTCTCCCTCACTCTGCATATAAATCTTTAGAGGTTTTTGCTGCTTTTGACATGAGTATGAATATTTATCACCTCTTGAGGCACTGAGAGAACTCAAGTCACCAAGATGCTTGGAGAGCTGCAGTTCCAGACCCTGTGGCTGATGCTGTCACAGGAATCTTTGGAGGGAGGCATGTTTCACAGGGCTTAACCATCTTTCCCCTTTTCTTCATAGACTCCTCTGGCATCTAGTGAAGCCTATGGACTTGCTGTGGATGAATGTTTGTATCTTTCAAATCCGTGTGTTGAAGCACCAACCCCCAATATAGTGGTGTCTGCAGGTGGGCCTTTGGGAGGGAATTAGGTCATGAGAGTGGAACCCTCATGAGTAGGATTAGTACCCCAGTAAGAAGAGGGAGGAGACAGATGGTCTGTCTGCCATGTGAGGGTAGAACAAAAAGGCGGCTATCTTGGGGAGCTTAGGTGGCTCAGTTGGTAAGCGTCCGACTCTTGGTTTTGGCTCAGGTTATGATCTCATGGTTTCATGAGTTCAAGCCCCATATCAGGCTTTGCACAGGCAGTGTAGAGCCTGCTTGGGATTCTCTCTCTCTCCCTGTTTCTTTACCCCTTCCCCACTTGCACTATCTCTGTCTCTCTCAAAATAAATAAATAAACTTAAAAAAAGAAAAAAAGAAGGCAGCTATCTGCAAGAGTTCCCTCAGAGGACACTGAGTTGGCCCATGCCTTAATCTTGACTTCCGAGCCTCCAGAACTGGGATCTAAACGTTTGTTGTCTAAGTTTCCTAGGCTATAACATTTTGTTACAGTAGCTGGGACTTATTCTCAGAATAATGTTTTTATCTTATTTTTTTTAATTTATTTATTTTCAGAGAGAGAGAGAGCGTGTGTGTGTGTGTGTGTGTGTGTGTGTGTGCACATGTGAGTGGAAGAAGGGCAGAGAAGGAGAATCCTAAGGGGGCCCTGTGCTGATGGTGTGGAGCCCAACATGGGGCTTGAACTCATGAACTATGAGATCATGACCTGAGCTGAAATCAAGAGTTGGACGCTTAACCAGCTGAGCCACCCAGGCGCCCCCCACACCCCAGAATAATGCTTTTAAGTGCACAAAATTACATATATGGAATTACAAAGGAAACTGATAATATTAGAACACAATTGTCAAAATATAGATAAACAGGATATGTGGTATAGTCATATATGTGCTTTATTAACTCATTAAAAAGCAAGATCTACTTATAGTTCTAATAGCAGTCGTATATCTGTACTAAATAGAATTTTGAGAAATCTGCAACAATCATACTACAGTAGAATATCTGATTTCTACTGTTGATAAATCATAGGCATTGTTAAAACTACTGTGGGTTATTACCCATGTTCCTAATTGAAGGAGATGCTATAGTCCAGTTAGAAGGAAGTATAAATAAAGATGGACATTTGTCCTGTCTTAGTTCATTGACCCTCTGAATTCTGTCCATGAACCTTTGGATACAACTCCAATGATGAATAGATGGGTTTCTTGTGGATATAAATAACCATAATGCTTTATATCTTCTACTGAATCCTTCTCTAAGTTTCTCTACTTTGGGGGTATCTTTGCCCCTCTCTGAAGGATTGACTTCTTGGAGTCCTGGAAGGTTGGGTTATTAAGGAATTGGAGAACCAATAGGATGGAAGTGATGAGAGAAATATCAGTATCAATAGGTGTAAGCTGAGAAGCACTAGATCGTGGTCTGTGCTGTGAGACATGTACTCAGCCAAGAAAGGATGCATGAGCGTGGGCTGCACTGTGCTTCCCACAGGGAAAGGCTGGGTGCTTAAGGAGTGAATGGCCAAGTCATGTGGCAAAGGGGAGGTCATGTGGGGCCAGGAAGGGTGCAAGGAATGGGGGTTGAGAAGACACCCTGGCAGTTAAAGTTGGGCTACGTGAACATGCCCATCTTTGGGCTGTCGGGAAGTGGGGTCTCCTCCTGGCTCATCAGGATAAAGGACCTATATTGGTGTTGCAAGCCTCTTGGTCCTCATATACACCGATTCACATGGCTCAAGTTCTTGCTCTTCTAGGCTTCGACATTATCGTATGTACTTTCAGCATTTTTACCCACTGGTCGCTTAATTATTAAAAAGCCCCTCCCAGTTTCTCCAAAGTAACAGGTTCAGGATTCATGAACAAACACCTGTGGGTAGTTGCCCACTTGCCATCTATTTAGTGCCTGTGATAACTGAAATAATCTCTGAACTAGAAAATATTTTTATCTTGCTTAGTTGCTATCCAGAGGGCTGGGGGTGGGCAATTGAACTTCTCTGCTTGAGGAAGATAAGTTGCTCGAGGTAAGATTTAATTTTTACTAAAGAACAATATGAAAATGACTTTTCCCCTTAAGTTAATATTTTTTTGTCCTTGAAAACAAAGCCCACGCAATGCAGGTGAATGATAGCTTGAAGTCTTTGTTCTCTAGGCTGAGTCTCAGAGCTGAGTGCATTAGATTGGGGGCTACAACTTGTGGGCAGAGGTATTGAATCTCCAGTTTCTCCCTGTACTGTGAATCCCAGGCTCTTCCAGAGCACTAGGCCAAACCCTAATAACCAGGTTCCGATCCAGAGACTTGGTGGTGAGAGATCAGGTGACAATCCCTGTTAAATATTAAACATTATTAATGTGATATTTTATATTCTTTATTTCATACTAAGTCTTCAAAATACAGTATGAATTTTATACTTATAGCATATCTCAATTCAGACTCACCTCACGGTGTTTTGTGGCCACATGTGTCAAGTGGCCGCCATATTGGATAGTGCTTCTCTACATTCTGCTCTTCACCGTAAGCTATGCTGACCCTTTGCTAATATGCCCATGGATTCAGAAAGCATTGGAGGTTGGTCTGTTAGAGCAACTGCTGGGTACAAAGGCACACTGTCTTTCAAGGTCACAGGAAGAAGCATGGTGGGTGATGTACTAATGACAGCAGAACTTCTTTATAAGAGAGAGCAACCTAAGATTACCATCCCCTAGAATGAGCCCCTAGCATGAGCCCCTAGAACAGGCTCCCCCTGGAGTTTGGTTTGAAAGTGGGAAGGTGTCTTTGTGAAGGCTGCCACAACCCTGAGTGTGCAATAGATGCCCAGAGCACAGGAAAGAAATTTGTTCATTAAGAGACACTATGGGTGAAACAACCATACCAGTAAGGCCAAGATGATGACAAGAAGAGGAGGGAAAAAGAAAGTATCTCCAACTTTCTCTAGTAGCTCCTGCATAATTTCTGCTTTTGTATTGTGTTGATTATTCTGTTATTTATCTGCTTGTATTCCATTGCATTCCTGAAGTGAACTAGACACAGTTTACAAAGATAGTTGGATTGTAGCAAGAATACATAAAAAACTTCCAGAAATGAGGCAGAGAAGTAATAGGAACAATGAACGGCACCACTTGTAAGTTTGGTTCAAAAAATGCATCACACATTTGCTAGAAATGACTTGTAATTGATCTGAGTCTAAGCTTCCCAACAGCCAAGGCAAAGAAGGAAGCACAGTGAATGATATGGGTCATAGCCTAACCAAATAAAAGCAAAGCAGGCACTGGGAAAGGCCATCACTCTGAGGATTTCTGGATTCCTTCTTGAAGTGAAACATCATCAGGCCTGGATGCCATCCTCAACAGACCCTTGAATACATTGGTGTGAAATCCTTTCCCACTTTCCCACTCACCCAGTGTTTCTCTGTGTTTACACTGGGGGCACATCTCTTTGCTGTTCTATAGAAGCTACTCTGTGGGAACCCACATCATGCTCTCCAGATACTCATCTTGTGGATGAACTGGCTCAATCTGGGTCAATTTAAGGGATTCAGAATAATGTGTTTCCATGACAGAGGCTACTTTGAGTTCACTAAAGCCTGTTTCCTACCCTCCTGGGCATATGAGTAATATTCCCAGCTTCCTTTGCAACCAGGTGTGGCCTTGACATTGAATGTGAGCAGAAATTGTGTGTCACTTCTTAGCTGAAGAATTTGGGAAGTGGATGTGTTCTCTGCATGACCCCTTTGCCCATCTGTTGACTGAAAGAAGGCTGTAAGGACCCAGAGGAGGATGGAGCCACAGGAAGGAAGAAGCCTGGGTGCTGAAGGCATGGTGGAAGCATACCCACCCAGAAAACCTTCTTTGGACTGTGATATGCACAAGGAACCAACTTCTATTGTGTCAAACCACTGAGAATTTGGGATTCATCTGATAGAGTAGCTAGCATTATCTTAACTAACACAATTCCTCCCTTGGGAAATACTCTCTAAACACAATTCCACCCAACTAAGAAGAATTGAAACATTTGAGTGACACCAAGTTCAAGGCTATGTTCCCTGACAACTACCAGGAGTGCAAATATCTTCTGTTACGGGGAAGTGGGTAGGTGTAACAGTCACCCAAGGTGGGAGGAAGATTAACACACTCTTGTCAAAATCGTGTCACCTTACAAGAACTCCTGCCTGAAAAGAAAGCTCTCGTGTCTCCTTTTGGAGATAAGCCAGGGTGTACCTGTGGGGAAGGCCGAGAAATCTCTTCCGAAAGCCATTTAGGTCTGCCTTAACACATGGAAAAAATGGTAATCAAGGCTACATGGTTTCATACAGTGTAATCTGCTATTGTAATTGTAGCTGAATAAAAAAAAACCCAACTTAAAACAGCTGTAACCCTACGACGGCTCCAGCCCTTAAAAACAAAACAGAACTTGGATGTGAACTTGGCCAAGTCCCTTCTCACCCTGGGCTTTAGTTTCCAGGCATGACGGATGATAAATGGATGCTACGGGCCACAACTGCAACTTGCAGTCTGTGTGTGTGATGCCAAACAACAACCCGCTAAAGCACTCATCTATAGCGTGTCTACAGCGAATACAATTCTGTTCCCGTTTTTCTTACAAGGTGTAAGCACTAAGCACCAGCTAAGGTAGCAGAACAGACATTGCCAGGTGTCACACCTACTGCACAAAGTGAGATACTCATAGTACTTATGGCTTAGGTGTTGGGGGCCCAAACCAGGAGGTGATGCTACCCCTGCTCCTCCCAGAGAGGCACTGTGGGCACGCAGTCGTGCTTAGCGGTCCCTGGTGGCTGGGTGATGGTGTTGCCTTCACATTGGATGGCAAGGGAGGCCCCAGGTTTGTGAGCCTTGCTGGTGTGTGGGGCTCTGTTGCTCCTGAGGGGAGTTCAGCACTGAGTTATCTGCGGAGCTTGGTGATATGCCCGGGACTGAGCTCATTAAATTCTCCAGATTCAGTGAACAGACCAGAGCAATGGAGGGGACAGCACAGAGTGCTGAGAGAGTTGTGCTCGGTGCGGGGCCAGTGTTCCTGCAGTGTGGCCCCTACAGCGATGGCCACCCAAGGGACACAGCTGTCTTTAATGTCAAACTTCGCCCAGGCTGCCAGGGACTTGAGTCTGTTGTCCCTAGATCAGGTAAAGCCGAACTCTGGCTAACCAGTGAGAAATTCACAGTGCCCCAGATCTGACTTTGACTCTCATTTGAGGTCTTACATCACCCTGGGCTTGAGCTCCATGGTTCTCCCTCTTCCAGGGAGGTTATAAGGTGAAGGGTGACCAGATGCTTCTCCCTCTTCCAGGGAGGTTATAGGTCGAAGGGTAGAGGCTGGGTGGCTGGGATGACTCACGTCCTGGGGACAGTGGTGATATTGTCCAAAGTGCCTTTAACTCCAACCTGGGGTTGTGACCTGGGGGTACTCTCTGTGTGAGGACTTTATCTATCACTTCGTGCTTCACTGACTACTCATCCTCCTCAGCTGGCAGCGCTCTGAAAGAGGTATCCTGTCTTATTGTGAGAAAGTTCTAGGAAGCCCCTGGGGCAGTGCCTCTCAAACCTTCAGTGTGTCTGAGAATCACCTGGCGTTTGTAAACATTCAGATTCAGAGTCAGCAGGTCTGGGGTGAGGGCCAAGGTTGTGTGTTTCTGACCACCTCCCAGGCTCTGCTGAGGCTGCTGCTCTGAAGGACCACGCTCTGCATAGGAGGGCCCTGGGGACTGCGCCATGTGTAGACTGATGTTCGAACTCAGTGCTTCCACACAGCTCACCAGAGCCTGCCACCGAGGCACGGGAGACCGTGGTGAGAAGGGTGTTCATGAGAAGACTGCCTGGGGCCCTTGTTAAATGCCTCTGGTAGGCGTTCTGCCGCTTGCCCTGGACTTGTGCTTTGTGTCTTTGCATCTACAAATCTGGAGGGGCCTCACTGTAACTTGTGTCTGAGCCAGGTGTTTAGACCAATCTGAGGATATAAGCCTGGCCAGGAGGCACAGGAGCTGGCATGCGTTCTTAGCTCTTTGCTCTCTCCTGGGCATCCCAGGTCGAAGCCCAGCTCGGCCTTGTTCTTCCCAGCCCCCTGAGGTGCTGAGGAGGAGGATGTCTTCACTCTTGGAGGGGCTTGGCTCCTTGCATCCTGACACGTGAATGTTTTCTGTTTTATAGAAGAAATGTGGCTTGGCTGGAGGCCCATGTTTCATTCCAGCACATCCTTTTTACCAAAAGAGCCGTCCCTGGAGCTGCCAACAGTGTTTATGAGAAAGCCATCCAACACTACTTTGGGTCTGGGAGCGTGGCCTGACCAAAGCCTGGTCTCCCCCACCCAGCAAACATCCATCAGGGAAACCTGGCACTTGGTGTTGGTGTCTTTATTTTTACCTCTGAATGTAAAAAAAAAAAAATATATATATATATATAGCTGGTTTCTTTCTTTTTCCTTTTTTTTTCTTTTTTCTTTTTCCAGCTGGGAACACTCCTGTCAATGGATGCAGTGTCCTTTCCAGATTAAATATTATGCAAACTGCATATCTGCAAATGAGTAAACAAATATGTCCATGAAGATTCCTGATGCACAGAGAGATGGGGCCGCTCCACAACATAGACGTGGACCTGCCACTGGAACCCCCGCCACCCCTCTCCTTCAGAGTGTGTGGCCAGAGTCTGAGAGCCTAGGGTGATGCCTGGCCGTGACACTCGGCATCAGGGGACGGCTGGCAGTGACACAGACTAGGGATGACTATAGGTCAGATTAGAGCCATCATTGGCTGGGGTTGGGGACTCAGCCAGGGTGTCAGAGTGAAGCTCGTGACCCAGCCGGTCCTACACCGGCTCCAAGCCCCACACTCAAGAGTGAAGGTCCTCAGCTCGGGGCAAGCTGCTGAATTTTTCCATCTCCCTGCCTGCCAAGCGTGGTCAGGAGGCAGTACCCCAGGGCGCGTCTCTCACAGTGAGGACTTGGCCAAATCCCTTTCCTGCCATGGACGTCAGTTTCCTGGCATGCAGAGTGTTAAAATGGGTGCAACGGGCCAAAGGCTGGCTCAGCTCTGCAATTCCACCATCAAAGTGTGTGATGCTTCTGTGCGATGCTGCTTTCCAGCATGTTCCTGTTGCAGTAACCCTGTGAGATTAAGTACCTTTTAAATGTTCCCTTCTAAGCAGATGAGGACACAGATTTAAGGGGATTAGAATGTTCTGTTGAAAGGTGGGCAGAGAGCAGGTGGAGAACCTAGCAGTTAGAGCTGCAGCCGTCTTTTCAAAAATCTTACACTCTCCTTTTTGTAAACTGGCACCATCCTTCCCCAAATACCCCTGTATTCAGAAAACAAACTGAAAAACGAACAGACAAAACAAAGGCACAAGGAGTATCCAAAGAGTACCTCTCCAAAGCCCGAAATGAAATTTTTATCCATCTGTCTGCCAGGTTCCACCTCTCCAACCCTGGCTGGCTTGCTTGCTCATTTTTTCTTGCAGCTTCTGTCTCATTTGTCTGTGACAGGGTAGGGAAGGCGAGCAGTGGAGAATCTGCCCATCTGCCCTTTTGAGAGAGCTGTATTTCCCTACATGCTTGTTTCTTTGGAAAAACAGAAATTAGCCTGTCCTCTGCTGTGATGAGGCAAGAGTCCCTTCTCCCTGTTAACTACCTCGTGGAACCTGGGTTTGTGGAAGCAGCTGCTCGTGAAAACTGGGTTCAGTCACCCCCGAAGATCCTTGGATGTCTCAGGGTTACTGAGAACAAATATTTGCAGCCCTGGGAGCTGGGCCCGTGAGAGATAGGGCATGCCTGCCCTTATTGACAGGAGATGCTCCCCGAGGTGATAAGAGGAAATGGCCCTGTACCCAGTTGCCTGTCCCGAATGGCATTCCTGGTGCCCGGGATGCTGTACTGCTGAGCAGATGGTGGTGTCACGGGTGTGCTTCTGGTGACTGAAATGGCTCTGCATAAGCCCCTGGTGTTGACAGCATGGGAGTCTCTGTCTGCTTGTCTGGGGAGGGGCAGGGGTGGGAGGTTAGCTAAGCCCCAGGAGGAGTAACCAAGGCCACAGCTTCATGTTTTCAGCAGTTCCACGTCTTTTTGTGGAGGCTGTTGATGAACTGGGTATCCATGATCTAATTTTCAGCACCTAGATGCATCTGATATTTTAGGTAGTTTTTTTGATGATCAAATTGTGGAGGTTTTCAGATTTCCCTGTTTTCCAGAATCTCATGGACTCTGTTCTTCTTGGTTTGGAAATCAGTCAACCAAAACATTCTTTGGCCAGTCACTGTCCCCACTCACAGCTCAGATACCCTTGCCAGTCAGATCTCCCAAGAATATCCCCAGAAATAGATTTTTGAGGATTTTCGTCAGGCTATTGTTTTTTTCTCCTTCCACACTCTCTCAATACCACACATTTATTGGTATAACAGAATTATACCAATAAATGTATAAACAAGGAACAACACTAATTAAGTGATCATGTGTGCTGTGGGCAAACTTATTTTCCTCTTCACACTGCCCAAATTCCTGGTCTTTTGCACTTTTATCTGGCTTCCCGTGGCAGAATGTGTGAGGGATGTTCTTGCACCTCACATTGGTATATGCTCGCTTCGTAGAGACGGGTTTACAAATGTGTTTCCATGTCAGTCCGTCCATTCAGTGTGTGGCAGACAGACTCTGAGATGACCCTCCATGATCTCTATCCCCTGTTCATGTCCTGCAGAATCTCCTTCCCCTTGAATGTGAGCAGGACCCAACTTGCTTCTAACAAGTTGAATAAGTGTTGGGAGGCCACTCCTGTGATTACGTTGCATTGTGGGAGACTCTGTCTTGCTAGCAGATTCACTGTGGAGACTCTTGCTGTCTTCATGAAGTAGGTAGCCATGTTGGGAAAGCCCATGTGGGCCTCTGCAAATGATGGGTATCCTCTAGGAGCTGAGGGAGGCCTCCAACCATTTGCTGGAAAGAAGCTGAGGCCTCAGTCCTGCATCCACAAGGACAGGGATTCTGGCAATAATTTGAATGAGCTTGGAAGCAGATTCTTCCCCAGTTGAGCCATTAGTCTGATGAGTATAGTGATAGACTTACAGTGATGGCGAAAGATGCATCTGGGTGCAGACCGGTGTTCTCAGAGAACCATCTTTGGTTCTTCCCTAAACTGTAGGTAGAGCAGAAGCTAGAGGCATTTAAAACTCTTTAATTACATAAATGTCTTACATTTTATGTACAGTTTACTCTGAAATATATATTTTGTAGACATTTAGGATTTAATTTTCCATACATTCTCTACCTGGCTAATGCTGGCATAGAAAGCAGTCATTAATTTCTAAGTAATTATTTTTAAAAATGTCTAATAACTTCTCATGTAAACAGTCACGTGATCTTCAAGCAGTAGTAATTGCACCATCTTACTTCTTCTTTTACCTTATTCCACTGTCTAGAAGAGCACTGTCCAGTAGAAATAGAATGCCACTTACGTGTGTTTGACATGGTGGATGAGTACTGGTAGTTATTTAAACCTGAGTATTAGAATGTGTGTATCACTGTGCTGGGGCTGCCACCACAGACTGGGTACATTAAACTACAGAAATTTGTTTTCTCACAGTTCTAAAGGTTAGAAGTCCAAAATCAAGGTGGCAGCTAAGTTGGTTTCTTAGGAGTCCTCTCTGCTGAGCTAGTAGATGGTCACCTTCTCACTGTGTCCTCACATGGTCTTTCCCATCTGCCTGCCTGTCCAAATTTCCTTTTCTTATAAGGACAGCAGTCACAGTGGATCAGGGCCCACCCTGCTGAGCCCATTTTAACTTTAATTACCTCTTTAAAGACCCTGTTTCCAAATATAGTCACATTCTGAGGTTCTGGGGGTTAGGATGTCACCATTTGAATTTTGGGAGGACATATCTGTCCATAACGATGACCACATATTGTTATCACAAAGTTAAAAAAGGGAAAAGTATCATTTAAGCTTTTTGCATCTATAGTCAAATGAAGTCAGACTGCAGTTTCCTTTGTGAGTGAACTGTCTTTGCCAAATTTTAGATCAGGGTTAACTTAACTTCTTAAAATAGTTGAGAAACGTTTCATCTTTTCGTATGCTCTGTGATAGTTTACGCAGGCCCACAAGGCCTGTTCTCAAACCCTCGAGACCAGATATGCTTCAGAATTTAGAACCTTTGGATTTTTAGGAAGGTAATAAAGGACACATACTGAATCTTACATGTCTTACCCAGTGGGATCTAGAGCAGAGGTGCAGAGGGAAACACGATGCTATTTTACACCATGATATGAAAACAATAATAGGAATAAAAATTATATATATTGTAATATATATAATTGCCTTCCTAAAAATCCAAAGGTGTGTGTGTGTGTGTGTGTATACACACACACACACACACACACACACACACACACACACACACACACACACCTATCTCAATTCAAGTCAAATTTTACTGTTAAATGAGTTCCAGTCAGGTTTTGTCTTCAAATGTTTTATGGAAAAACTGTTTGCAGAGTATTTGGGATTTCAGATTTGTAAATAAAGGACTGTGGGTCTGGTTGCCACTGAGATTGTCTTTTTCCTGAGAACATCACAGTTTCATGTGGTACAGCTTGCTTAAAAACAAACAAACTTTATACACACACACACACATACACACACACGAAATTGTATATATACATATGTATTTATATATAACTATATATATAATATAATAAATAATATATAATATGTATCCATACATAAATTTAAATTGAAAATCTTTAAAGTTTGCCTATGATTATTAAACTCCTTGGGTGGTTTAGTTTGTGAATCCGTTTTGGTGATTTATAGATTTTTCTAGAAACTCATTTCCTAGTGATTTTCACATTTTACTAGGAGGGTTAAAATAGTACTCATTGAGTTTTCAAAAAGTAAATTTCATATTTGTGGTTAAACCACATTTTTATTTCTAACCTTCCCTCCCTTAATTACATCAACTGTATATTTTCCCGTATCCTTGAAAAGTCTACTCTTAGAATTATTTATTCATTTCTACAGATTTCTGTCTAAAAGGCATTTACTTGTATTATCTTTATTATTTCCTTTCAAAAGGTGTTCTCATGCCATTGTGTTCTTTTTTCTGACTTTTGAGGCAGATGCTAAATTTCTCTATTTCCTTCCTTTTTTGAAGCAACACAATTGAATCTCAGAGTGTCTCTGAGGGTGGCTTCTGTCTCATTCTGTGAGTTTGATACACAGTGTTTATCAATTACAGGCTTGATTAACTGTAAGGCCATTGGCTCTACCCTTTCCTGACCCCCTCACTTCCCCAAAACTTCAAGACTTGCCAGCATCGATTTCCCTTTTTTTCCTGTTTGTTCATACTGTCCCTTTGATTATAACTTTTGATTTAAACAAAATCTCATCCTCTCATATGAAAAACTGGAAGAAGCAAAAGCCTTCCCTTGAATCTTCCCTCTTTGACAGCCAAGATAGCAAGAGATATGACCTGAAGTGCTGGGCTTAGTTGCTCCTGGAGATGGAACACATTGAGGGATGACAGGGTCCAATCAATGACAATGGCTGTGGGTGGCTAAAGTGGAGAGGTCACTGAAGATGAAGAAATGAAGGGACTGCTAAGCTGAGGTATTGGGTCAGGATCCTGGATTCATCTAGAATGAGGGGACTCAGAGTTGGGAAAAGCTGTGGGTGGCACCATCCTTGATGAGAAAGTGGGAGAGAAGCAGAAGGAGGTGAGTAGGCAGCAACATGAAGGGAGAGGATCCGCATAATGATCAAAAGAGCAGTGAGTGTTTTTGTTTCAGGTTGTCTTTTAGAACAGCATGCTTTGTCTTAATTCTGCTATCTCAGTTTTCTATTTTTCTCTTTTTTATGCCTCCTTTTTTGGGGGGTTGGTGGCGGTGGTGATTTTGTTTTTGCCTTTTTTCTTTCATATGGTCCATATTCTGATTTCCTTTTTGGTAACTTCTGTGGGATAGAGACCCTTTTACATTCTTTTTTTAAAAAAATTAATGTTTTTATTTATTTTTGAAGGAGAGAGAGACAGAGCATGAGTGGGGGAGTAGCAGAGAGACAGGGAGACACAGAATCCGGAGCAGGCTCCAGGCTCTAAGCTGTCAGCACAGAGCCTGATGCAGGGCTCGAACTCATGAACTGTGAGATCATGACCTGAGCCGAAGCTGGATGCTCAACTGACTGAGCCACCCAGGAACCCCGAGACCCTTTTACATTCTATTAATGGTTACATTAAATAAATATTTTAGCTTATTTAGCACTTGTTATCAATGCCTAGTTTTTATTAACTCTCTCCAGTCTGTTGGGTGTCTCATGGGGACTTGGGAAAGGAAGTTTTCTCTTTCTTTCACCTTGACTCCCATCCTGGCTATATCACTTACTCTGTCTACAATGATAGTGGGCATGACTCTAAAACCAGAGGCCAGAAATGACACTATTGCCAGACTTTCTTGGGTTTTAGCCACAACATATCTTGCCTGAGAAGCAGAGTCCTGTGAAAGTTCACTGGGTTCCTTTTCTTGGGAGAATTTTTGTTGTTCTATGAGATCCAGAAGACCTTTCCAAAGTAGCTTTGATCTTGGATATTTGGCTCACAGATTTGTCTAGGATCAAACATACCCCTAGGAGCACTCCAAATATTTCTGTGAGCTTTTCAATATATGCTTATTTTCCTGCACCTTTCTTTAGGTTGATATCTGTTTGAGAAATTTCCCGGAAACCACTGCAGATGTCCTGGGAGGTTGGAGGCACTGTGGGTGGGGACTTTGGGGGGATGGACCTCTGGACACACCACAGAAGTGAAGGGGAGCACTCCTGCATTGTCTCCATCCCAGTGGTGCCCTTGCTAGTTACAGTCCTCATCAGGGATTTAGCAAATGTTTGTATGTACCAGATGGTGAAGACACTTCAGATGCTTCCTTGGGATCCCATCCGGGTCTCTTTCTGAGTGTGACTGTGTTAACAAACTCCTGTCGTTCTGGCTTGTAGACTCCCTGGGTATAAGAACATCAGGCTTGGTTCTTCTCCAAGGTAAGGACTTGGGCCATAGGACCTAAACTTGAGTTCAGATTTGGCTTACAACACAATAAGGTTCAAGTTGTTTTTAAGAGTTTAAGAAAACCTGTAGACTTGGAGCCATTGGAATTAATGTCCTCGTTTGGGGATCTGTTTTACTTTTTTTTTTTTTTTTCAAAGTGTGCGTGTGTGTGTGTGTGTGTGTGTGCGTGTGCGTGTGTGCACGCATGTTTACTGTTGGTGGATTTGCTCATGCTAACTTTAGAGTTGGTGGCTGCATCTTACAGCAGAGCACCTTTAGGTATGGTCCATAGCTCAGCAGCATCCCTTGGAAGCTTGCTCGACATGTATTTGCTTAGGTTCATTACAACCTCCTGAATCAGAAACTGAGCATGGGACCCAACAATGTGTATTCTGACAAGTCCTCCAGGGGACTCTGGTGCACACTGAGAGTGAGAACCACTGTTTTAAGGATCATGTAGTCTACCTTCCTCAATCTGCACATGAAGTATTGAGACTTCCTCAGAGGAGAAGTGATTTACCCCAAATCACATGTGTGGTCAGTGGCAGATTGGGGATTGGAACCCAGGTATTATTCATGAAAACATCTGGCATCATGTCTGGAATAGAGGACGTATTCAGGAAATTCATTTTGCTTCCTTGCTTCTGCCCCTGTCTGGGAGCAACAGGGCAAAATCACCTGGAAACACACTGCTGTTCCTCAATGTTTTTCTTGCTCTTCAAGTCAATGAAACACTCAGGAAGGTCCCGGGCACATACTGTTAACTCACTGTGTGTCCAGAGCTAGCACCTTGTCTGTGTCCTCACTGTTATGATGAAGAAAGGGTCAGTCTGCCTCACTGAGGTCCCTTCCAGTTCTGACTTTCTAAGGCTCCGTGGCAAAGCTCTGACACACACGTTTCCTCGGGCAGCTATCAGCGGCCATCTGGCAATTAGCAGTCTCTGAGGCAGCTAATCCCACTCTGAGCTGGATTAAAGCTGAAGTTTAAAACATGGAGATAGGCAGGTGATTTATGTTTGAGTCTTTGGGTCCCGCTGTCCCTGGCAGCCTGGTGATGGAGGACAGAAAAGCTGATTTCCTCCCTTATCTATCTTGGGAGGCTCAGCGGAGCTCGATCAGCTTTCCGGAGGGACATCCCGGGCTGAGAGATGTGCTGGGATGCGGGAGGTGTGGGGTGGGCTCCAGGGGCCCAGCCCCAGCCATCTGGGCCACGGCGAGACTGGCCGGAGGAAAATGGACAGAGCCAAGTTCCGTGTCCAGGGCTGCGTTGCCAAAAGCAGGTGCAATGAGGAACCTGGGGAATAAAGGCCGGATCATTTTGGACCACGGCTCCCAGATGCCATAAATGGCCCTGGGTGGAAGCTGACAAGCCCTCCAGCCCCTCTGGGGTGTCCTCTCATTAGGCAACATGGTCAGAAACCACACTCATGTGTTTGTTCATAGCCTGAGGAGATAATTAACTTATCTCCATGGAGGGACTTGATTACATTCCTAGCATGCTTGGAATGTGAAGTCTGAACTTGGAAATGCTGGTGGTGGTGGGGAGGCATTTGCAATGGTTGGCTGAGGAGCCATTTGTTCAAAATTGGGCGAGTAATCAGACAAATGCCTCTTTTCCTAATTGTTGATAAAAATCAGCTATTATGGCAGAGCCAGGGACTCACTCCTGAGACAACACATTACTTAGGGCGAGCATGCATCTGAATATGTTAGGATGATCTAAAAACATTTCACATAGCTTGAGTTTAAAAACAGGTTGTGCCCATTGTGAATTTTGTATAGAGCTGGGCATAGAGGAGCGTGATTTATTGCCTGCATTTCATGGCTGGCTTGTTACTACAGGCAGGAACCACCTTGCACAGATGTCTACCCAGGTTAGATATCTCCTGAGCACCTACTGTGTGCAGCTCTGTGCTGGTGCTGTGGGGCTGAAATACATATGTTCCCTATCCTTTAGGAGTTCACTGTGATCCTAACTAAGAGTTTTATCACATATCCTTGAATCTTGAATAATGCAGCTTATTCGGTGAGGGCCATGGCTGTTCAATTGATGGAGATGTTGGAGTGGACCAGAAAATAATAGTTAGTGCTTCTTGAGAGCTCACCTGCACAGGCACAGTGCTGAACATTATTGCACTCCCTTCTCACATGATTTTATGAAGTAGCTGTTAATACTATTCCTGTTTTATATATGAGAAAGCTGTAGTACTGAATGGTTAAGGACCTCCACCATGATGGGTAAGAAGCAGGCCCAGGAGGTGCCCCCAGGTTTGTGGACTGGCAGAGCTCATGCTCCTGGTGCTGAGACTGCAGAGAGATTGGCTTACGCAGGCCGCGCCTCCTTGTCCCTCCACCTCGCCCATCTGCACAGACACCTGTTAGCCACACTAGCCCCTTGTAGTCACATGACCACACCGAGTTGCTCCCTGCCTTCAGGTTCTTATCTTTGCTTCAGATGCTCTTGTCATCTCTGCCTACTCTCTGTTCCTCATTATCCACATCTCTCATTAAATATCCTCTCCTTACAGAACCCTCCTTGGGCCATTCTCTCTACCTTCATTCTTGACTCTCTTAATCTCTTGTTTTCACAGCATTTACTGTTATCTAAATTAAGTTATTTGGGCATTTCTTCACTTGTTTCTTGTTTGATTGTGTTACCAGATGGTAAGGTGATAAGGAACGCTGGGACCTTGCAGTTCTTGAAACATTTTCCCATTGGATCTTCCAACAATTTGGTGGGATAGGCAGTTTAGGTGCCCTTATTCCCAGTTTTTGACAAGAATGCCAAAGGTCAGAGAGCAGAGTTGATTTATTCAAAGTCATGTACCTAGTCTATGGCAGAGGTAGAATTACACCATTGATGAGCCTTTTGATGCCTGGTCCAGTGCTTTCTTTCTTTCTTTTTTTTTTAATATTTATTTTGAGAGAAAGAGCGAGTGTGAGCGAGGGAGGGGCAGAGAGAGAGGGAAAAAGAATCCCCAACAGGCTCCATGCTGTCAGCACAGAGCCTGACGTGGGGCTCAGTCTTATGAACCTTGAGATCATGACCTGAGCGGAAACCAAGAGTCAGCACCTAACTGACTGAGCCACTCAGGCACCCCAAGTCCAGTGTTTTTTCACCTGCACCAAGAAAGACCCATTCCAAGTGACCAGCAATAACCGATGTCATTATTTTAGGGTCCTGGGAAGCATAAGCCACTGAGTTGAATTAGCCAATGATATTAACGTTCCTCATGAGTTCTTTCACCATCCTCTTTTTCCATATGTCAGGTCAAGGGGAATAAAATAAGATAGCCCCAGTTGATAAGTGATTTGATTTCTGGGGACTTGCGTCACATCAACTAATGAAACAAAGAAAGCATAGACTATCTTATTCATTAGTTTGTATGCCTGTCTTAGCCTGAAAAGTTTCATTTTGGCTACAAAAATATGTAGTAAAACAGGGTGCATAAATAAGAAATTAGAACAAAAGAAGAAAGAAAAACTAGCTGGAAACATAAAATGGTCCAGAAATGAATCTCCAAAGGCAAACTTAAAAGACCTCTCGCTATGAATTGAACATACTTTAGGCTCTACATTTCCTAGCAGGTGTTGTCAAAAGAGAAAAAACTTGGCGGGTTACATAATTCAAAGTGTCTTTCCACAAACACGGAACAACTACTCAGGAGAAAAATAGCTATTTAATTTCTAAACTGGAGGTTAATTTCTCTTGAAAGGAAAGCATCGAGTACAGTGTTTCTCAATTTTTTGAAGCCTGTGACCTTTTTGATAGCAATAAAAACTCCACCCTTCCACTGAGAATTATTGATGAGTGGAAGATGGGTTCTATGTTCTGTATAGTCCCTTTGACTAGGACAATTTTGTTGATCTTTCCATTCCATAGACTGCAATAAAAATAGGCACTACTTTGTTTTCCAAGTCAAAAGTTAACCCATCTGATCCCTCAGAGATAATGATACACTCCTTCCGTGGAGTAACGGCATTCTATCCCATTGGCCACCATCACAACCGCCATTGGCCACCATCACAACCACCATTGGCTTAGGCAAGGGTCAACAATAGATGCTGAAATCAGTGGGTGAAAATTTGATGCGGGACAGGATATTTATTTAATTGCAAAGTATCTCCGCTTATTAATTACAAAAGGGAAAGCGGTAATTTTACAACGGGCACCAGTTTAACAAAGTGATCAAAGCTAGCACCACTTATAGGACAAATCAACATATGCCTCCTGATATTATACAGTGAGAAAGCACACCCATCTCTGTGGCATTCCTGCCAAAAATGTGTGATCCAAATATAATCATAAGGAAGCGTCAGACCAAAGCAAGTTATTCTACAAAATAACTGGCTGGTACTCCTCAAAAAGTGAAAGTCAGAAAAACAAAGAGAGTGAGGGACTATTCTAGATTAAGGGAGAAAAAAGAGGCAGGGCGACGGGATGCAGTGTATAGTCCTGGATTGGATCCTGGACGAGGATTTTCTTCCTTCTTTAGTTATCTCATTAAAAAAACAAAACAAAACAAAACACAGGGGCTGTTTGTTGGGACAGCTGCCAAATTTGATCTATAGATTAGGTCGTATTAAATATTATTTTCCTGTGTTTGATAATTTTACCCTAGTTATGTAAAAATTAGTTATGTAAAAACTAATACACATCGAAGTTTTAGGGGTAAATGAGTATCATAAATCTACAATTTACTCTCCAGTGATCAAACACACACACACATAGACACACACGAAAGAGGATGTGATAGAATGTTAACAGGTGTAGAGTCTGGAGGACAAGTATCTAGAATTCTTGTAATTATTCTTGCAAGTTCTCTGTACATTTTGAAACCAAATACAACCTCACAAAGAATGACAGATCTAATGAGCTGGTTCTGAGGGGTCCTCGGCTAGCAGGCTACAGCTCCACCTTTAAACGGGAGGAACACCTGTTCACTTGAGAGTAAACTTCAATCAGATGGCAGGCAGCCTTTTCACAGACAGTGTTGCCATTTCCAGGATACTTTCTTTTTAGTTGACTTATTTTGTAGACTCCTCCTATCTCGCTGGTAAGGTCCTTGCCTCCTCCAAATTTTATTGTGATAGAATTCCTTGTTAGCAGAGAGAAAAGACTGACATTCTAAGAAGTTTTTAACTATTTCTCACCTTAAAATATCCTAGTTAATTATCAGCACCTTCCATTGCCTCCATATCACTGTTATTTATATCCCACTGGGAGGATTGCCACAAGCATCTTTCTTTTGCCTTCATCACCTCTTTTTGATATATTTTCTTTTCCTCTGCTTTTTCCTTTCGGTTTTTTGTATTTTATTTTATGCCGACAGTTTTATAAGGAATGATTTTAATAGGTACATGTTGTAAAATGGAAATATTTTTACTAGGATATTACATAAAATACACAGGAGAAACTAGGGTATAAATTATATTTTTATCGTAAGATTTTACTGCAAATAAGTTCTCATATACAATCGTTTATTTATGATAAGAGCAAATTCTTTTTACTTATAGCTGCTTTTGAATTTGGTGCTTCAGTAAGGAAGCTTATGTGTAGCTACATAAAAGAAGGTTCTATTTTGGTGAGAAATGAATCTCTTATTTCAAGAGTGTTATTTTTCCTGTTGACTTACAGAGATAGGGAAAAGAGGAGGTGGTGGTTGCTGAGGAATGTGGGGAGGTGTCAGTTTCTGATTATGAGAAAAGGCTATGCTGTTTCCTGACACTTGCCAAGGGGTGTATATTGCCAGCTCTCAACTGAGCCTCAATGCCAAGTTAGCCCCGACCGACCGTCAATCTACCCCTATCCAACATACCCTGTGAAGCTCCAGCCTTTTCCTTCACCCTAGGAAAATCTGCGCATGGACCGAGACCCTGAATATCTCCATGGCATGAGTTTTTCATGCTCGTGGAAGCAAATGGGATTAAAGTATTTAATATGAGCTCTTGTTTCTAAACAATAATGCAGTGATCTGTGTGTCTCTCCCCAGAGATTGACAAGATATCTTCCACACAAGTGAACTTCTGCCATTAAGCAAGATTATACAATGATTCCACATTTCCTGCTTAAAATCATTCCTTGTTTGAAAATTACGCTTTCTTTTGGGGCACCTGGGTGGCTCAGTCGGTTGGGCATCTGACTTTGGCTCATGTCATGATCTCATGGTTCGTGGGTTCTAGCCCTGCGTTGGGCTCTGTGCTGACAGCTTGGAGCCTGGAGCCTGCTTCGGATTCTGTGTCTCCCTCTCTCTCTGCCCCTCCCCTGCTTGTGCTCTGTCTCTCTCTCTCAAAAATAAACATTAAAAAAGAATTAAAAAAGAAAATTATGCTTTCTCATTTTTTATATTATCACTTAAACACATGAGTAATATTGACCCTTGGGTCTCAAGAAGCAATAATTGGGTGCTACGATGCACCTGTCCTTTCTGCCCTCGGGGAAACAATACAAAGGGTGAGATGCTTTGTGTAAGACGCCATGGTTTTGTTCCGACTGGCTCAGCTCCATTGCAAACAAACTTCTGATCTACACCCAACCTAATTTGACCTAGAGAGGCTTGGATTGTTTGAAACCCCCTCATCTTCAGTCGCCCTTAGGCAGAGGTCAAGAGCAGTACAGACACAGCCTGGCCATCTCTGGGCCCTGCTTTTGATTGAGAATACAAGACTGAGGAAACTGTGTAGCGGGCCTCTGCTTCTTGCTGACTTGCAGTTTCTATCTTATTGAAATGGGAAATTAACTGAAATGTACTCTTGCCCCTTGAGAGGAGGTATTCCTAATTTTGGCAGGCCATGAAAAATGTCCTATTGGAAACTGAAACACCACGAAGAAGACACTTTCATTTAATGGTCTATTCACAAACATTTATGGAGTCCTGTTTATAGGCTTATATTCCTTCCCAAAACACCTTCTCCTCTTGATTTCCCATTTCTGTTAATGGTGCTATCATTTTTCCCCGTTCCTTGAGTGAGTGAGGTATAACCACAGCACATTCTGAAGTGCAAAGCTTCAGGGAAGGGTTCTTACGAAAACCAAAGGGGTAGATTTATTTGAGTTTTAACTGGCCTAGTTTTCTTTTTCCTTTGTCAAACCAGAAATTATTTTTTTCTTTCTTCTTTTTTTTTTCAAAGCCCTTATCCTTCTTTTGCTTTTCTGTCCTCTTCTTCCAGTACATTCTTTGCAAGAGGTGGAGAGCTTACTTAGAAATCCAGCTCCAGAATTCATTTTTATGAAACGTTCCTGAGAAGTTTGGTTTTGTTTAGGTTTCACACAGAATTAAGGTTTTGAGCAAGACCTTTTTATGTATAGCAACTCAGGATGAAGGGAAACTGGCGTTTCTTCTCCTTTTTTCTTATCCATTTTTCTGGTCTACTGATGTGGATACAGATTCCATCTGTTAACAACAGCAAACAGGACATCTGGCTTCTGGGTTTTTGTAGGCAGTGGGTATTTTGATGGTCTTTGGAGTTCTGATAATGGAATAGCTAGCCTCTCATGAACAGAACTCTTGGTATGCACTTTAAGAATACTATACAAAGGGAAAATCAATTTAAAAATTGCCATGATTTTGTTTCTCTAATAGACTGACCTTGGCTGTTGCCGTGTTCCCATGCAGTCTTTGTCAAATGTGCACACACGGTTTTAATTGGGCTGTGATGGAGGTATAGATATGTTTTTACATTCTGCTTTTTTTGTGTCTGTTGTAAGCACTGGATATGGCCACATAATTTTATTCTTTATAATGATTACTGAGCACCTGCCATTTGTCAGCTACTATGTTAGAAAAGAGAATGAGGCTGTCTGGTGGCTAGACGCTAAAATCAAGCAGATCAGCGTTCAACTCCTGGTGATACTATCTGCTTACTTGGCACCTTTGGCAGAAGTTTTGAACCTGAGTTTGTCATCTTTTGAATTTAGAATAATTAACAACATAATTAGAGTTGTGATATTTTAATGAGATATGGAGGTAAAATGCAAAAAGCATACCACAACACTTGGCATATAATAAGCATTAAGTAAATGGCAGTGAATAAAATGCTGATATGATTGATTATCAGATTACTGTATATTGATGTGCCCATGACCCCAAGGAGTTTGATAGAGGGAGACACATATAAAAACACAGGAAACAAGTACTGACAGGAGCTATGATAAACCTCTATAATGGGCTTATTAGAGGCCCCACGATAAGAATGGTTGATTTCCTCTGGCAATGGAGGTGCAAACAATCAAGAGAAAATCTTTACCAAGAGGCAGTAAGTTAACTGTATCTTAGAGGCAAGCTGCCACGTGTTGCACCGATAAGGCCTCACTCATTCTAAGGATGCAGGAGCAAAGCCCAGCCAACACTTTTGGCTGCATTGTGAAGGCTGAGAAGGATTTTGCCAAGTGGAGATGAAGGAAGGCTATTCCAGGTAAAGGGTCCGACATGAGCATACCTCGACTTATGGATGTTTATTTAGGAAATGGAAGAGTTTACATTGTGTTCAGTGCGGTAGGAACAGAGGCCTCTAGATGGGGCCAGTGCCAGAAATGAGGCTGGAGAGGTAGGTTGGACAGAGTTCACAGAGGCCCTAGGGGCTTCTCTAAGAATTTGCACTTCCACCAGGCAGTGCCATAGTGGGAGCGCCATATACATGAGACCCATCTGGTGGCATTGTGGAGCCTGGATTAGAGGGAACAAGTCTTGGCAAGGAACAGACTTGTTGCAGTGGTCCAGACCGGAGGGGATAGGGCCTGAGCCAGCTCTGTGCACTATTCTGCCATATTAATGTTCCATATGATGTAAACATCCTCTTACTCATGGACACTTAGATTAATTTTGAACTTTTGTTGTTCTTAATATTGCCATGGCTTGCATCTTTTTAAAAAAAGTTTATTTATTGAGGCATCCAGGTGGTTCAGTTGGCTAAGCATCTGGCTCTTGGTTTTGGCTCAGGTCATGATCTCAATGTTGGTGAGTTTGAGTCCTGCATTAGGCTCTGTGCTGACAGTGCAGAGCCTGCTTGGGATTCTCTCTCTGTCCCTCTCTCTCTGCCTCTCCCCTTCTCTCTCTCTCTCTCTTTCTCTCTGTCAACAATAAATAAATAAAAACTTAAAAACAATTTTAAAAAGTTTATTTTTGAGAGAGAGAGAGAGCGAGTGAGCATGAGAGAGAGCGTGAACACAGGTTGGGGAGGGGTGGAGAGAGAGGGAGAGAGAGAATCCCAAGCAAGCTCCATGCTGTCAGCACAGGAACCCAATGTGGGGCTTGATCTCATGAACAGTGGGAAATCAAGAGTTGGACCTGAGCTGAAATCGAGTTGGATGCTGAACTGACTGAGCCACCCAGACACCCCATGGTTTGCATCTTTATAAAAATATTTCTTTAAGATATTTTCTTTGAGATAAAGGGCTTGAACATCTGTATGACTCTTGGCAATGATAGATACATTTGTTTCAAATGAGTTTTCTAAATTATATTTTCAACAAGGTACATTTGTGTCTGAGTTTTGCAGCACCATTGGTAACACTGGGTGCTGCCATTCCTTTCTTTGTTGTTTTGGGAGGCATAAAACTGTTGTTTTAATTTGCCTTTCCTTGATATCTACAGAAATAAAATGTTTTCCCCATTTGTCTTCTAATTATGTGTCCTCACTTGTGAATTGTGTGTCCTGTCCTTTGCCCATTTGATAAGCAATTGTGTTAAATCCTTTTTTGGCTGGCCTCTCTTCTGGCAACTCTCCACATACACATTTCCCCACAGGCTCTCTTTCTAATTTCTTTTCCCTTTGATCTATTGAAACCAAATCCTTTTTCTAACTCAATATTACAATAGACATAACAATTCTAATTGCTCTATTGATTCATGGCCACTGCAGTCATGGGCACATTAGGAAGAACAAGGCTTCACTATCAGAGACCAGGGTTTGAAAGCCTGGCTTTGTGCTTTCTAGCTGTGTTATTTGCTGCAAGCATCTTAATCTGTCTAAACTGGTTTGCTTATCTGTGAAATGGGAGCAGTAGTGTATGTTAGGATCAGTTAGAAAATGTATTTGGTCATTGGTATTACCCGAGTATAGTGGCTTAAATTACAAAAAAAAAAGTGGTAGTCTGTTCCTTCATGTTAAATAATTTTGGAGGTGAGGAGCCCAGTACTAGTGTGGTCATTCCATGAGCCCTTCTTCTGCCTATAGGGTAGTTGTGGTGTTGGGTTATGGAATTAGCTTGTGGGATCTGGCAGCCTTCTTCCTTAAAGATCAGGAGAGCAATTGAGTAGCGATGGATAGTGGCAAAGCTGAACCTATTCACTTACTCATTGAATAAATATTTGTTAAGTACCTATGGGATGCAGAGCTCTAAAATTTTCTCTAATGGGAAATATACATGCTAATTCAAATAAGAGAATCTTGGCTATTGCATCAATTTCTAAATAATGGAGAATGATTAGCTCCTTCTTTAGGTAGACCCACACTTGGAATCTCTGGGTTCCAAGGTAACTCTGTGGCCTTCTACCTATTTGCCCAGATCTTCTTTTAATAACCTCCCATCCCAGAGATGGCACTCCTGTAAAACTAGCCAAATGCGGCTCATAAATAGGCCTTCAGGGTTATTCAAAAGAAGAGTCCATATCCTCATTACCAGATCAAGTCAGTAATGGATGTTTGCTTTCTGGATCTATGTTTTCTGATATGTTGGTTGGAAGAATCAGCCTCATGATTTTATATTCGCACTATTTATACAGATGCTTCTAGAGCATCACAAGACTGTGTCACAGACAGAGGGTCTCACAGATCCCTTGCCAGCTTAGAGAATAGAATCTTCTGGTTCTTTTCATGTAGTTTATTATTATTATTATTACCAGTAGAATCATCATAATTCTACTTCTGTCAAAATGTATTCATTACAAATGAAATTTCTGTTCAGATCTCGTAGCTCATGCCTGAAAGCAAAGATATTAGAATTAATGAGCATTTTTGCTGATGAAAAGAAAAATCACTGAAGGGTGATTGGACTTTAGCCTTTTAATGGGTTTGATATTCTTCTTTCATTAGGGTTGACAAGGGCATATCTGGCTCCCTTATGCTGAGTGCCATGGTTTAAGAACACACTTTATGTGACATGAAGCTAGCTTTTCTTTCACAATAAAATTGTCCAGTAATCATGAGTACGTGTAAATAGACCTCCACCAAATGGTGAGTCTGGCAGAGGGAGGGTGACAACATTGACCTTGTTAGCAGGTGGTGGAGGGGCTTTGACTGGTTTATTAAAATGTCAGTGTAATTTGGTCTCAATTTTTCTTTCATGCAGTGGGCAACAAGGGTTTACAAAGAGCAACCCCCTCAGGGACCCCACTCAGGGAAGCAGGCAGCTCTGGAGGAACTACAGGTGAAGGCGAGCACGACAATGCTGGTAAGCAGGGAGCACAGATTCCGCCATGTTTTACCTGTGGTTCAAATGGATGTGGATGTGCACTGGAGCATGGCATGACAGACGGGTCAAGTGTTAATGCAAGGGAAACACAGTTAGAAGCCATGGGGTCCTGGAGCTTGGGCAATCTTATTAACTGGGTTGGAGAGAGTTTTTATACTGAGGATGGGCACTCTTTTTTGTATCCCAAGGCCATGAAATTATGGAAACCAGGGAGAAGAAGAATTGAGGTATCAAATCTAATAGGCTCTGTCTATCCCCATTTTGTGAACATGCCCTTCAGACGGTCAGGATGTAGGACTGATGGAGGCACAGTTCACAGTGTGGTGCCTCTTGGGTTTAGCCAGCCTATTTCTATCAGAGGGCTGTGGACTCCCATACGAACCTAGCTGACTCTTCCGAACTGTTTTTATTCACCCTCTAATACCAGATGGGTGAGATTTTCCCCCCTGCACTGGCTAATTCTCCAACATCAGCTGGGTAGACTGCAATTCAGTTTAATCTGGCACTAGCTACCCAGAATCAGAGCAGAGCCCACGGGTTAGGGGCTCCGTCCCATGAAGCTGCCTCCAGGCCGGTTGCAAGTCTCAGATTGCCACCTGTACTTCTGACCAACTGGCCAATTTGGGGTTCCCATAACTCCCTCTTCAGGTTTGATAATTTGCCAGAAAAAATTAGAAACCTCAGGAAAACACTGTACTTATGTTTACTAGTTTATTAGAAAGGATTTTATAAAGAATACAAATGAACAGCCAGGTGAAGAGGGACACAGGGTGAGATCCAGAGGGTCCCAAATCCAGGAGCTTCTGCTGTGTGGAATTGGGGTAAATCACCCTCCTAGGGTATAGACGCATTCCCCAACCTAGAGGTTCTCTAAACCCTGTTGTTCAGGGGTTTTTATGGAGGGGTTTTTATGGACATGATTGGTTAAATCACTGGGCATTGGTGATTGAACTCAATCTCTAACCCTTCGCCCCTCTCCAGAAGATAGGGATGGGACTGAAAGTTCTGAGTTTGTGATTAAGGTTTGTTTTTTCTGGGAAACAACCCTCATCCTGTAGCCACCAGGAGCTGCAGAACCAGTCCTCCCATTAGCACACAAAAGACATTCTTAACACTTTGGAGACTTCAAGGGTTTTAGGAGCTGTGTTCCAGAAACCTGGGACAAAGATCAAATATTTATTTTTTTTATTACATCATAGCCTCATTAGCCAATGGACCAAGGACAGGGGGGCCAAAGTGGGGAGTCACTTGGGGAAGATGCCATCTCTGGCTGAATACAAATCACAGGCTGTGCTATGGTCCTGGGATGCGATTGCCACCCTCGTGTCCTTGCGCTCTTTTGCAATCTTGTTATCTAGCATCTACTATGTGCCAAGCATTTTCTTGGGCAATGTGATGGATACATAGGTCAACAAGACATTGTTCATATCACCAAGAAGCTCACAATATTGGAGGAGATGGTGTGTAAACAGCTGTACGTAATACATTGTGGGAAGCCATTTTCAGAGTCTTCCAAGAGTGCTACGGGAACACAGAGGACAGAACAATTAATTACACCAGGAGATTTGGATAAGTTGTCACAGAGAACATAACATTTTCAGCTGGGCTGTGAAAAATGAGAAGGATTTTACCAAGTGGAGCTGAAGGAAATATATTCCAGGTGGAGGATACAACACAAGCAAAGAATTGAGTTGAACGTGTTTATTCAGGAAACAGTGAACTGATCAGCATGGTTAGAACATAAAGTGTCTAACCAGGAACAGTCATAATAGCCAGGATTAATCAAGCACTTATTATATGCTGGGGACTTTTTTATGCATATGGGTTTATTTAGTCCTGAAAGCAATCCCATGAAGCAGTTCCTAATATTATCTCCATTTCATACAGGAAGACATAGAGGAATAGGGAGGTTTAAAAGTTTCCTAAGGTTGTAACATATAGCCTGGAGTCAGGATTAGAGAGCAAACAGGCTCTAATGGACCAGAAAAACAGAATACAGGATTTTATATCTCAAGCCACAGACTTATACTTAATATCTGTCCCTTTCAGAATCCTCTGATGCAGGGGCATACAATATGACCCATTTGGATGCAGGAAGAATATTCTTGAATTTTCTATTTGTTTTGTCTCATCTGTTTTATGATTATCTTACCCTGTTTCATAATGTATCCACAATGTTACTGCATTGGAACATGTATATAATTGTAAGTGATAGGCATACATATATTGGGGATTTGTACTGAAACATTTTTTTCCTGGAAGAACTGAAAATCAAACAGGTTTAAAGACTAATGGCCTAGAGCAGTAACTTTCCTGTGGGTTTTCTGACCAGCAGCATCAGCATCACCTGGCAACTAGTTAGAAATGCAAATTTCCAGGCTCTACCACAGACTTCCTGGATCAGATGCTCCCAGACTGGGGCCCAGCAACCTGTGTTTTCACAAATCACCTGAGTGAGTCTGATTGGTCTAGGCAATCCAACTGTTAAGGTGGAATGTGAAATAAGAAAGATAATTTTAGTTGGAATTAAAAAAAATGAGATACTAGAAACATGGAAATTCTTAAAAAAATCATTAAAATCATCATGGCAAGAATCGAGCAGAGTCTGGGTCAAGTAAGAGCAGTGGATTTCAGAAATATTTAAAGAGCAAATTAAGTATAACTGAATTTGGGAGTGAGGGAGAGGGAGTTAAATCCAGGTATGGTGCCCCCAATTCTAATACACAGTGTTAGTTAAAACCAGGCATAGCGCCCTGACTTCTAATACACAGCATTGCTATCTCCATATGTGTGTCAGTCTCTGTGAGTCAGAGCGTATGATGGCAAGAACTAATAATGAAAGATCCTGTTTTAATAAGTGTCTGAAGGTATTCAAGATGAGTAGGCAGTTGGAAATCTAGACTTCCAAACTCAGAAGAGACATGAGATTTGGAAATACATATTGGAGAGAGAACAGCATATATGTAGCAATAGAAGAATTGGGCATGGATAAAATGAAGAATGTCTGTCTTATCTAAAATAATGTTTGAGTCGGAATTATCTGTCAAGAATGAGGGGGGCACAAGTGAGACTAAAACAGGGGCTGATATTCAGAGCCAATGAAGTGGGAAACAGGAAGAAGAAACAAAGCATGAGAGAAAACTAACACATCGGCATGCTGGCGTCTGGTGGCACACTGAGCCCATGGCCAGTGCTCAGCATGTACCAGGTGGCTGGAGAATCCAGTGAGTTAGGTGCTGTAGTGGGGGCTAAAGATCAGGGGTGTTTAACCTTTTGGAGCCATGGATCCCCACCGTCTGGGGAAGCTTATGAATTCTTTCTCAGAATAATGTTTTCAAATACATAAATTAAAGCACATAAAAAGAAAAAAGAAAAAAGGAGCGCCTGGGTGGCTCAGTTGGTTAAGCATCCGAGTTTTGATTTTGGCTCAGGTCATTATCATATGGTTGTTGAGACTGAGTCCCGCATTGAGCTCTGGGCAGAAAATGCAGAGCTTGCTTGGGGTTCTCTCCCTCTCTCTCTGCCCTTCCCCTGTGCACACATGCTCTCTCTCCCTCAAAATAAATAAACATTAAAAAAAATAAGATAAAAAATAAATTACAGCAGATAGCATTAAAAAGGAAGCCAATTATGATAAAATATTGTCAAAATATCAAAAGCAAATTTATGGTAGTAGGATATATATTGTAATAACATACATACATACATATCTTTATTAATACATTAAATAATGACTCTATCTATGGGATTAACAACCCTAAAGTCAGGGTTGTAATGCGTGTAACTGATAATTTGAAGCACCTGCAGCAACTGTTATGTGATATGAAAATATTGGTGATTAAGTGGTGGCAAAAAATACAGACGATGCTAATACTTTTCTGTTTTGCTATCTGCTTTCACAATCGAAGTTAATGCTAAATTCTGTTAAAGGTTAGGGAAAATTAGTAATTTTTTCCCATGAATGCACATGGATCCCCTGGATTCTATCTGTGGTCTCCATGAGGATACATAGAGTCCTGCACTAAATGAATAGAGTGTGTGCATTTACCCCCCCCCCCCCCCCACACACACACACAGAGCCACCAATCTGTTTGCAGATAGCAATTAATCTTCTGGATCAGTTTTCATATGCCTTGTTCAAGGGAAATATTGTTTGAAAGACGTAGGTGTTTTAGTTATAAAGTAATTCGGGTGCATTTAGCTAGCCCCTGTGGAGAGTCATTAGGGAGAAATCACTTTGTCTTGTTCCCACGACATTATTCTTGGTAACTTATCTTCAGTCAGAATGTTGGTTAGTGCATCTCAACAATAATTTCCCAGTGTTTTAACTCTTGCTCTGATGTTTTAGTCAGAAGTGACATAATTTGTCATGTTTACTCTCTATAGATGATTTTATAAGTAAGATTGTGGCAGTTTGATAAAAACAGTTACATGTGATCTTGCTAATTTTATGAAAATTAGAAGAAACTTAGAGGTATGATTCAAATCTTACATTTTGTTGGTGAGGAAATTGAGACCCACAAGGAGAAAGAGACCTTTTTGGGTTATCAACTGCCATGTAACAAATTTCCTCAAATTTAGCAGCCTAAATAAGAAATTATTTTATTTTTTCTCACTATTTTGTGGGTCCAAAATTTAGACAGAGCTTATATAGCTGGGCAATTTTTATTTTATTTTAATTTTTAAAAAATGTATTTTATTATTATTATTTTTTGAGAGAGAGAGTATGCAAACATGGGACAGGCAGAGGGAGAAGGAGAGAGAGAATCTTAAGCAGGGACTCGATCCCATTACCCTGGGATCAAGACCTGAGCCCAAATCAAGAGTTGGATGCTCAACTGACTGGGCCACCCAGGCACTCCATAGCTAAGCAATTTTTAAATTCTACATTGCATTGGCTGAAGTCACTCTGTAATATATAGCTGGTGGGTGGGCTGGTCCAGAGGGCTCAAAGGGCTTCATGTTGTGTCTGATCCTCAAAGCAGAGAGTGCTGGAGAACTGTGCTAAGTCAGTCTGTCAACTGAAATGCCCACACGCATGGTGGTTCATGGCTCCCAGAAAGTGTTGTGCAAGAGGCCCAGGTGAAAACTTCAAGGGTTTTTAGGATCAATTCCCAAAAATTCCAAGATGTCGATTCTGCTGCATTCCATGGTCAAACAAGTCAACCAGGCCAGCTCAGATTAAAAAGGATGAATATTAGACCACACTCTTCAAGGGGAAGCATATCAAACAAATTGTGAATGTCCTTTGTCTATCACAAGCATTTATATTTCCTCCACTTGAAAATACATTTACCACCTCCCCAAACTCTCAAAATTCTCATTCCATTCTAGCAGCAGGCTTAGGCTGAAGCCCAGGGTCTTGTTATATAAAAAAGTCTAGAAACTAATGAGATGCCTCAGGGGTGGTTCTTTGAGTGTGGTTTGTCTTGTGTGAAGACATGTTAAATAAAGAGACAAGTTATCTGCCACTTTGTAGCCAACAGACAATGGTGATACAGGGATAGTATAAATACAATAGACATTCTCATCCAAACAGGTGAAAATGGGAGGCACATAGCAGTCACTGGTCTAGACCTATTCAGAAATCCAGCTAATTACAAAATAAACCTGGGCCTATATTGCCACTTCCCTGATGGGGCCAGTCTTCCTCCCTGGGAATGATTCTCCTTGGCTCCTATCCCTATTCTTTGGGCTCTTAGTTTTACCCTGAGTCATCTTTTCTTTTATACAATGAATGGCCTATGTTTTCAGCTGAGTTTTTGTAGTCTGCTTCCTTTGTGGGTACAGAGGTGTCTTTTCATTTTGGATGATCTGTCTAGCTAACTGCTTCTGTAGTACAATTTTATTGGGGGTTTATTCCATTAAATGGCTATATTGGAAGTTCATTCCATTAAATAAAAGTCACACTCAAAATTACCTTCCAGATAAGCTCCTCTCTGGTTTGTTGTGACACAGGGAGTTGTGGAAAGCCTTCAAGATTTTTGATGCCTTTTTAGCTATATGAGATATTTTACAATATTTTACTCTTAAGATTCTTAAAGACTTCTCTCTCTCTTTTTTTTAAAGGGTCCATTAGGTATTGGTATATCCTTAAGAATCTTAGAAGTCCTGCAAGGCAAACCCTTAAATCTTACTAGGTCTCAATAAAGGTCTTATAGAAACACCTTACAGAAACACCTTTTACTTCGAGATTATTTCACCATCCAGAGATGCTGGGTCTGGGAAACATTTTTGTTTTGAGAACAACAAGTCCTGCCTTATTTATATTCCCTCTAAATTCTGCTTGAGACTCAACATTTTACTGTTTAATCTCATTCCTCTCCATCAGTATTTATCACAGAGAGTCAAGAGAAAACAGTTGCTACTTTTGATGTGCTGTCTGGAAATCTCTTAAGCCAGATCCTTAGATACTTCTTCTATTTGCTACATTACTACAGGCAATGGTTTCACTACACTTTCTACACTGCATCTTTTCTCCAGCCTCCAAAAACATTTTCCCACTGTCCTTTGGCTCTTTACCAATAGTTGCCTCCAGCTCTTTTGCCTTTCACTCACTTTGAGGCTCCAAAGCCAATGCCACGTGCTTTAGGGCTAGGTTGCAAAAGCATCCCACTTCTAGCACAAAATTCAGTTTCAGTTACCTCTTACTGTGTAACAAGTGACTCCAAACTTTGGTAGCTTCAAGTGGCAGTGATTTGATTGTACGCCATAGTGTTATGGGCCAAAAATTCAAGAAGGCCTCAGCCGAGCGATCCTCTTGTTCTACCTGATGTCAGCTGGGTCACCCCCACCCACAGTGTTGAGTTGACAGAGGGCTGGTCTGGAGGGGCTGAGAGAAACTTACTCAAGCTGGCTCATGAAATGGCTGGGATTGGAAACAGATCTTCCAGTTCCTACTGTGGAGAGTTTTCTCTTCTACACCAGGTGGTCTTTCACTTTTCTATTGTAGGAAGAGTTCTTATGCTTTTATTTAACCTTTAGGAGGGAGAGAAAGAGGAGATTTCCTTCATGGGCAGGGAATCATCCCTGACATTCTTTTTTTTTTTTTTTAATATAATTTATTGTCAAGTAACTAACATACAGTGAATACAGTGTGCTCTTGGTTTCGAGAGTAGATTTCCATGATTCATTGATTACATACAATACCCAGTGCTCATCCCAACAAAAGCCCTCCTCAAAGCCCATCACCCATTTTCCCCTCCCTCCTGCCACCCCCCCCTTCAACCCTCAGTTTGTTCTCTGTATTTAAGAGTCTCTTATGGTTTGCTTCCCTCCCTCTCTGTCTGAAACTATTTTTTTCCTCTTCCCTTCCCCCATGCCCTTCTGTTAAGTTTCTCAAATTCCACATATGAGTGAAAACAAACTGGTGCAGCCACTCTGCAAAACAGTGTGAAGGTTCTTCAAAAAAGTAAAAATAGAATTACCCTTTGATCCAGCAATAGCACTACTAGGAATTTATCCAAGGGATACAGGAGTGCCGATTTGTAGGGGCACATGTACCCCAATGTTTACAGCAGTGATGTCAACAATAGCCAAATTATGGAAAAAGCCCAAATCTCCATCAGCTGATGAATGGGTAAAGAAGACGTGGTTTATATATATAATCGAATACTACTTGGCAATGAGAAAGAGTGAAATTTGCCATTTGCACAATGTGGATGGAACTGGAGGGTATTATGCCAGGTGAAATAAGTCAGTCAGAGAAAGACAGATATCATATATCATCCTGGATATTCTTGAATCTATATGTGCATTCCATGGGACATTCTGGAACTGCCATGCTTCTGAGACACTCCTTGCATGCTGGTAGCATACTTGGGAATAATGTGTAAATATGACTTTTTTTCTTACATTGTCCTTTCTGTTTGAGCAAAAAGGCATTCAACTATAACTTATCTTTAATTCACTAAGCTCTTTTCTGCCTAACCTGCCTTTCTGATGATCAGGTAAGCTCCCCGCGTCCACATTTCCCTAATGTTGTAACTGGGGATGTCCAGTAAGGAGCTAGAATCCTTGCCCCTAGAAATAGGGTTTATAATCAGGATGTTGAGGCTTCAGCATCAAGTCCTGCTCTGACCCTATACTGAGATTTATACAACTCCCAAGCCCTTCCTTCCTACTCAGTTGACCAAATCTGTAACCTTGTGCATAGAATCTGCATTGGGTTTAACTTTTGGTTTGTTTTGCCTCTATTTTTATGTGATTGGGGTCCATCTTGCTCTCATTCCATCAGATATAATATGGGGATTATTTTAAAATAGTGATAAAAGCGACGTCAGAAATCTTTTGGTGAGAAGGATTAATGTGGGTTCTGGGGGGAAAATATTGGTTTACTTCTTTGCTAAAAAGTACAATGAGTAGAGGAAAAATGACTCAGAAGAATAAAAAGGACACAGGATAGTATCTCAAGCAAAATGGACATGAAACAAAACTACAAAGCAAATACTGTGCACAATTATTGACCAAAAAGGAGAGAGGCTGAGATTTAGAAAACAAATATTTTTCAACACAGACACATACGGAGCCAGAAGGCATTTTAATGTTCTGGTTTTTTTGGTTGTTTTTTTTTTAGTGTGTGTTTTTTTAAATCATCTATATCAGGAGAATTTATGATCAGAACATTTATTCATGATTTTTAGAGTTAATAAATAAAAAGGGGAGCTTGGCATATTAAACGAAGACTCTGTTTTCCACAATGTATTCAGCAATAGACACCTGGAATGTCCCAACCAGCAGTGAGGAAACTGAAGCTCAGGGGCCTCCACACATAGCTTTCTATCTCTTTTTATTTTTATTTTTTTAAATGTTTATTTACTTTTTGAAAGAGAGAGAGAGAGAGAGAAAGAGAGAGTGGGGGAGGGGCAGAGAGAAAGGGAGACCGAAAGAGCAGGGGAGGGGCAGACAGAGGGAGACAGAGAATCTGAAGCAGGCTCTGTGCTGTCAGCACAAAGCCCAATGTGGGGCTTGAACCCACGAACCGTGAGATCATGACCTGAGCCGAAGTCAGATACTCAACCTACTGAGCCACCCAGGTACCCCTTTATTTCTTTTTAAGGGACTAACATCTGACAATCCATGGGCCCAAATAAACTCAGGTTAGTATGACCAGTTTAAGAATTTAAATGGTCAAGTGACCCAAACTGATGCATAATAAGCTATTTATAAGAATTCTAGTTACTACCAAAGTGGAGTCATTTTTTCCCCCTCAGGAAAAATGGTTTCGTGTGGCCGTAGTTTATAATATGGTATATGTGGATATCCCATCTATATCTGTAATTAGACCTTCACATTGAAGGGGAAGACTGGAAACCTGTCAACCTTCATCTTCACAAAAAAGAGGGCTTCATTTTTATCTTGACCCATATGTACAGAAAAGATCTTCAATTGGCAAGATTATTATATTACACTGTCTCGTTTGAGATTTTGAGACTATTCTATAAAGCTGTGGAATGAAGTGCTGGGAGGCTCCTCACTGCACTGGTACTGATGTGGGAGTCAGAGGTTCAAGAAACCTGTTGAAAGTCACACAACCAGCCAGTGGTAAAGATGAGGCTGAATCTACTCTCTGCATTCCCAAATTAGAATTTTCAAATCTGAACTCCTCCCCAGGCATTCAAACATAGATTCTGCATCCAGTGTCTGAAAATCTGATGTGTCTCTTGATTGCTTTTCTTCTCTTTTCATTCATATGGTTTTAGATTTTCATTACTTCTCATTCACTCATTTGTTCATTCAGTCAGCAAATATTTGAGCAGTTACCATGTGCTGAGCGTGTTCTATGCTCCAAGTGATACAGCATGTATGGACTTTATATTCCACTTGGAAAGATAGATAATAGTGAGAGAGGGGGGGGGAGAAGGAAGAAAAAAAGGAAGGAAGGAAGGAAGGAAGGAAGGAAGGAAGGAAGGAAGGAAAGAAAGAAAGAAAGAAAGAAAGAAAGAAAGGAAGGAAGAAAGAGCCAAAGGTGCCAGGGGTAGCTATTTCTATAGAATGGACAGATGGACAGAGGGACAAGTTCTCTACCATAAGGTAACTTTGGAACAAAGATATGGAGGGAACAAGGAGACAGGCAGGGCAGACATCATGGATATACTATCTATGTAACGGTATAAGGCATTACACTTGGTTCAATTCTCTACTGTCACCATCCTGAGATTCTTAATGATTTAACAAAATACATTTTCATTTTATACTGGACCAAACAGACTACCTAGCTGGTCCTGGACTGAGAATGAGCTATGTGATAACTGGGGAGAGAGATCTGCAGGCAAAAGACACCAGTGAGCACACAAGGGCTAAAATGAACAAGGAACAGAAGGCAAGTCAACTGGAGTGGGGCAGGAAGAGGGGAGAGTGACAGGAGATGGCATTGGCGAGGTGGGAAGGGTGCCACAGATGGGCCCATGTAGGGACTTTGGCCACCACTCTGAGTGAGATGGCAAAGCCATTGACCAGAACAGTGACATTATTTGACCTTCATTTGAAAACAATTATCCTGGATTTGAGATATTTGGCTATTATAGGAGTACAGTGTAAGATTTACCTATTTCCCAAAATAGGCTAAGAGCCATTTTACTAAAATTAGTTCCATAACTTATAAAGAAGCCTTTTTATTTTTTTAAAAGAAATCCAAAATGTTAAACAAACATATTAAAAACTTCATGAATATGACAGATTATCAACTCTCAATGGTTATACAGACTAAATCTTTTTAAAAATTGATTCCTTTCCTAGATGGTTTCAATTTTTAGATCCTCACAGCTGTAATTCCTAGCCACAAATATTCCTGCCCACAGAAATATCCTTTTCTTTATCTAGTTTTACTAGAAGGACCACACATTTCCTAGAGAATGTCTAATATTCTGCTGTACTTCAGTTCCTTTTCTTGAGAAAGAGAAGAAAAAAAAATCACGCTCCATTGTTGAATAACACCACTGTTTCATGAAAGAAGATGTTTCTGCCAGATGTCCAAAGGAAAGAATCTTAATCAATTCTATTGCTGGCTTCTATTTGATTTATTTCTGGAAACTTAAACATTATAAATTTCAGAAATGAAATCTGAAGATTATCGAGTGTTTAATATATGTAATAAAAAAAGAGATTTGATATAAAGCATGAAAAGAAATTTCAAAGTTGCCGAAGGATGTGCCAGAGTGAAAGAGAAGCACTGGGGACATGAAGGACACTAGAGATTTATATTTGTAGTTATAGAAGTGCCTTTGTAATGTGGGGTCCGAGTGTGTCTTCCAAAGTTGATGGGAAATTATTAGGGGAAAAATAATGTTACCTTAGGGCCGTCTTGTGCATGTGCAGTCCTTTTGGCAACACTGCAAGCACTTTCGTATCTTTCATCTCACTTTATCCTCACCATTTCTGAAATGAGTGAGGTGGGTTTTATTTTAATGTGCAGATGAAGAAATGGAGCCTAAAGAATTTAAATAGTAAACTCAAGGTCAATAGCAAACTAATGACATAACCAGGAGTCTAGACATCTTGACTCTTCGTTCAATATTCATTCCATGTCTTTACGCTTGTTCCTTTCATGCTAAGGAGATATGGTGGCAGCTGGATGTGCTTAGTAAAAATAGGCCAAAACGTACCTGCTGAACAGTGGTCACTGATGGTACGAGGTATACAAAGAGATAGGAAAACACACACACACACACACACACACACACACACACACACACAGTTAAAAGGAATATAAATTGGACTTCTTCACAATTAAAAACTTCTGCTTTGCAAATGATACTGTTAAGAAAATGAAAAGACACACCATGGACTGAGAGCAAATATTGGCCAAATAAATACAAAGGTCTCGTATCCAGAATATATAAATTGCTCTGCAAATTCAATAATGAGGGAACATCCAACCCAATTAAACATGGAAATATGTGAAGGGACACTCTACCACAAAGTATGGATAGCTAGTAAGCCTGTGGAACGTTGCCCATCTTCGTTAGCCATCAGAAAAATGGGAATTGAAATCACAGTGTGATACTGGTACACACCTAACACAAAGGCTAAAATAAGAATATCAGACAATGCAAGAACTAATAAGCCTATAAAGTGACTGGAACTCTCATATAATTGCCGGCAAGAATGTAAAATGTAGAGTAATTTGGCAGTTTCATATCAGTTATCGTATACCCAGAATTGCCACTCCTCGATATTTGTGTACCCAAAGGAAATGAAAACTTATGATCATATAAAGACCTGTACCTGAATGTTTATAGCAGCTTTATTCACAAGTTGCCTGTAGTGAAACAACTCCTATGTGCTTTAAGTAACAAATGGATACACAAACTGTGGCACATCCATGTAAAGGAATACTGTTTGGCAATAAAAAGGAATAAAGTACTGATACCTGCAACACCCTGGATGAATCTCTAATGCATTCTGCTAAATGAAAGAAGCCAGACTCAAAAGGCTGTGTACTATATGCTTCCATTTACTTGATATTCTGGAAAAGGCAAAACAGATCAGTAGTTGCCAGGGGTAGAAAACAGAGGAAGAGGTTAATTGCAAAGGGGTATAAGGACATTTTTGAAGGTCATGAAGTGTTTCTACATCTTGATTCTGGTAGCTGTCACATTATTTGTAACTAGATGTGTCAAGCTCATAGAACTGCACATTGAAAATGGTCAATGTCATTAAATGTAAATTATGCCACACTCTTTAATTTTTTAATTTCTTTGTTAAAGTTTATTTATTTTGAGAGAGAAAGCACAAGTGGGGGAAGGAGGAGGAGGAGGAGGAGGAGGAGGAGGGAGGAGGAGAAGGAGGAAGAAGAGGAGGAGGAGGAGGAGGTGGAGAAGAGAGAGAGAGAGAGAGAGAGAGAGAGAGAAAGAGAGAATATCCCAAGCAGGCTCTGCACTGACAGTGCAGAGCCCAATGTGGGGCTAGAACTCATGAACTGTGAGATCATGACCTGAGCCAAAGTTGAACACTTAACCGAATGAACCACCCAGGCACCCCATATGCCACACTTTTCTAAAGAAAGGAATATAAATACATGAAATCCAGTTGAAACCAAAAGACACAATATCTAGCTGATAGAAAAAGAAGAAAATATGGCAGACAATAAGAAAAACATAAATTGTATAGAATGTCTCAGATTTGACAGTAAATGTAAATTAGCAGTTGAAATTTCCAATTACTATCTTTGAAAGTGAAAATTAGAAGCCATTTGACTGGGATCGAGTCTATGTTCAAGTTTAAAAACTATGCATCGATGATAATCATAAGAATGAGATAAGGTCCTAAGTGATCTAAGTAGCCCTTAAGTATAATTTTTAAAATGAAATGGTAACTAAAAAAACGCCTTGACTTACTAATTGATTCAGCCACACAGAAATGATCTGAATAATCAAGCCTCCAGGATGTAAACCCCCAAATCTTTACTCAGCAAAGGCAGATGAAAGACAAAAAAACATTACCATTGAAGGCCGCTCTTCAATTGGTCAAAAGGTATGGTTGGTCTTTAGTCTAGTAACTTTAGTCTTTAGTACTGTATGTGATTATTGCTTATTTGTCCTAAGTATTTGATACTTTAAGTATTTGGTATTTGACAAGATGCCAGCATGGTGGACCTATCAGTCTTTTCCATATTTCAGGTCTGGTAGTTTTCATGATCCAGTCATGCTAATGGAACAGTCTGATCATTTTGTGGAATCTATTTCCTGGACTTGGTCTTTAATGCATTCACTGATCTTTTATCAAAAATACAGAGACCTCAGGTTTTGTAAAAACAGTCATACGTTTCCGCAAAGAGAGGAAGCACTGCTTTGTATTCAGGTAATCAGATTTTAAAAATAAAAACGGGAGAATCAAAGAAGTACAAATGAATGTAACCTTGAAATGCCATTTTCACGTCTACTAAAATAACAACAGTAAACAAACAAAAAACAATAGTTCTCAGGCCTGTCAATGATTATGATGAAAGTGGTACACTTACTTTTGCTAAAATGGCCTTAGAAGTTTCTAAAATTATTTAAAATGGAAACACTTCATGAGATCTTAAAAAATGTACATTTTGATTAAATAATTCTCCATTTAGGAATTTATTGAGAGATCATTTCATGGGAACAAAATGATGCCTGACCCATATATCATTTCAGAATGAGCTAAAATAGCATTAAAATAGAAAGCTAATTAAATGTACACCATTAGGGGAATTCGAGAAAAAAGAAAAGAAATTTAGAGGACTACAGGCTGCGGGGACCTCTGAGGTAGCATGAGATTTGGTTTTAGCTAGCTGTAGTCAGATTGATGGGTGAATATCTCTTGCTTCCTCCATACTGCCCTGATAATGGTGCCAAGCACCATATAACAAACTATACATTTTATTTTCTTCTAAACTGTCTCCTTTAATTAAAGCAAAAGCCACTCCATGAGTGGAGGGATTTTTGCCTGTCTTCACTGTTTTATATTTTTTTCTCTGTGCCTAGAGCAGGTCCTGGCACATAGCAGATACTAAATAAATATTCATTAAAAAAATAACAAAGAGGGAAGGAAAAGATAGTAAGGATTTTTTCATGGTCTGATTTTGATTCTGTTTCTGGTTTTTGCTTTTTACTCAGTCATTTGTTTAGTTGTTCATGCAACGAATATTTACCAAGCCCTCCTCTGAGCCAGACGTCCTAAGAGATGTTGGTTCATAGATATGAACTGGAGAGTTGTGATCCTGCGGGAGTCTGAAGTTCACTGCATGATGGGAAAAATGGCCATGGGAGTGTGATCATGAGGGAGATCATGAGGGGAAGTAGAGGGCACAATGGGGATGAATACCTCAGAGAACTCACCGCCTCGGGGATTAGTGATCCTTAGGGATCAAAGCCTTGAGCGGTGAGGAAAAAAGCTCATTAGCAGAGAATGTTCCAGGCCTGGTGGACACACATGTGAAGGCTTAGAGCCACAGAGCACGGCACCTCCAAGGACACAAGGAAGGCCAAGGTGGCTGTGGCTGAGGGTGTGACCGTGGCAGGAAACACAGTGCTTGATGAGGGCATGGAGGCAGACAGACTGGAACGGGAAGCCCTGGAAAGCCCTCTTCAGGACTTTGGTCTCTGTCCCCAAAGTGACAGGAAACAGTTGACAAAGTTTAGATTTGAACAGGGGAATGATATGATCATATTTGAAGTTTGCAGAGACGGTTGTGGCTGTAGCATTGAACATGGGCAGGAGGCATTTAAGACTAGAGGCGGCTGGCCCCGAGGGTAACACAAGCGCAGGCTGGTGGCCAGAAGTCCTGGGTCCCCTCCTTGTTCTCCCAGATTCTCCCACATATAAAGGAACTCTCTGTATTCTCCTATGGGGTGGTTATAAGACGTAAAGGCTGCAAAGTGAGGTCAGTGTGACCTGCATTTTGTTTTCCTCATCTGACCTGGAAGAGAAGATCCTAGAAATGAAAAGGAGGCCCACATTTTCTCAGGAATGAGGTGTGAGCTGAGAAATGGCCTCATCCTCCCCAGTAGCCCATCTGGAAAGAGTGTGAAGATAGTTGTTGGATTCCTACTTTCAATTCCTTTGATCAGTTATCACAGCTTGGGGATGCATGCCATTAAGTGATCCAGGTTTTCCATTGCTTTTACCACATAGGTTAGTTTGGTGGCAGGGACAGAGGGGATATGAAGAAGCTGAGGCTTGCAGAATTCTTCTGTCTGTCCCACACACGCCTCGGCCCTGATAACAGACCCAAGGGAGGCGGTTTCCCTGGGGAGTGTCCCAGGCTCCCAGGGGCGATGCTGGCTGCCGACTCCTCAGTTCTGCATTTCTAATCAGTGCCTAGCCTGCTGCGGTTTGGGGCCCAGCCTTTCAATTATTCAAGAATTGGAAAGTTATTTGTTGCCTGATACAGGATTTGCTTTTGTTCGACAGAACAAAACCCTGGTAGGTGAGATTCAGCACCCAGGGCGGCCAGGTCTCCAGATGCATGCGGGTAGCTGGCAGAGGGGCATTGCTCTGGGAAGGGGTCTGGTTCAAACAGCATATAGAGTGGATGCAAGAAGGAAAAAAACAAACAAACCACAGAGATGAATAGCGCACATCCTGATTTTGCCTTCTATTTGTCCAGCTAGAAAAGTAGCAGAAATAACAGAAACCTGAGGCTGTGGCTGAGGGAAGAGGCAGCTTTGCAGGGAAGCGGCCCCAAGCCAGGTGGGGAGTGCTCTGAGTTCTAGCTCAGATTCCATCTGCTAACCTGTCCTGTGTCTTCAGGGAGATCATTCTCCTCTTTGGGCCATGTCTCCTCACCTGTGAAATGAGGAAGATGGATTAAATGATCTCTAAGCTTCCACCACACCTCTGTCTTCCAATTTTGGGGCGATGTTCAGGTCCTGGTGCCCACCGTTCCTAGATCCTCTGTAGAGGATGGAGCTGGTGCTGTTATAATCACTTCTGTTCATTGTCACCCATTCAATATTTTATTCTCTCTTTCAACAAACACATACTGAACGCTTGCTGCATCCCTGGCAGGGGGAACCCCTTCAGGGGATCCCAGACTGAAGGTCTCACGTGATGCAGCCAGATTATGAAGGCTGGTGGAATATTACTTCTACTTTTGTTCCTATGAGACTTTGAAGACTGGGTTAGTTCTAGAAGCCACGGGGCCCATTCACATATGCATTGGTTCATTAAACAAACATAGACTGAGCGTAAATTATAAGCTAGGTGGCATATAAGGGAAAGTCAAAGATGAGTCAGGTAAATGGCTTGCCCTCAAATTTACATGGTCTTGTTGATGAGGCTGATGTATATAATAAGTAAACTATAAGGCAGATAAATGCAAGGAAAATTATATATACAGGGAATTATGAGGGCACAGAGGAGCAGTACCACTGAACACTGGAGAGATTGGGGGCACCGCTCAGAGGGACTGGGATCTGAGCTGAGGGTTATTTTCAAATAGTCATATTACTTTATTCTGATTATGAAAGTTATATACACACATATATATGCATATATAGCTGTATGTAATATGTATGATTATGTGATACCTGGTCATCTTAATTTTCTTCTTCCTTGAAAGTTCTGAATTTTCCTTCATAAATGTGTATATGTATATGTATTTGTATATGTATATATAAGAAACAAAATTCTAAACATTCAAGAGAAGAAAACTGAGATGACCAGTTATCCCATAGTTCAGAGGTAATAACTAAAAAAAGATTTAAAAAGGCATATAACTTCAGTATATATTTTTAGATTTTTTTGATGTCTTTTCTGCCTTCTTTTTATTTTTTGACCAAAAAAAATCACACCATAAATACTGCTTTGTAAGTTGCATTTTTATTTGATAATATATCATTGACATTTTCACATCAATAAATAAAATTCTTCTTCATTATTTTTAAGAGCTGTATATCATATTCTATTGTATAAATGCCTTGTTATTCTTTTAACTAATGCTCTATTGATAGATTTGGGTTATTCCAATTTTTCAGTATTGTAAACAACATTGTGATAAACATGTTTCTCCTTAGGACAAATTCTTAGAAGCTGGATATCTAGGCCAAAGGATATTTTAAGTACTGACACACATTTCCATATTGTGCTTTAGTTTAAAAGCAGAATTATATGTGTGTGTGTGTGTGTGTGTGTGTGTGTGTGTACTCACAAGTACACGTGTTTGCTTTAGTTAATATTAACTGAGTACTTCCTATGTTCCAGATACTAGACTAAGAACTTTACACACACCATCTGATCTAATGATTGTAATATTTCAGCCCAAACAAACCACTGTTCCATAAACTCATTATAAAAGATATTTCAAGAAAAATAATCCAGAAACACATTTAATTTGCCAACCCAAGAAACTTAGTAGTATTTGGAAGCAGAAGGATTAGCATATTAAGTCCAAAAGGAATAATTAAATCTTTGTCTTAGCTTTGTTAAGATGTCAGACATTCTATGCCATTGGCCAGAGTCTATGACCTGTAAATTTAAATCGCAATGGGGAAGTTGCTCAAGAAAAGTCTGTGACTGTGGCCATGATGAACATACAGCCCTGCAGTAAATCCACTACATTTTTATTTCTCTATGCCAGCTGATATTGCTAGAGTTTGTCCTAGAAATTAGGAGACCCTAGGTCTTGATTTGCCTAGGGTAGTCCTGTTGTCTTGAAATAAATATTGATAGTGCATTCTTTTGTTCTCAAAAGTATGCCAGTTTGGACAATAATTTACTTTGAGGAAACTTGTTGCAGAGGGACAGGCTTGCTGATGAGACAGAAGCAAGTGTGAGCAGTGGCATCTATAAAAGGTGCTCATTCCCTTATGCTCAAGGCAGGCATCTCTATCCCTAACTTTCTAAAGAAACGTACTTCCCCTATCATGCAGCAGGGTATCTGGTCACTTCACTTATCCAGATAATAGCTGAAAATCAGAGAAAAAGCCAAAGTATCTGTGTAGTAAGAATTAGTAAATCCTGTAATAAAGTTCTTGCCCTAGTCTATGGGAAAAATTCTTATTCAAAGCCTGTCTACTCTTCTTTTACTCATAGATCTCTCCAAAGCTTGGGTATCTTATTTCCTCCCCCCAGGTGATTAAAAGGATAGGTTAGAAAAGAGAACAAATGCCTAAGGCAACACTTCAGCTTGAGCAGAAAGAGAGAAAAAATGGCTTATATGAGAGAGAGAAGACAGAAAACTTAAAAGGAAAGGAAAGGACCACCATTGCAACAGCCCAGGACCCTGCGATGAAGCCGGAGAGAATCAGCACAGGGGGCAGTGATGGGAGTTCATAATGATGACCTTGAACTATCAAGAAAGTGTTTTATGCATTTGGTAGGTTGTATTTAAGAAGGTAGCACAGCCTGAAACATTTTAGATGGGATCTCTATCCAAACTAGTTTATATTGTTGAAATTAGACTTATAAGAGGTAAATCTTCAGCAATCTGAACTCCTTGATTATATGGAATGACTTAACCTTCTGAGAGTCCTGGGCAGGAAAAAAAAAAGTAATATATAAATAAAGGCATTTAAGTCATACCCTCAGACCTCAAATTCTTATTGATAATGTAAGTTTTTCACTTCCTAGATGTCTTTGCATTTTACAAAGGACTCAAGTTCCAGTAATATAATTCCAGGCACTGAGAACACAGGAGGAAAGTTTTCAGAGCCAAAGGATTTTTCTGCTTATCTATGCAGAGAGTGTGGCTTTTCTTCCTGTGAACATAGTCCTGTAAAAAGGGTGGCCTTCTTAGCTGCTCATGTCCTTTGGAGTCATAAACTCCCACCTCTGAGGGACCCTCTGGACTTGAATCAAGTCCATAAGACAAAGAGCAGAGAGTCAAACATGCTCATGGTCAGACAGAAGGCTAAGGGGTTCCCAGAGCAACTGAGGGTACTACTCAGAACTAATCAGAAACAAAATTATGGATCACTTAAGTGACAAGTGGTCCTGAGCTCTCAGAGTCAAGACCATTGGGGTTCTGAGAATTCTGGCTGAATATCCAGCAGGCCTCTGCTCATTAATTCCATCCGTGGTGATGTTTAAAGTGTAATGAAAACTCAATGCAAAAAAATTAGAAGACTTGGAGCTGTTAATAGTTATCCCCAGGACACATAGCCTGAAGACAGAGGATGGAGGGAGCAGGAAAGAGAGATGGATAAGGCCACCTCCACTGCTGTGTTGCTCTCCTCATTGGTGCCCCACAGGAAACTCAGCCTAGACTTCAGATGGCTCCCTGGCTGGATAAAAGCTCTAGATGAAAGGAGCACCATCTGACCCATTAGAGGGTCAATCCTCCCCTCTACCTAAAGCCTCAGCTCAACAGAGTAGCTCTGAGGTCTGGGACAGACACTTAACTCTGCAGAACCATGATGCATCCCTGCATGTCGTTCCCCAAAGTAATTCTGGTCTACATCTCCCTGCCAGAGGCTCAGTGCCCCTCCCAGAATGTCACTAATCCAATACCCACTCTTTCTCTAGGAGATAGAACCTAGGTTTTTAATGTCCAACCAGGAAAAATAGCTGTTCAGATCCAAACAGCTCTCTGTTGACTCTACTTGCTCTTTTGATGCTTTGGGGGTACCAGTTTCTCATTCTTTCCTGCTGGAGAAAGAAGGACAGCAGGGCCACAGGAAGCTGATTCAGATATGCAGGGACTAAACAAGTTATGTCCCAGACTTGGGTTGAGGCAGGAAGAGTGGCTGCTTCCCATGCATGATCTCTTCTTGTACATGGATATCTCCTTTATTAAAAACAGTATCTATTTTCTGTGGTTAATATTTATAATTCCATTATTAGAGGCTTATTCCCCTGTGGCTTGTGTGGGCCCACCTTATATGTCTCATCAATCATTGTACCTCTCATGCTGCAATAAAAGGTGTAGAGGGAGGGACCCCAATGATGCTGGGGACCCTGAGCACCTGAGAACTGGGCGGGGGGGGGGGGGCGGCTGCGCTCCAGCTCAGGGAGAATGCTGACAACAGCAAAGACACATTCTGCTTCTCAATCCCTGGTGCTTATCTCACACAGCTTCTGTTCCTTTGTCACATGTTTTATGAGCTGAATTGTGTCTCTCCCAAATTCATGTATTGATGTCCTAACCCCAGTACCCCAGAGTGTGACTGTACTTGGATGCAGTCTTTAGAGAGGTAATTAAGTTAAAATTAATTCATTAGGATGTACCTTACTCCAATCTGACTAGAATCCTTGGAAGAAGAGGAAATTAGGATACAGATAAGGGCAGAGGGAAGGTGATGTGAAGGCACAGGGAGAAAGGTAGCCACCTACAAGTCAAGGACAGAGGCCTTGGAAGAAGCCACCCAAAATAAACTCTTGCTGTTTACGCTGCCCATCCTGGGGTAGTTTGTTATGGCGGCCCCAGCAGACAGACGCACTGCATCATATCACCTCCACCTCACCAGCCCAGCCCTGCTGCCATCGTGGACTCCTGGAACATGGCTGCTGAGTTTGGCTCAGCTCTGCCACCTGGCCACAAAGTACTACTTGAACACGGAAAGAAAATCCTATCTTCTGCTCTGCTCAGAAAAGCCAAATTTAAAATACTTTGGTTCAGGGATTCAAAAGTTAGTGGCTGTGGATAGTACCAAGGAAGCTCAGGAGATTAAGGGGAAAGAGGCCCACCCCAGGGTGAGGGCTCCAAAAACAGATTTTGGTTTTTACTAAAGAGGTGTTAAGCACTGTCCTTAGGCCAGGGAAAACCCTTGGTATAGTCCTGGATGTAGGGAGTTGTAGAGTCCCTAGGGTAGGTCATGGTTGTTCTATCCCTCAATGAGCTCCAACGAGAAGCAGGGTCTGCTATCCTCCAGGGAGAGCCCAGGCTGAGACCATAAGCCCTGGGGACAGACACCTGGGCTCAATGTACACACAGGTACACACAGATGCACATAGGCATGTACACACACACACACACACACACACACACACACACACACACACAGAAGCCCGAGGCCTGCCTGCCTGAACAAAAGAGTTTCCTGTGGTAGTAAGATGCTCTCAGTTTAAGGAGGTTCCAAACAAGGACTGGGAGATAGGAGTCAGAGAAAAATTAAGCCATAAGCTTAATTTTACTTCCTAAAGCAGGAGTGTTAACTGAGCTAGTGTAGCCAGCAATCAAAGAGGCCCCTGTCACCTGTCATATATGCCTGTCCTTCCCAAGGTGCACACCAGGACAGGCCACCCCTCTGTGTAACTCATTTCCACATCATCTACACTTTTCAATAAGCTCTTACTCTATTAGATTGCTTCTTGAAAGAGCCACATATTGAAAATCACTGGTCAGTCAGTTCTTTATTCTGTTAGTCACCAAACTGATTTTTTAAGCTCAGCACCAATAAAGCTGTGACGGCAAAGAACTGATATGGATTTCTCATTCTCACACACTCATATATAATAATAATAAAACTTTATTAAACAAGAGACATGTTGTTTCAGGGAATTTTTCTTTCCCTTCTCCAGTGCCCCAAGGCTAAAATATACAATCTTATTAACTTCCTCGAAGAAATACTCCATTCCCTTGGTGCACCTGCTGAGCATTCATCTTCTTGGACCTGGAAAATGAGACGGGTCCCTGACATGAAGGTGCGTGGGCCACAGTTGTATCCAGGGAAATCTAGGGGAGTGAGGCTGATTAGGACACTCCCAAGGAATCTTAGTGGAGTCCAGGAAGCCCTCTGTAATAGATATTCCTGCATGGCCCAGACCAGGAAGAAAAAAAGAAAGGATTGGCACAGCACGGCATGCAGATAGGAGGGAGCCTGGAGATAACATTTAGTTCACATTCCCAGACAATAGGTCAGGAGACAGAGGCTCACACAGGGGCTGTCATTCACCCCAAGGCACACAGAATAGATGGTAGAGCAGGAACCAGAGTCCTGGTGTCCTGTTCCGGGCTCCTTCCTTCCTTGCCTTCCACCCCACAGCCCCAGGATTGATCTCAAACTAAGGAGATTCTACTGTGATTTCTACATGTCCTGTGAGATGGCCTCATGCTCCTCAGGAAGGTCAGGGGTCATGTCCGGTCCCCCTGTCTCTGAATACAGCTAAAACAATAGCCATGCAACTCACGCAGGCAGGAGAGTCCCCCCAAACCAGCCCAAATCTGCTGGATGAATGAACGACCCCCACGAATGAGAAAGATTATGACTCAGGAATCTAATTTGTATCATCCTACCTGACTACAGACAGCGTGTGGTCCAGGGAAGGCTGACATTCTGAAACAGCCTGACAGTGGGTGGAAGACAAAGGAAGCAGGCTCTCACCAAAGTTACTTTGCAGATCCTCAGGAAGGACTGTTTCTGGACAGCCAGGGGTGTAGGATTAGATCTCTGAGGAGGGAGGAAGGGACCGAGGACCATCTGAAGGGGCGATCCCTGGGAGGAAACACGCAGATCTCAGCTACTGACTGAGCCATGGGGCAGAGGAGCGCGAGACTAGTGGGACCAACTCCACACTGCTCTGCACAACCGAGTCAGGGTTCAGGCTGGTCCCTTGGAGTGGGGGGCTGTTATGGACTGAACTGTGTCCCTCCAAAGCTCAGCTGGCAAAGCCTTATCACCCAATGTGACTGCTTTGGAGATAGGTCCTGTAAGGAGGGAATTAAGGTTTCCTGAGGTCACTGGGGTGGGGCCCTAATCTGATTGGACTTGTGTCCATATAAGAAAAGAGAACCCAGAGCTCTCTCCCTCCGCGTGTGCGCAGAGAAGAGGCTGTGTGATGACACAGTGAGGTGTCGTAAGCAAGTTGAGGAGACAAACACATGAGACCAGTCCCGCTGGCCCTCGAGGTTGGACTTTTAGCCTCCAGAACTGTGAGAAAATACATTTCCATCATTGAAGCCCCCCAGTCTGTGACATTTTGTTCTGGCAGCCTGAGTGTACTAACTCTGGGGCTGGTAGTCTCAAGCAGGGGAAGTGCAGAGGGAGTTAGGACCAGGTGAGAAACAGGGGACTCCCATTCTTGTCGACAGCTCTGTGTGGGCAAGCAGTCTCTCTTGGTGAGCCTTAGCAGAGTGGAACAGCCCAGGGCTTTTCAGGCACTGATGTTCTGTGCTTTCTCCTTTTATGAGGTCCTAAAAACAAGCTGGGATCTTTCTGGGAAAATAGGAAAAGGATCAAGTGACCTCTGATAGCCATTGTAACCCTAAGACTCTAACTACAAGAATGACACACGCAGTTTATCATTGAAAATGATTTATTGGGGTTTTTTAACTGCAAGATTGGAAATCTTTTCACTCCATATATGAGGGAGTAACAGCGGCCTAATTATAAATGAGTATTTATATATATTTATTTTGGATTATATATTCCGGATGTTTTTCAGTGAAAGCAAATCAAATGGCTGTCAAAAACACATGGTGTTCAGCAGAAGCTGTCTAGGTATTTACACGGTCTGGGAGGTTTTGCAAACATATATAACAGCTGCAAACAGCCAGACAGATTCTCTGGTTGACCCTCTGCCCACCCACTAGTGGAGTTAATTTGTGGGGACCCTCCCGGGGTCCCTCTGACTCGCACTCAGGTGGTATCGACGCTCTGGCTCTGGACCCTGGGCCCAGCATCCACCCTCAGCCCCTCTGTCTGCTGCGTTCCTCTAGATCCCATTTCAGATCAAACACCAAATGTTGTCCAAGCAATTACCATGCACCCAGCTCTGTGCTTTGCTGGACTGGGAGATAGTGGCTGAAATGACCTCTGAGGTTACTTCCAGCCAGAGACAGGGGAGGCTGCAAGAATGCACATCCTCAGGGAGCTCGGGTATCACTCCTCCAGGAAGCCTCCCTGATTCTGCAGACAGCAGAAGTGTTTAGCAAGCTCCATTAATTCCCTTTCCTCCTGTACACAGAAATAGACGCTACTTTCCTACCGTCCCTTCATAGAAATGCACTCCATGTGACAATGGAATGTGGGTGGGAGTGATGTGTGTCACTTCCAAATTTGGCTCCTAGCTGCCCCATTTTTACCTTGTCTGCCAGTGTAAAATGCTGAGGTCCTAGGAATTGGCGGGAGCTGCCTTATCTGAGAAGCCTGGATCCCTCAGTGACCATGTGGAGCAGGGCCCCCACATCTGACTGTGACAAGAGTGAGAAATAACCTGCACTGAGCTAAGCCTCTGAGAGGTAGACGTGGTTTGCGCAGCAATTGGCCTGTCCAGGCTGATACACTGACTGGCTCTCAAGTTGAAAATAGTGGTCATTTGCTAATTGAACACACCCTCAGGTAGGGCACTCGGGAATATGCCACTTGGGAATATGCATGAACAGTTTTCTAATTTGGTAGGGCTATGAATGCAAACCATGGCCTGTCTGACTCCAGAGAGTGTGCTCCTGACCCATTTCTGCTTTGTCACCCTCCAGGCTACAGTGGTAGCCATCAGTGCCGTGGAAGACTGTAAGGGAGAGCCTAACTCATAATATTCCCGAGCTGGAGAGAATTCTAGAAGTTGTGCATATGGGCATTTTTTGTTGTGTGAATTGTGTCTCTATTTCACCTGCATGTTCCTATCCCATCCCCTCACCTCTATCCTCCCAAAAGAAACCAAAGCAGCTTTTGAGCTGGGTCTAGAACCATCTCTTGGGGTAAACATCAGGCTGAAGGCAGCAAGCTCAGAGAGTAGGCTTTTGCAGATGGCCACTGTGGCACTTTCGGGAGCCCAGCCGAGATGCAGAGGTCCGATGTAGTGACTAGGCCTGCAGTCCACAGACACACACTGGCAGAGGCCTGGTCTTGGGCACCCACGACCCCTGAGGTGCACTTCTATTTAATTGGGAGGTTCGCAAATAGAGAAATTCATAGCATTCTCAGCGGTTCCCTTGCTCGGCTGCCTCCCCAGTCTGGGCCTTGGCAGCACTTGCCTCTGTATAAATCACATTCCATCAGCGTAACTGCGGGGCTTCGGGGATCGTTTTGGAATACCAGGATGTTAATGCATTGGGTTTTGTTCCAAGCAGTGAGCCACCTCCTGGGATTTGGGAATCTCTTTTTTAAATCCAGATAGCACTAATGAGCTAGTAAGGGCTCCTGACCTCCTTGACTCCTTCCCTCACTCCCGTGGCTGCTCTGGGCATTGGAGTCAGCCCCATGTGCACTGCACTGCAGCCAGCCATGGGCCCGGCATAGCCGTGGGCTTTCAGTGCAACTGGTTCCACCTGGAGGCATTCAAACTGCAATTTTTTCTTCCTTTTTTTTCTCCCTAAATTATTGAGTACATCTAAAAGTGCTTTTCACTTACAGGCTCTGGGTAAATGTTTGTGGTTATTTTGACGGCAATTGCACTGGTGTCCTTTATAACAGGGTTTGGCCAGGAGCTTTCCTTTAATTCTATACCCAGGCAAAAATTATGCTGGGGTGTCGAGGAGGTGGTCTGAAAAGGGGAGAGTGATAAGGGGAAGACACAGGCTGACAAGCAGTTAAATATCACTTATCCTTTTAGCTAAGCCTGGCTCTCAGTGCCCGTGACTCAGAAATGCCTCGTGTAACACTTATTATGTGTCAGGGACTGTTCTAAGTGGGTGTACAAATATTTACCAATCTACTCTTCCGCACTATTTTTATGTTCACTTTACCATAAGAATCCTAGGACACAACAGAGAGGCTAGGGAACTTGTCCAAAGTCACAGAGCTAGTAAGGGGGGCTGCCAGGGTTTGAAGCAGCAGACTCTGGCTCCAAGGACCACACACTTAATCACTGTGCCGTTTCTCTCCTCCACAGCTATTCCTGCCTCTCAAGCTTGGCTCAGTTTGTTCATCTTACTTAGAATGCTCTGTTCCTTTCCTTTTCACACTTCTGAATTCTAGCTCATCTTTCAAGGCCAGCTTACAACCTAGTTCCCACAAGAAGCCTTCCTGAACATTCTGCACCATGCTACAGTTGACTGACTCTGAAATCTGGTAGCACAGTGTTTCAGGGCATGGCACTTGGCACTAAACTGTATAGGCTTAGATCGAACCGAGCCCTATCTCTATGACCTTACATAAATTAATTAACTTCTGTGAGCTAAGTTTTCTTATCTGGAAAATGGAAATATGTGTTGCCCAACAATACAACCCAACAGGGCTGTTGAGGGGATTAATTGGATTGTCATACCTACGATACTTCAAAGAGTGCTCACTTACTCAGACTGCTATATATGCATTTTTGAAATTATTATTGCTATCATTATTGTCATTATTGCACATTGCTTTTCCTATTGCTCTTGTGTCACACTTACACTTTCCTTGTCTGATCCTTATCTCTTGTAAGATTGCAGGATTATTTGCACCTGTTGAAGACCAAGATTGGTTGTGTGTGTGTGTGTGTATCTATCTATCTGTCTACCCATCTATCTGTCTATTTAATTCCCTGGTACTTAGATTAGTATCCTGCAAGAAGTAAGCATTCATTTAATGGCAATAATTAATTAATGAGTTGAAGGTAGCTAATATTATATCCCTAGGTGCAAGAATTCACAAATCCCTTTCTCTCCCACTGAATTGCATATAAATATAAGTCACAGGTCTTCATTGATCTTGGAATGGTACACCTCGGGGGAAATTGAATCTGTCATAGTTCAAAGAAAACCCACTCCTAAATAAGTTAACAGATGCATTCATTAACTGAGGTGGTCCAGTTAAAATAGGGCACACACTTGGTGGGATTTGAATACCAATAGTCTGTAGAGAAGCATCAGCTTCCAAGAATGTTTGGCTCCTGATGTGATCTTCTTAACCTTTGCTTTCCAGTCTAGTCTTCAGAGAGGCTGCCGCTCATGTATGATGGAGATACTGCAGACATACCGTGCTAGGTCATTGGGAAACCATCTGAAGACTGATGTCTTATTATCTCTTGAAGCACATGGCAAAGAACCACTTACAGAACCTTCTCTATTATTTGACTATTTAGACCCTTAGGTTCATTGACTTCAGAATAGTTTTACGGAATCACTCTGAAGTCAATAAGTCTCCATGACTTGGAAGGAGTCAGGAAGCTACTGAAGGGCTCTGGGTCTGCAGTTGACTGGCTCCATGCAAGACAGAGGCATGCTGCTCCTGCTGAAAATAGGGACAAGAGTTTAACTCCACGAGGGCGGGTGGCTGGCTCAGCACAAATCGCTGTGCTCAACTTCAAAGGGCAGGGCCTCCTGCAGTCTTCCTGGGAGCAATAACATTCTTCCGTGGTTGTTTTGGGACGCTGGCCTTTGGGAAGGTGGCAGCTGAAGAGTTATGGAGAGTAGGACCTACTTTTCTCAGAAATGTGCTCTGGTTTCCCAGTGCATTCCTCCTGGAGCATTGGCATCCTATGCCATCCCTGAGGGCTTCAGCAGAGCTCCAAATAGCCAAGATGAGGAAAATGAAACAACAGGAAGCAGTGTGAACCGCAATGCTCCTTTGCCCTAACCCTCTACTCCCCCCTTTTCAAAGTATTTCCTACCTGCTTTCATATAGAGCCCTGGAGAGCACTGAGATCTTTTCCCTTCCTGTTTAGGGACAAGTTTGGGATGAGCAGGTATGTTGTCTCACACTTTCCTGGCTGCCCTGAATGAACCATACATTGAATGGCATCCCACAGATTGCTCAGCTTTTCTTTGGCCTTCTGGCCTGGCAGGTATGGAGGGACAGAGATAACTGGGTGGTTCGAGGAACGGGACGTAGTCAGTGTTACCCTCCACCCCCATCCCCAAGTGGTTTTGGTAGCAAGACAACAGTTATCCTGTGGAGTTATGTGTGTAACTTGTGAGTGGTTTCTCCAGTTCTTCTAAATAGCACTCCCCAGAACTCTTTTAAGTCATGCTTAGTATTATAAACAATTGTTAAGGACATTCATTTCACCTCAGTACCTTTTCCATAACATTATACGTTTCTTCATCCTTTTTATTTCATTCAGTATTTCATGCACCCTGTAAATCATAGCCACTAATCACCTCTCTGTTTGTCCCTGTGTCAACAACCAGGACTCTGGTCCAGTTCTCATCAACTCATGCTTAGATGATGGTGGTTCAACCGGACATTCTCCTCTCTGATCTGGGCATACCAGTTTATTCTATGCTCCCTGAAGGATTAATCTTAAGCTGCTGCCTGGCTCAAGAAAATTCAGTGGCTCCCCATTGTCTACTAAAAGTTGATCTTCGCCTAGCTTTTAAGTTCCTTTAGAATCGGGCTATAATCGCTTTTTTTTTCCAGGAGTCCCTAATATATACTTCATAATTCTCATCCCCAAATTTATTCCACACTGCAGATGTTTCATTGCCACACAACACGTTGTCTCCCTTAAATGCCTGACACTCTTCTGTGCCTCATCTGCCAAGTCATCTAATTTATTTGGCAAAGAAAGAGTGCTTTCAATACCTCCAACTTTGGCTCTCTTAAAGACCTGGCTTGTCTTAACTACTTCACATCCATTACCCACTGCCTTGTTTTCAGAAATCTAAGTGTCTTCTGCCTACATTACTGGACCATTAGCTCGATGCCGTATGAAGTAGAACATCAGCTCTGACACCCCTACCCAGATTTTTCCCCCCAACAGTGCTTACCCACATAGGGCCAGGATTATAAGAGCTCCACAAATACTCTAAAAATAAATTATTTAAATTCCACCTTTGGGAACTCGGTGGTTGGTGTACAGTCTTATGCAAAGGAAAAATAACATGTATTTTATAGTCAGTATTATTGGAGGGGACACACCTGGAGATGCCACTTCCTGATAGAATCTTTCTTTATTTGAAGGGACCCTGAGTGGAAGGAAGGCCCACCCCTGAGTTTCAGGAGGATAAATTGCCTTGCTCTCCCTCACCTTCTTTGCTGTACTCTTTCCTCCACTTGGAATTCCCTTCCCTCCCCCCAATCCTTGATATATTCTTTCCCAGCCTTTGATATTAAACATAAAATATTATCATGCTAGTAAAGTCTTGGCCAGGCCTCAGCTCTCCATTGTCATTTTATGTTATTTAAAATAAAAAGACATAAAAGTTAACACAATTGCCCAGTACATATATGACCTGATTGTTTTGGGAATATAAATCTTACCCCATCTGCGGACCTGTGGTCTGTCTTGAACTGACCCTCCATGCTGCTTTCTCATTATCATGGAGAGATGGCAGGCTTTGATCACCTGTCCCTAGTTTTTCCTCCATGGAATGCGCTGGCATTCTGGCTTTCTCTGCTCCCATCTGTGAGAATTGCATTGGTATACTTTTTCTGCCTAGATACCAGACACCTTCCTCAAGGGCAAGAACATTGTGATTTATACCTCTCTGTTCTCTCATTGCTGATTCTGGCATCTAGCACAGCAGTGGGACTCAGTATCTATTCATTCACTGAATAAAGGGGTTGAATAAATACCAGCCAGACACTTTCCTAATCATCTTTCCTTATCTTAATTTGTGTGCCCATTCTTAGGTGCATGACTATGTATATATTCCTGATTAAGGAGAACTAAGTAGGTCAAGTGACAGAAAGCAATGAATAAATCCATAATTTATAGTTTGGTTTAGGCTTCTTACTCTTTACATAGTAAGGCTCGGCATTAGTAAAACTTTCAGGCATTAGTAGGGAAACCTAGAGACTTTGTTACATCGTAGAAATTCTTATCATTCCATGCCTCATGCTACTTTCTTCCTTGAAGTAGGGCCCATCAACTTAGTCTACCTTTGTTTCCTTTCTTTTTTTTTTTTTTTTACTGTCCTTATCCCCAGTATATCCCTTAGGATTCTTCAATGTGGAGGCACCATCTCTTCCAGATTGTTTTACTCTTTCTAACGCTACAGGGAAGTATAAGGAGGAAATAAGTAACAAATATGGGAAAATTACAAAAGCTTAAAAATTCCAGTCATGTCCTTGACCTCATTCTTTGACCTTTCTAACATGGGCACTGCTTGTAGCAGGCAGTGTTAGCCAGTGGTTATTTCGAATTGCTAACTCAGCCACTTGCTAATTAGGAGGGACTTGGGCAGTCTATATAATCTTGGCACTCTCGGTTTTTCCATCTGTGAAAAGGGGACGCTGAAGCTGCCTCTCAGGGTGCTTATGAGCATCTTGTGGGTTGATGTAAGCGTGCTCCTAGCCCAGAGTGCATAACATTGTTACAGCTTGGACCACTGTGTTAAATGTCACTGAAGCAGATGCTGCTGGAGTTATTGCCAGCTGAGGTACATACTGGACACAGGTGTTACTTTTTCTTCCCAGGGCTGGTACTCCCTGAAATCCGGTTGCCTTCTCAGCTCCATTTCTGGAGTGAGGACCGCCTGGAGCTTCCTTGACCTTTTAGGCAAGACCTAATGAACCAGGTGCAGAGAAGTCAAGCCAAGGAGAGCAGAGGTAGAAGGCAAAACCAAAACCCAGTTCAAGGATAAATGCAAAGTGGTTTTCTGTTTTTTGGGTTTTTTTTTTAAGTTTATTTATTTTGGAGAGAGAGAGTGAGCATGAGCCAGGAGGGAGAGAGGGAGAGAGGGAGACACAGAATCGGAAGCAGGCTCCTGGCTCCTAGCTGTCAGCACAGAGCCTGATGCAGGGCTCGAACCCATGAACCATGAGATCATGACCTGAGCTGAAGTTGGATGCTAAACCGACTGAGCCATCCAGGCGCCCTGAAAGTTGGTTTTCTTGAGAAGGCCTCTGGAAGGGGCTCAGATATTCATAGTTTAAGACAAACAAACACAGGCGAACAGCAGATACAATTTCTTGATTTGACTGAAAGCTCTTTGGGTGGGATCAAAATCTCTCAGAATACACGTTGCTTATCTCTGTGGGTGCTTGGGCTCTCTTCTAGGCGGCTCTGACTCCTGACTCCTATTGCCCTCCTTAATAGCAGAACAGAAGCCCCAGCCTTCCCAGATATCAAAGATAAAATGATAAACTCTTTTCAATGAATAAATAAATGAGCGAGTGAATGAATGAATGTATACATGAATATAAGAGAGACAAGGCCCCTATGACAAAGCAGAAGCTGTCTAAGACAGTAATCCCAAATCCGGACCTCCAGCCTTCCCTTGGAAGGACAATATATATGTAAATAGAGCCATCACGTTTAGAATGTCAGGCCTCAGAGGGTTCCTCTGGAGCTTACAAAGGCCACTTCACACTTCTCCATGAAATTACAAAACTTGACAGCTTTCTTAACACAGTGATGGTGAGGAATAAAAACTTCAAAAATTATGCTATTTGAAAAGTAAACTATTTACTGTTCAGAGGAAAAGAATCTGAACTTAACTACTTGGCTGCTATCAGAATGTAACCCTATGACACAACAGTGATTTAAAATGTAAAATAGAGCTTTAGGCATGCAGAGAAGGAAGGCGCTATCCCCACCAAAGCCCAGCTCTGTGGCACCTTCACCTGCAGGGACACGACCGAGGCCCAGGCACTCACCCATCACTGCCTGGACCGGATCATAGACTACCTGAATTTGCAGGTTTTCCTCCACCTGCACCTCCTCACTGCCAAGGATGTAAAAGAAACATGACAAATGAAGGCCTGGATATACATTTTCATGAAGGAAGTATGCACTAAGTGAAGTCTAGGTTCATAGCCAAGGCAGGCATTCTTAAAAAACTTAATAAGTGACCTCTAGGAATAAAGGAATAGAAGGTTGTATGTGAAATGCATTGTGCCCCTGTGTGTCATCCCTGTGATAATGAGTTAGCTTGATCCAGGTCTAGAGATGTGCATATGGACCCATACAAATGGGCTCACACTCTAGAGCTGTGGGCCTTAAGAATGTGTCCTTCAATAAGCCTCGCATCTTCCTGTTGAATTTTGTAAGATGGAAAAGACCAGGCAAGGCTCCATGGTGTGCAGTGGTCAACACAATCTTTATTGGCCTATATGCCCCTCCTTAGTTGTGGGCACCTGCTGCCCCAGGGCCTGGCAGTGTGCACTGGGGTCAGTGCCAGTGCCTGCGGAGCCGGTGCTGTTCACAGTTTCAATGTGAGTCGGCAGACGTGGCCTGGGGTGGGGGCAGGGACAGATGACCTCTAAGTTCCCTTCCCATCTCAAGACTCTGTGATGAACTCAGAAGACATGACCCTGATATTCTGCAAAATTAAACTGTCACCTAGAATTCTAAAGACTTTTTGTGGGTCTCTCCCACTTTTTTGCAGAAGACAAATCCAAAACGTGCAGCCTATAGACAGAAATGTGATCCAACAGTTTTGTTCTTGTTTTTTTTTTAATTGCACCATAGTATTAATATAATTATGTGAAAGCACATGACTAAATATGAAATGTTTCATACACTAAAAATCACAAACACTTTATAACTGCAGCCAAAACACTCAGGAGCTCTAGGCAGGAGTAAGCCAAGCTTAATTTTTAGAGGAATATCAAAGCCAAAGAAGCAAACCAAGGAAGTCGCCTATGGAGGTAAAATTTTGGGCACAGTTCAGTTCAATTCAATTCCGTTCAACAAATATATGTATCTACTAAGTAGGCCCAGGGCACTGTGCCTGTTTCTGTTCCATATGAAGAGGGATTGGCATTACACATATGGTTTCATAGAGATGGTGAGAGGTGGATGAGAGCAAGAGCACAAGTAGTTTTCCATTTAATAATCATAATTATAAAAACAATTAGGAAAAGCTACCATTTACCAGAGGGCCAATCATATGCCAGTGTTTATGCCACACCAGGCCCTCTATACATACATGAATGCTTGCATACACGATTCTTAATCCTTAAAACAACTCAGCAGAGGTATTCTTATTTCCCATTTTCTTCATGAGAAAATCAAGTCATAGAGAGGTTAAGTCACTTAGCCAAGGTCACCCAGCTCTCAGGTACTGAGCCAGAGTTTGAAATCATAATTGTCTGAATTCAGAGCCAGCACGCTGTGCATCTCACCTACATTAACATACATTTCACCACCTTCCACTATGGCCGTTACTAGTGGGCAGAAGGGATGAGGGCTGAACCTGGCCTGTGACTTTTGGTGAGAGTGGCTCACCTGTGCTCCGCCTGTCCTCCCAGGCCCTCCTACACGCCGCCTAAGCCAGGAACCTCTCCTTGTTATTCCAAAGGGGCCAGGCGGTGGGCCAGGCAGGAAGCAGAGAGACAGCTTCTGAACCTGGCGTTGAGCTTCATTAAATCCTCTCAGTCGTTGGTTAGGGCCAAGTATCTTCCAGCCACCATCATATATAGTCTTCCTTTTTCCTGTTTAAGTCAATTTGACTACAAATGCAACCTTGCTGACGTGGAGTCTATCAGTAGCTGAGCAGGGGCTCATCTACCTCGGGGGCAGAGCTTCCTGGGAGTGAGGCTTTGAAAGACAGCTGGCTTGTTCCCTGAAGTAGGTCACATGCTCTCAGCCCTCTCCTCCTCCTCCTCCTCCTCCTCTTGGAGCCACCCAAGGGGAAGCTCATGGGAAAGCAGCAGGTTACTCCCTATCAGCAGAGATACATCTTTGCCCCCTGCGATGGGCTCTGCTGGTCTGGTAGCCACGGGCAAGCTGTGTTTTATTCCCGAACATCCCTTCTTGTTTCAGCAGATAATGGACTCTAGTTAGGAGACAACACCATAAACACAGCATAAACATTGGGATGCAAAGCTGGAATGAGTCTGCATATAAATAAGAGTGCTGGGAGCCAGGGAGGTAATAAGTCAGGAATGCAATGGAGAAAGGTTATTAAGAGAGGAGCTTGTAAAAATCTGCAACAAGGCTGAAAGCTGGGAGCATTTCTTGATTACAGAGGACTAAAGGCAGCGGCCTGTCTCATCTGTGCTCTGCCTAGCTGGGTGGCTGGACTCCGCACTTAAAATCCTGCTGTTACTCACTTTGTTCAGTCATGAGGTTGGGATTTTATACACTTAAAACAAAGGAGAGTTGTCGGGCTGTTGAGAAGGTTGTACGTGAGTGAAAGCATTATGAAAAGCTGATGTTGCTGCACAAATGGAGGCTTATGTGATTCTTAATTTTGGAAAGTGGCTGAGATGACTCTTTTACGCATCTGAGCCCTCTTCTTGGTTGAATATCAAGCAAAGTTATCTTTTGAAATAGAAATCTCTCAGGGACCTATCAGGCATGAATGAAACCAAGGGTATTTTCTGTTGTGTTATAGTCAAAACAGAAAGGTCCTTTTTATTGGCTTTATGGTCGTCAGGATATGTATGGTAGTCTTTGTGGCAGTAAGAAGTAAATCCCAAATCCCACTGGCTTAACCATAGTACCAGAAAGGAGAATGTTTGTAGCTCTCTGACATGACACCCAGTATGTCTGGGGCATTTCTCCTGTGTCTCTCTTGCAAACAGTGAGTTCTGAGCCCTAGGTTGCTCCTATCTAGTAGCTACATGGTGACTTCTTTCACTGCCTCAGAAAGGAAAGAAAAGTCTGGATCCCATGATGAGAGGATTTAAATAGTCAAGCCAGGAAGTGGTTTATCACATTCACTCCTATTCTGTTATTCATAACCCAGTTATGTGGCCCCAACCCAACTGCAAGGGAGGCTGTGATGTGTAGAGGAACCTGGATGTCTTGGTGAGCTCTGTGTCTGCCTCACCTTTCTTAAAGTTAGCATCTGGCTAATGAATAAAGGGATAGCTTGTAGTCAAGGGAGAGATTACACTACTCTGATGTTTGCTCCAGTGACATGTAAGTCTCTGGCCAAGATTATGAACTTGCATATTTTTGGGGCTGAACAAGATTCCCAAAAGGATTTATCAACCAGCTGTAGACTTCTAATATGGTATTGTGATTTTAATTCTGGACACTGGTACATCTGAACCCTGGTTTATTCAGGATAAGACTTAAGTAATTTAGCCATATTTCCAGGCTAATTGTTGCCATGCCGTCTTAGCAGTTATGATATAATTGGGATAGTATTACCTTTCAGCCTTCTAATGCTGAGGCTAATAGCTTTGGTCAGGCATTTTACTATTGATTAGAACACTTTATTAAAAGCTTTGAATTGTGCAAAAAGAAAAATTTGTTAAATTCAGTCATATACATCTTATGGCCTAACATCTGGCATTTTCATAGTCTGAAGTCCTCATAGATTGCCGACATTAGTTACCACCTTCAAACTTTCTAAATTTTAAAATGACTCAATGGTATCTTTTAGAGTTGCAGAAGATATCTCAGCATTGAGGTTATTGAGATTTAAATTAATTAAACAAGGAGGCCATTAGACTGATGTGGCTGTAATGCCATGGCAGCCTATGTAAACACATCAAATTCTAAACCTGTAAATACATCAAGGTTATAAAACTGGAACCTATGGACAATGAATCACACACAGCCAAGTAGGCTTTAATCAGTAGTCAATCAATAATTTCCTTACTTTGCTTCTGCCTTTTCTTTATTCTTTATAAAAGTCTCACCCAGAGTTCTTGTCTGGGGGCGGGGGCGCTTTCCACCACTTTCGATTTGATGCTACTCAATTCGAATCGGTTTTTGCTTGGATAAACCCTTAAAATTTTTAATATGCCTCAGTTTATCTTTTAACAGATTCCAATGTCATATTTTCATTGGAACAGAATGGGCATCTATAGAAAGCAATTGCTACCTTAAAATAGCACTCTGAATTTCAGTTAATTTTTAAATACCTTTTCCAGATGGACAGCCAACTGTTTTCATCAGTTTGGAACTTCCTAGCAGTGAAGTGCTGGTGTATAAAGGTTACCCTTTCATTTTGTCTTCAACAATGCAGTCTGTTCTTAGACCCAGTCCATCTTCTCCCAGTTTGTGAGCTTGATGATTTGAATTCACCAATCCTAAACTCCATCTGTTTGTTGCCTGAAAACAGTTGAACAGATTTCAATAAATTTAGAAACTGTAAATAAATTGTTGAATAAGCCTGAATGATGGGTAGGATTTCAGCTCTGAGGATGGACAGCCATTGTATAAGACCTACAGATGTGGATTTGCTCCTGTCTCATCATCCACAGTTCAGATAAGAGCATCCTACTTTCTCATACTCCAAGTGGTGACATCATTTCCTTCCAAAGTTTGCAGAAGAAAGTAAATCTAGACTGAATTTAAATTGAATTTAAACCTCAGGCTTCCCTAGGTTTTTGAAATTAATCATCTATACATTCCTTTTGCATTTCCATCAGTTTTCCTACAGAAGAAACAAATAACAAACAAAGGGAAAAGCTATAACACAGTATATGAAACATTTGTATATTATTTCATTCTTAAAGAATTTGAATATATTCTAACAGCAGAAGTTATGTTTCTTTTAGAGGCATTGTGGAAACACCAGGAATTCTAGGGAACACATGTTGATATAAAACATAAGTCACACAATAAGAGCTACCTTTCTTTTTTCTCCTAACTACTATTTACTGCAGGTATATTATATTTCAGGCATTGCTAAGCATTTTCCATATGGTATTCCATTAATATTTGCAAAGAAGCTGTCATTTATACTTTCTGGTCCTCGTTTAACAGATGAGAAAAGCAAGTCTGGAAAAGGCTAAGTAACTTGACAAAATCACAAGGTTGGTAGGTAGAGGAGATGTGATTCTAATGCAGGTCTTTATCCTCTCCTTTTGATTTCTTTTGATTTTTTTTATTGAAGGGATTGGGTGGTGCCAGTGAAGGAAGATGCATCTTTCTTCAAGTTCTTTGTTGCTTCTGGAAAGTCTGTGTTGATTAAGGAAAAGAAGATGTTTAAGTTTTTGTTTCACAGACATCCTTTGATATTCCTATTTCAGATCATTCTTTTAAAGGGACAGCTAGGGCATGCATGCTAACTTCCTTCTATAATCACATTACTCAGAGATGGATACAGGCATCTGAACATGATTAGAGTCCTTTTTTTCTGTATTGCTATCATGAAATGTGGGTTCAAAGTACATTTCAGGTCCTGTTTGTTTTCATATTGACAAACCTCCTGTACCTTCCACTGATTACCTTTTTTAAAAATTAAGTAAGGGGTGCCTGGGTGGCTCAGTCGGTTGAGCACCCAGCTTCGGCTCAGGTCATGATCTCACGGTTTGTGAGTTCGAGCCCCGCGTCGGGCCCTGTGCTGACAGTTCAGAGCCTGGAGCCTGTTTCGGATTCTGTGTCTCCCTCTCTCTCTGTTCCTCCCCAGCTCTGTCTCTCTCTGTCTCTCTCTCTCAAAAATAAATAAACATTAAAAAAATTAAAAAAAATTAAAATTAAGTAAACTTTGCTGAGATGCGATTTACATAATGAAGATTTAACTATTATAAGTGTCCAGTTCATTGAGCTTGGGTAAATATGGACATTCATGTAACCACAAGCACTATAAGGATAGATATTTCTATCATTCCAGAAAGTTCCTTTCTATCTTTTGTAGCTCATCCCTATGACCACATATTTGATATTTGGCCCAGGTAATCATTGATTTTTATGTGATTGTAGATTTGATTTGCATGTTGTAGAAGTTGCATAGGTGGAATCATACAGTACGTGCTCTGCATTTTTTTTCCTTCTTAGAATAATGTTTTTGAGATATATGCTTTTTAAAAAATTTGTTTTTAATGTTTATTTATTTTGAAGGAGAGAGAGAGACAGAGCATGAGCGGGGGAGGGGCAGGGAGAGACAGAGAGACATAGAATCTGAAGCAGGCTCCAGGCTCCGAGCTGTCAGCATAGAGCCCAATGTGGGGCTCGAACTCATGAGCCATGATATCATGACCTAAGCCGAAGTAGGATACTTACCCAACTGAGCCACCCAGATGCCCCCAGATGCCCCCAGATATATCCTTTTTGATGCATGTATCAGTAGTTAGTGCTTTTTATAAGAAGGTAGTATTTATTGTATAGCTATAACACAATTTGTTTATCCATTCACCTGTTGATGGATATTGGGGTGGATGCCAGTTTGGGGCTATTATGAATAAAGCTGTAAGAACATTTTTGAATACATTTTTTTTGTGAATATATGTTTTCATTTCTCTTGGGTAAATATCTAGGAGTAGAATTGCTGGTCAACATGGTAAAGCTATGCTGAACTTTTAGGAAACTAATCCATTATTTACCAAAGTGGTATACTCCTATATGAGAGTTCCAGTTACTCCACATTCTGACGGACACTAGGAATTGCCAGTATTTTTAAAATTCTGGCCATCCCATTTCATGTAATAGTTTTTATTTGCATTTCCTAAAGACTAATGGTTTGGGGCATATTGTAAGGTGCTTATATAACGTTTTTCCTAATCTTTCTGTTTAACTATTTTGTCCATTTTAAAAATTGGATGTGTCTTCATAGGGTTGGGTTGTAAGATACAAATCATTTTTCAGATACATGTATTCAAATGTAATATCACAGACGGTCATCCTTTTATTTACTGCCTTTCAGGGAATCAATTTTTAAATTTTGATGAGGTCCAGTATAGCAGTGTTTTCTTTTATGACTTGTGTTTTTCTCTTCAATCTAAGAAATATTTGCCTATCCAAAGGTCACAAAGATTTTTCCTGTGCATTCTTCTAAACTTTTAGAGTTTTTACTTGTCACATTTAAGCCTATAATTATTTTAAGTTAATTTTTATGTATGGTATGAAGTAATGGTCAGGCTTTATTTTATATAGATACCCTGTTTTCCAGCACTTTTTGTTGAAAAGACTATCTTTTCCCCATTGAAATATCTTGGCCTCTGAAAACCCATTGATCATATGTGTACAGGTCTATTTTGAGACTCTGAATATGTTCCCATTGATCTATTTGCTTATACTTGTGTCTTACTAGGACTTTATAGATCTTGAAACCAAGTTCTATAATTCTTCCATTTCTCTTCTTTTTTAAGTATTTTTTTAAGGTTTATTTATTTATTTTGAGAGAGAGCCTCAGGTGGGGCTCTCAAGGATTGTGAGATCATGACCTGAACCAAAATTAAGAGCTGGATGCTTAACAGACTGAGCCACCCAGGTGCCCCCATTTTGTTCTCAGCAAAGTTTTACAGTATTAAATAAATAAAATTTGCATATGTTTTGTTAGATTTATTCCTAAGTATTCAATTTTGGATGCTATTCTAAATAGTATTATTTTCAATTCAATATTTAATTTTTTTTCTTAGTATATAATTGATTTTTGTATCTTGTTTCCTGAAACTCAGTTCAACTCATTATTAGCTCTAAGGTTTTCTCTAATGGGTGCCTGGGTGGCTCTGTTGGGTGAGTCTCCAACTCTTGATTTTGGCTCAGATCATGATCCCATGATGGTGAGATTGAGCCTCACATTGCCCAGCACTGAACGTGGAGCCTGCTTAAGATTCTCTCTCTCCTTCTGCCCCTCTCCCCCATTCATGTTCCTTCTTTCTCTCTCTCTCTTAAAATAAATAAATAAAAAGATTTTTCTCTAGATGTATTAGAATTTCTTCATATAAAATTTCTTTATCTTTGAATAAAAGCATTTTTATTCTTTCTCTCAATCTGTATGCCTTTTTTTCTATCCTTATTCAGCTGGCTTAGACCTTTGAGTACAGTGCTAAATCGTAGTAGTGAGAGAAAACATCCTTGCCTTCTTTTTGTCCCTAAGGGGAAATAGTTAAATATATTTGTTGTTACCATTAAACATTATGTTAACTGTAGATTTTTCATAGATACTCTTTACTAAGTTAAAGGAAGAGAATAGATGTTAAATTTTGTCAAATGATTTTGTTATATCTATTGATAGGATCATATGTTTTTTTTCTCCACTATTTTTTTTAATATGGTAAACCATATTGATTGGTTTTGAAATTTTATGCTAATTTTCTAATGCTTGAATAGGTCCCACTTTGTCTTGGTATATTATTCTTCTTATACATTTCTATATTTGATATGCCAATATTTTGTTAAGGAATTTTGCCTCTATATTCATGAAAGTCTTCAGTTTTTTTTCTTTTTTAATTTTTCATTTAAAAATGTTTTGTTTATTTATTTTTGAAGGAGAGAGAGACAGAGCATGAGAGGGGGAGGAGCAGACAGAGAGGGAGACACAGAATCTGAAGCAGGATCCAGGGTCTGAGCTGTCAGCACAGAGCCTAATGTGGGGCTCAAGCCCACGAACTGGGAGATCATGACCTGAGCGAAAGTCAGATGCTCAACACACTGAGCCACCCAGGCACCCCAGTGTTCTTATACTATCTTTGTCTAGTTGTTTTGGTATCAGGATAATACCAGCCTCATAAAATAAATTGCAAAATATGTCAAGGAGGAAGTAAAACTTTCACTATTTGCAGATGATATGATACTGTGTATAGAAAACCCTAGAGACTCCACCAAAAACCTGCTAGAATGGATAAATGAATTCAGTAAGGTTGCAGCATATAAAGTCAATATGTAGGAAATCTGTTGCACTTCTATTCACTAATAATGAAGCAGCAGAAAGAGAAACTGATAAAACAATCCCATTGATAATTTCACAAAAGAGAGGAAAATACCTAGGGATAAACTTAACCAAAGAGGTAAAAGACCTGTACTATGAAAACTATGATGAACTGATGAAAGAAACTGAAGATGACACAAAGAAATGGAAAGATATTTCATGCTCATATGGTAAGAACAAATATTGTTTAATGTCTTACTACCCAAAGCAATCTACAGATTTAATGGAATCTCTATCAAAATAGCAACAGTATTTTTCACAGAACTAGACAAAAAAAAAATCCTAAAATTTGTATGGAACCACAAAAGTCTCTGAATAGCTAAAGCAATCTTGAAAAAGAAAAACAAAACTAGAGTCACCACAATTCCAGACTTTAAGTTACATTACAAAGTTGTAGTGATCAAAACAGTATGGTACTGGCACAACAATAGATACATACATCAATAGGACAAAATAGGAAGCCCAGAAATAAACTCACAATTATATGGTCAATTAATCCTTAACAAAGGAGGAAAGAATATCTAATGGGAAAAAGACAGTGTCTTCAACAAATAGTGTTGGGAAAACTGGACAGCTATATGCAAAAGAATGAAATTGAACTACTTTCTTACACCATATATAAAAATAAACTCAAAATGGATTAAGGATGTAAATGTGAGACCTGAAACCATAATAATCCTAGAAAAGATCACAGGCAGTAATTTTGGCATCAGTCATTGCAACATCTTTCTAGACATTTCTCCTGAGGCAAGGGAAACAAAAACAAAAAATAAACTATTTGGACTTCATCAAAATAAAATATCCTGGAGTACCTGGGTGGCTCAGTCAGTTAAGTGTCCAACTATTGATATCATCTCAGGTTGTGATTTTGTGGTTGTGAGATTAAGCCCCACATTGGGCTCTTTGCTGAATATGGGGCCTGCTTGGATTTCTCTTTCTGTTTCTCTCTCTCTCTCTGCCCCTCCCTGGCTGTCTCTCTCAAAAATAAATAAATTAAAGTTAAAAAATTCTTCAGCACAGGAAAGGAAACAACCAACAAAACTAAAAGACAGAATACTGAATGGGAGAAGATATTTGCAATGACATATCTGATAAATGGTTAGTATCCAAAATCTATAAAGAACTTATAGACTCAATACCACAAAAACAAATAATCTAATTAAAAAATGGGCAGAGGACATGAACAGACATTTCTCCAAAGAAGATGTACAGATGGCCAACAGACACACAAAAAGTGTTCAACATCACTCATCATCAGGGACATGCAAATCACAACTACAATAAGATATTATCTCACACCTGTCAAAATGACTAAAATGAAAAACTCAAGAAACAACAAATGTTGGTGAGGATGTGGAGAAAAAGGAACCCTTATGAACTGTTGGTGGGAATGCAAACTGGTGCGGCCCCTGTGGAAGACAGTATGGAGATTCCTCAAAAAGTTGAAAATGGAAGTACTATATGATCCAATAATTTCACTACTGGGTATTTACCCAAAGAATATGAAACACTAATTCAAAAGGATACATGCACCCCTAAGCTTATTGCAGCATTATTTATAATAGCCAAACTGTGGTAAAAGTCCAGATTTCCATCAATAGGTAAATGGCTGAAGAAGTGGGATATATATACTTATATAAAAGAACTATTACTCAGCTATAAAAAAGAATGTGGTCTTTCCATTTGCAACAACATGGATGGATCTAGAGAGTATGATGCTAATAAGGGAAATAAGCCAACCAGAAAAAGACAAATGCCATATGATTTCATTCATATGTAGAATTTGGGAAAAAAAAACAAAGGAAAAAAAAAACAAGCTCCTCCCCCCCCCCCCAAAAAAAACCCACAATAGACTATGAACTATAGAGAACAAACTGATGGTTACCAGAGGGAAGGTGGGTAGGGGAATTGGTGAAAGAGGAAAGGGGATTAAAAGTACACGTATCTTGATAAGTGCTGACTAATTAATGTATGGAACCTGCTGAATCACTATATTGTACACCTGAAATAGGATAACACCGTATGCAAACTACACTGGAATTAAAAATTAAAAAAAAAAACAAGAAAACAAGAAAAATTGAAAACAAATGAGCTAGCAGTGAGGAAGAGCCAAATAACATGAAAAAGAATTGGAAAATATTCTTACATTTTTCTCTTTAGAGAAAGGGTCTTGGTGTAGGAATGGTATTATTTTTTTCTTAAATGTTTGATAGGCTTCACCAGTGAAGACACCGTGCTTCGAGTTTTTGTTATTAAGAGGTTTTTAATTAAAAGTTCGGTTGTTCAGGGGCACCTGGGTGGCTAAGTTGGTGAAGCACTGGACTTCAGCTCAGGTCATGATCTCATGGTTCATGAGTTTGAGCCCCACATTGGGCTTTATGCTGACAGCTCTGAGCCTGGAGCCTGCTTCAGATTCTGTGTCTCCCTCTCTCTCTCTCCCTCCCCCATTCATGCTCTGTCTCTCTCAAAAATAAACATTAAAAAAATTTAAAAAAAAATTAAAGTTCAATTGTTTTAATAGACCTATTGCTATTCAGATTTCCCATTTCTTTTTTCTGCTCTTTTGGTAAATTGTGTTTTTAAAAAAGTTTCTTATTTAAGTTGTTAAATTTATAGCCATATGGCTATTCTTAGTGTGTGTGTGTGTGTGTGTGTGTATTAGTTTTTAAATGTTTTATTTTTATTTTCAAGACAGAGAAAGACAGAGCATGAGCAGGAGAGGGGCAGAGAGAGAGGGAGACACAGAATCCAAAGCAGGCTCCAGGCTCCGAGCTGTCAGCACAGAGCCCGATGCGGAGCTCAAACTCACAAACTGCCAGATCATGACCTGAGCTGAAGTTGGATGCTTAACTGACTGAGCCACCCAGACACCCCTAGTTTTTAAATATCTATAAAATACCCCAAATTCCAGCAGAATATAGTCTAAATCTATTTCTCACTCAAGTAAAATTTGCTAGAGGTCGTCTTAACCTTCAGGGGCTCCCAAGCATGTACTGAGTCAGTGATCTAGGCTATTAGATCTTGTGGTTCTGCAATCTTTATGCATGGTTCCCATACTCAATGCTGAATGGAAACAGAGTTAGAATATCTTGCAAGGTTTTCCCCTGCCTCAGTTTGGAAACGAAACATGTCATTTCCACTCATAACCTTTGGCCAGAAATAGTCACTTGGATTTGTTCAGGTGCAAGAGAGCTAGGAGATATGGTGTCTAGTGTGCCCAGTGAGGAGAGAATACAATACTGATGAGCACTAATGATGTCTACCGAAGCGTTCATCTGTCACCTGACATTATGCTTCTCTCCACCACTGAAGAGAGCACTTCAGGCCATATTACATGCCTGTAATCCCTCCACCTGTTCAAGTGCTTTCATATCCATTATCTTAATGTGTCTCCAAATCACTGTGTGAGTTACACAGGGCAGGCTCTTTTAACCATATTGCCTTGGGCGAATTATGGTGAGTCCAGACACACATCAAAGGAGAGAAACCAGAAAGAATTTTGCAGTTTTGTTGTGCTGATGATTCCCTGGGCGGAATACAGCATGCCATGCAAGACCAGTCAGGGGAAGCATGAGGGTCTGTCACCAAGGAGAGGGAGGGAAGGGAATGGTGGGCAAGCACCTTGTGATTTTTACAGGAAGGAAAGAGCAAGGAGAGGCAAGCAGATTTAGAATTGCCTAATTTAAAATCTTTCAACAGGATCTGGGTCATAAGGGCTATTAAAGGGTTGTCTGTTACCTGGCCCTGTTGCTCAGCCTGGAATCAGGTGAGTTATAAGGGTCAGGAGTATGAGTACTTGATAAGGGAGGTGGTTGGGGTGTGGACTCAACTGACTTCTCAAGAAAAGGAACTGATGGGGCACCTGGGTGGCTAAGTCAGTTCAGCCTCCAACTCTTGATTTCAGCTCAGACCATGAACTCATGGTTCCAGAGATTGAGCTCTACCTCAGGCTCTGGGCTGATGGTACAGAGCCTGCTAGGGATTCTCTCTTTCTCTCTGTTTCTCTACCCCTTCTCCACTTGCTCTTCCTTTCTCTGTCCCTCTCTCTCAAATAAATAAACATTAAAAAAAAAATAAAAGAATGGGAACTGACTAGCCTCTAGCCTGGGCCTCAAAACTGGGTCAAGATAGCATTAAAAAAAAAAAAGTATATTACCCAGGTAGTATTTATTGTCCCCACTTTGCATTTAAGGTACTGAGTCACTTTGAGGTTAGATCAATTACCTAAGATCATCTCATTATTACCTAGAGGGCCCTAGGCTTAGAACACAAAAACCCGATTCACTAATGGATGTGCTTTACAGTGCATTGCCTTACACATCAGGGAGGTTTAATAAATGCTTCTGCGAATCGCATTACCCAGTCAGAAGCCTGGGTTCCCCACTCTGTTGTCTCATTTAGGAGCATGGCCCTTCCGCTTCTCACAGAAGGTCATGATCTGTCAGTCCCAGAGGGGCCACTGGACCCAGTTCCCCTTGTGCATCAAGAGGAAGCACACAAGAGAGTAGATACTGAAGCCAGGAGGGCAGCCTTCCAGGGGGTGGCAATAGAGCTGGTGATTGACGCTTTTCCAAAACTGGGTTAACCTAGGCCAAAGGTCAGCCTAACACTTCAACGCCATCCTTTTAAAGGGATGTATGCATACAACCATCGCTTTCAATGATGCTTTAGGTCTTTCAAACACTAAATGGCACTCCTCCCTTACCACCGATCTCCCAAGCAATGTTGTCCAAGGCAAGCCTGCTGACTGCTGAATTCAGCTTTTTGGGGAAAAGCTACCAACCAGGAATTGACATGCTGTGCTGTTTGGGCCATATGAATATTAAGACCTATTTGCAAACACTATAGAAAAGCTAAATTGAGTTAATTTCTATTTCTTGAGTTGAAACACTGAATTAAAAAACAATTTAAATGTCTTACTCTTTTAGGAAAAAAAAATCAATGCTTTAAAATTAATTTCATTTTTTAAACTTATTGTTAACTCAATAAAGCCTTTTGGGCTTTTTAAGCTAATTGTCTTTGAACTCATTTTAAATTCAAAAGTTTTTATAATTTTGATAATATTTTAAACACTATCTTCACTATATGGCAGTTCATGTTATAAACCTAGAAGGGTACAGAAAAAATTACCAAGGTCCTTGTGCAAGAACGACACAAATATTTTTGAAGCATTCTTACTGTTTTTGTGGAATAGTAGGAATTGTATTATTCTATTTTGTTTAATGGAATCATATGTGTGTGTCTATATGTATGTGTGTGTGTGTATATATATATGTATATATATGTATGTATATGTATATGTGTATGTATATGTGTATGTATACATATGTATATATATATGTGTGTGTGTATATATATGTGTGTGTGTGTGTGTGTGTGTATGTGTGTATATATATATATATATATATATAGTGAAAATTTATAAACCTGTAGATAAATATCCGAAAGACTGTACACTAGAATGTTATCACTAGGGGATCAACAATGTGGGTACTTTGCTACAATTTTTATACTTTTATTTTAACTTGATTGTTTCCAACAAGTTTTTAAGACATTTTATAACTTATAAACCAACATGAATCAAACAATTTATTTGAATGTGGTCAGGTTTATTTTGCCCATGTGTGAACTTCAAATCGTTTTCAGATTCTTGCCAATGGCCACAATGGCCATAAAAGTTTGGCCACATATTAGGAACATCTTCCATGCCATTAGTCTTCCACAACAGTGACATTTTGAATAGTTTCATAATATTTTACTTTCTAAGTGCATAAACACTTATTTCCAATTTTCCAGTTTTTAGTTTCAGTGGGTACAGTACAGAGGTCAGGCAAAGCCAGGAGTAACATACTCTCTTCTCAACCACCTTCCACCTCCTTCTCTACGTGGACACATTTGTAAAAGTTTAATGCACATTTTGCTGGACCGTTTACTATTTCCATGCAAATTCAGTCAGTACATGCTCCGTCCCTGTCGTGCATCTTCTTTTCAGTATTTCTATCTCTAATTCTCCCAGTGGTAACCTAGAAATGATTTACTAATTTCAAATATCATTTACTAAATTCAAATATCATTGTTCAGTATATGGAATGTTTATATCATTTACACTAGTTCCTTCTCCATTTGATCTTCAATCATCATGCTTTAATTATAAGTGTACTGCTTTATTTTCTGTTTTTGAAATTACATGAAAATATCTGTATCTGGACCCATCTCCATGAAATTACATTTGTCTTGTTCCCTTAGGACTGGGGCTGGAAAGGGCTAGATTCTATATGTTTTGGATTCTGTAGAATCTGTATGGATTCAATACATTTTGCTTGGCATCTGAACATATGTACCAGAATTCAAGCTTATCCAGTGACCCAACTCTTCCTTCTAGAGCAGCCGTGGACCCCAGGCTCACAGATGGCAGAGTGCATTCTGACTGAGAGAAACCCACAGAGAAAGGAAAGGCAGGGAAAATGTGACCCTAGGGCTCTGGGTTCATCTTCCTCCACTGTCTTGAATTCATTTGGGTCTGACTTCTTTGTGTATATGGGCACAAGGCCCATTAAAGGCTTTAAGGCTATGACTAAAGAAAGTATTTATTTTCTTCTTGGGACATGCTCATGAGCAAGAAGGAGGACGAGGTCAGAAGATGTGTCACCAGACGCTCTTTGATATTCCCCAAATTAATAACTGTCTTCAAAGGGGTGAGGTTACCAAGCAAAGAGCTGGGATTTTCTGGAAGTACTTTCTCAGAGAAACATTATTTCAATGGCCCCATCTGTCAGCCTGGGATCACACACAGGCTTTGCAGACAGAGTGGAGTTTCCAATAATTCCTTTTACTTCCAGGCAGGAAGGCAGAGAGGATTTGAAGGACCAGCCACTGTTGTGACTGAGAAGCGGAGGTGCCCCTCACCTTGCTTTGCCTTTTAGAAATAATCCTCTTATCTGTGCACACTTTGCAAGCCTTCCTTAAACGAATCTTCCGGTGCCTACATGAGATTTGCACATCAGTCAGACCTCACTCACCCATTCTGCAGCCAATAAGAGCAAGGCTAGGACCCCTTTCACTGCCTGTTTAGAGCTCCAGGGGCTTCCCCCACTGAGCTCCCGCTGCGTTTGTTTCTGCACGGTCTCTAGTTTCCCACTGTTGGCTCTGTCTCTGTTTTTTTTTGGCAAAATCCTCCGAAACTTTTATGATTTTATTCCCTATCTTTTATAGTTGTTTTACCAACTAATTTGCCTGCCTCTTTTTTTGTGGTTGCTGTGGAAGTCACTCATCTTTATCGAGTCTTTCTACAGCATTCCAGTTGGTATGCATAAAACAATGCTGTTTGTGTGTATCTTTCACTGGTTTATGTGACATTTAGTTACATTACATTATTACCAGACCATAGGCTGGCATAAATAGGTTGGGGTGCCATCGCAGTTGACATGGCTGAGCATCCAGCTCCATTGGTGGAACTGACAGTGTTCGTATATATCAGAAATTAGCCAACTAGCAGAGAGCCTTCAGTGCGTGGTGCCGTCAGCCAGTGTGATTTATCCAAGACATGGAGAGGATTCATTAAGCGAGTAGTTGTTTGAGGGAGAGCAGCTCAGAGAGATTGCACTTCCATGAATTCTATAATGGTTAGTCACCAGAACTCTCTCCACATCAAAAGGACACTGCTCTCTGGCTTGTATCCCTGGGACCTGAGTCTTGATTAGCATATGTGGCTAGAACCTCAGCAGACCTTTTTTGGATGTGGGTGGCTGGGAGGAGGTGGGGATCGTTCAGACTACCGTGCAATTGTCTTCCCAATATCAGGTTCAATGCCAAGCTCACTAAAACTGTAAGCCCAGCATATCTCCAATTATACCTATTGTGTTAGGCAGAAGCCTTCCCTCCTTTCCCCAAGGATGTCCATATCCAAATCCTTAGAATCTGTGAACATACATTACATGGCAAAAAGAAATTAAGGTTGCAGATGGAATTAATGTTGCTAATCACCTTATCTTAAAATAGAGAATTATCCTGGTGGGCCCAAGATAATCAGAAGGGTCCTTAAAGGTGGAAGAGAGTGAGTTGGAAGGAAATGTGCCTGTGGAGAAGCTCACAGAAATTCAATATCAGAAGAACTCAGTGTGCCATTGCTGGCTATGAGGATGGACCATGCCACGAGTCAAGGACTATGAGCAACCTCTAGAAGCTAGAAAAGGCAAGATTCTCTCCCAGAGCCTTCCTAAAGGAATGAGGCCCTGCCTACTTCTTTGTTCTAGCCTCCTGAGACATGCCTCAGACTTCTGAGATAATAGGATTGTGTTTTTTTAAGTTTGTCATAATTTGTTATAGCAGCAATAGTCATCTAATGCATCTACCCTCTTAATTCTGTGACATCTCCCTTTTCCTAATAAAGGAAATTACATTTAGAGGATTTCTTTAATGGAAGCTCTGAATTTTACAACCCCTTCCTACTCCCCAATGTATTTAAATGTAGTTTTAAAGCTGCTGCTTGTGTCCAGAGAAATGTAAAGCAGAGAGCCAAAACTCTTTACAACAAAACATTTAAAATGCTTCAAATATCCAAGGAGAGCTTTTAAAGGGCAGCTCTGTCATGGATGGAGAAAGAGTAAGGAGACTGAAGTGCTCTGCAATGTATCATGCTTGATAAGCCAAAGTCCTGGGTGAGCAAGCGTCAGACACACACTTAGAGATGGGAGGGCCTCTTGGGGCAGCCGGCATCCCCTGCCCCAGCCCTGCTTGGCTGGATGGGTCCCCAGAGTGACCTTGTAAACACCAATTGCTGCCAAGTTTGTCTTGGCCAGTATTGTCTATCAGCACAGAACCTCTTACATTTAGACAGAGAGACCCCAGGGAGTTGCAAGGAGGAGAAATGCCAAAGGGAACACGCACTGTTAAGTCAATAGGGCTTTGTACAGATCACCAGAGGAAGCAGAGCAGGGAGCAAGAAATCCGGAGACAGGTGTGAGGCCTGTTGCCACAGGAAGTTAGAGGTCTGCAAGGAGGCAGAACGTTCCCCAGTTCAGAGTCCAACACAGAGGTGCAAACCCCTTATAGGGTGGTGGTGGTGAGATCCTGAGCGAGTGCCCAGGTGCTCAGCCTTCTGGAGTGCAAAGGAGGGTCTTTCGCCATCAGCTCAGGTGTGGGGGCCCAGTGGAAAAAGAACAAAGTGAACAGAGGAGGAGGATGGTGGGGTTCTACATGGGGGGGGGCAGACTGTGAGGAAATACTCCTGCTCTTGTGACCCTGGGTCAGCAAGAAGGAATAATGTGGGAGATTCTGTTACGGGACCCCCCCTGAGTTAAAAAAGCTTGGGCAAGCAGACTGTTGGCAAATTGCTGCTGCTCTTTTCTTCCAAACTCAGAAAATGCACCTGCTCTCATTACTAGAGATTCTCTGAGGTTTGTGAGCAGTGGGGTAACAGACATAAGCATTTCTGCAATATTAATAATCTAGAGAGGAAAGAGAGGGTTACCCAGGATGGGTGCGTGGCTTGGGACAGGGCATATCACCTAAGACTTGATTCCCTTGTGTAAATGGCACCAAGGAGACTCCCCTGTATCCTCAGACTTAAGAATAAAGTGATGGAGGAGTATTGGGTAGGCTGATGGGCTAAATGGATGATGGGCAATAAGGAGCACATTCGTTGCAATGAGCCCTGGGTATGCTATGTAAATGATGAATCACTAAATTCCACTCCCAAAACCATTATTACACTATATGTTAAATAACTTGGATTTGAAAAAAAAGAGAATAAAGTGAGATATGCATATTGTTAAGTTACGATTAATATTTTCATTGCTCTTAATAGATTGATTTAAATTTATATGATTTCATCAGAATCACCAAAGCCTTGTAACAATTTTTCTGTCAGAGTATTTTGTGGTGAAAGAATGAATTGATTCCTTTTTGGCCCTTCCTTAGTTATCTTTTATCTGTTCTCCTTATGACCAAATACCATGTTTCTACTTTCTCACCTGCCATGCATTCATCTGTCCACATCACACTGACCTATATGTTCCCACTGGTTTACTGAAATTGCTTTGGACAAGGTCATTAATGATCTTCTAATTGTCAGATTCCATAATAATAGTAACAATAATAATGACGGTGATAGCTAATGCTTATCAAGGCTTAATTATGTCAGGCATGACTCTAAGTGATTTGCATATATTAAGTAATTTAAATGTACACTATCTTGTGAAGGAGGTAATATTATCAATCAGATTTTAATAAGAAGAAAACTGTGGCAGAGAGGCATCCTTGGCGTAGGTCACAGGATTAGAAAGAGGCAGAACCAGGATGCAAACCCAGGCAATCCTACTCCAACACCACACTTGTAACCTCTACATGATGCTACCTCTTCATTTGACTGCCCTCTGTTGCTTCCCTGACAATCCCTGGTTGAAGATGGGGCATTGAAAAGCAGCGGAGGGCGCCTGGGTGGCTCAGTTGGTTAAGCGTCTGACTCTTGATTTCAGCTCAGGTCGTGATCTCCTATGTCATGAGATTGAGCCCTTGCATTGGGCTCTGCACTGACAATGTGGAGCCTGCTTGGAATTCTCTCCCTCTCTCTTTGCCCCTCCCCAGCTCATGCACATGCATGCATTCTCTCTCAAAATAAATAAACTTAAAAAAAAAAAGAAAGAAAAGCAGAGTGGGCGGGTATGCTAAGGCCATGCAGCTGGCAGTTAGATCTAGGGATGCCCCTGCTCTTGACATGGAGAAGTCTGTGGCACAGGCCAGGGTTGATAGCCTTTCTGAAAGTCCTTGGTCTGGGGCTGTGACTGGATCAATGCAGAAGGAATGGCTGAAGAGGCAGTCACAGGGAGGTAGGTGGTCCTAGCTAGACATTGGGACAAGTTACCAGCAGGGAGAAGGGGTCACTATTTCCAGATCTGGGGCATAAGAAGAGTCACAAATTTGGTCTGTGGGGAACCACGGTGACTTTCAAAGCCTCTTTGTGGCACTTTGGAGGCTTTCAGATATTTGGTTTCCCGGTGCATAAATGTCCCTGTCTTTTCATCAGGCTCTATGACTAATATGCCTTGGTGATCCACACATCTTCAGGTTCAAATGGCCAACTGGAGATTTTTTTAATTAATTTTTTAAAAATTTTTTAAGAGAGAGAGAGAGAGAGAGGGATCACAAGTGGGGGAGGGGCACAGAGAGAGGGGGACAGAGGATCTGAAGCAGGCTCTGTGCTGACAGCAGCTAGGCTGATATGGGGCTTGAACTCAGGAACCATGAGACCATGACCTGAGCTGAAGTTGGAAGCTCAAACGAGTGAACCAACTGGGTGGCCCCCAACTGGGGATTCTAGTAAAGCAGACAGTACCCTCCTATACTCTTGTTAGCTTCGTCTCAGCCTCCTTAGGGTACAGTGAAGCTGGATAGAAAAGGCAGAGCCCATTGTAGTCTGCCCGTGGATATGCCTGCATCCTACAGAGATAGGAGAAAAAAGGAGGGAATAAAAAGTCACATTCTGGAATGTTATGTTGAGAAAAAAAATCCTCAGAAATGAAACAAAGCTCTAATCAACTTGAATACAAATGTGTTAGCTTGCCTGTTCTGGGATAAGTAATTTTTTCAGATGTGCATAAAGCAATTTAGCCACTCATAAATTTGACAAGTCAAGACATAGTCCCTTAAAAAGCAATGTTGAGCAATTCGCCTGTTATTTTACAGAAACCATTTAGTAATCATATAAAGTAAGTGAGAGTAGGCAGTATAAATATTCCTAGTGCTCCTAACCAATGAAGAGTATCCCAAAGAGAGGACTCTGAGTATCTTGGAACAACCTTGTGTTGAGTGTGCACATTTGTGTGCATGCGGATGTGAATCCAGGCATGAAAGAGAGCAACTTTGTTTTTGTAAAGACCTTTTATTTTATCGACAAAATGAAAATAATTTGACCATGGCGATCTTAACTCTCCATGGCAGAGAAAGTCTTGACTGGTCTTTGTCTCCAGAATAGAACACCTTGGGTCTCTGGAAATGTTATAGCTACTTAAATAATTTATTCAAATGGTCACCAACCAGGACAGTGCCTATTTTGGGAGACCAATGTCTTCAATGAATTTCCCACCTCCCCCAGAAACCCATACCCCTGTTGGAAATATCAGTGAGATGCTCTGCTAGTCCTGTAGAAGCCCTCCAATCTCTGTTCCCTGGGCAGAGTCTCTAATTACCGACCATTATCTTTTCTTACTCTCTTCCTCTTAATAATACAACATTGCCCCCACCCTGAGTTTTAGCTGGGAACATGGCCCACATCCACCCAGTTAGAGGCTGATTACTCAGCCTCCCTACAGTCTAGCTGTGGCATGTAATTAAATTTTGGCCAAGAAAGTGATAATGGAAGTGATGTATGCAAACTTCCAGACTGAGTATAATGAAGCTGTGTGTCTTTCACTCTTTCTTTTCCTCTCCCCTCTGGCTGGGAAATGGCAATTGAAGCTGCTCCTTTGGACAGAGACGGAGGCTTCAAATTGAGGATGGCAGAGCTGCCCAACCTTTCTGGACTGTTTGATGAGAGAGAAGTGAAGTTCTATTTTATTTAAGCCTCTGGATTTGGGGTCTCTTCATTAAAGCAATTTTACCTGTAACCTAAGTAAGACATGACCTAAGAGATCAATAAGTCGGGCCCATTTGTGTCCTGAAGTACTGTGGTTGATATCTTCCCTGAAGCCTCAGTGACCAAAGAGAGCTACTGTGTAAGTGTGTGAGGGCAGAGCTCAGGACATTGTGGTTTGTTTAAACCATTACTGCCTGGGGAGCTAAGGAATGGAATTCATTGCAGTAGCCTGGAAGAACGCCACCTCGAGATTTACAAACATGTGTTTTATTGTTGCTGATTGTGTAACTTTTTATTTTGATATAATTTCAAGCGTATACAGAACTTACATAAAAGTTGCAAGAAGAGTACAGGAACATTTTCAAATTTTCCAACTGTTTATACTATATCCATTTACTTTATCATTCTCCTTTGTGTGTGTGTGTGTGTGTGTGTGTGTGTGTGTGTATGTGTGTGTGTGTATCAATATAGTCTCTTTAAAACATTACTTGCAAGGAAGGAGACTGTCTTTCATGATCTTTCACATTTTGAAAAACAGCCCAATTATTTGTAGAATGTTCCTCAATCATCATTAGATGTAGTTTGTTTATTTTGTGCAGGAATGTCATAGAAGTGATGTTATGTCTTCTCAGCGCCTCCTCTCAGGAGTCAAGTGATGCTCATTTGTCACTTTGATCACTGGGTTAGGGTGGTGTCCACCAGATTTTTCCATTGTAAAGTTCCTCTTTTTGTCTATTAGTAAATGATGTGTGTTTGGCTACTTTGAAACCATGTAAATATCTTGGGGCGCCTGGGTGGCTTGGTCGGTTAAGCGTCTGACTTCAGCTCAGGTCATGATCTCACGGTCCATGAGTTCGGGCCCCACATTGGGCTCTGTGCTGGCAGCTCAGGGCCTGGACCCTGTTTCAGATTCTGTGTCTCCCTCTCTCTCTGCTCCTCCCCTGTTCATGCTCTGTCTCTCTCTGTCTCAAAAATAAATAAACGTTAAAAAAAATTTAAAAAAGAAACCATGTAAATATCTTGTTACTCATCATATATTCACTACCAGTTTTAATATCTTTTAATGATTTTATACACTAGGAATTTTAACATGGATTTACTTGGAGAAAGTACGTCACCTCAGAGAGGGTTTAAGACTACCTAACTTGGAAGAAGAAGGAGGTCTGGAGTCTAAATTCAACCGATCAACCCCAGGCTTCAGTTTCCTCTTGGGCAAAACAGGTTGAGAGATGGTGGTCTTGGGTGAAATGGATTCTCTCTAGCTTTCTTAAAAATTTTTTTTAATGTTTATTTTTGAAAGGGAGAGAGAGAGAGCAAGAGAGAGAGCATGAGCAGGGGAGGGGCAGAGAGAGAGACACACACACACAGAATCCAAAGCAGGCTCCAGGCTCTGAGCTGTCAGCACAGAGCTGGGCATGGGGCTCAAACTGTGAGGTTATGACCTGAGCCGAAGTTGGACACTTAAGGGACTGAGCCACCCAGGTGCCCCTCTAGCTTTCTAAATCTAAGGATCTGGAGTTTGTAGGGACAGGCATCCTGACATCCTGGGAAGGTTAGTTCTTTGAGGTGCAAAACTCACATGCTCGGTAGTACCTTCAGCATCCCTGCCTGTTAATCACTAAAGTCTCAGAAGTTTTCTACACTGGAGAAGTTTTAAAATATGGCTGTTCATTCTTTGACATTTCTCCCATCAGGAGGTGGGGTCTACATACGTCCCCTTGAAGCTGGGTGTGCCTGCGCCTGTTTGTGCCAATACAGTTCAGCCACAGTGACATCATGTGACCTCTGAAGTTTGGTCCTAAAAGGCAAGGTAGTTTCCCCTTTGTTTTCAGGAAGTCTTAATCTTGGAGGCCTGGGACATCTGCCATGCTGTGAGGAAGCCCAGTCACTAGACAGAGACCATGTATCCATAGAGTTGCTTTGGCCGACAGCCCCAGCCAAGTCCAGCTTTTGAGTCATGCTGGATCAGGTACCAAACCTATGAGTGAAAACATCTCCACGATTCTGGTCTTCAGTTATTTGAGAACTTCTTAGCTATTTTAATCTTTCTAGCTAGAATCTCAAGTGTTGTGGAGCAGAGACAACCATACCCTATCTGAATTCCTGATTCCTCAAAATCTATGAGCATAATAACAACATGGTTGGTTTTTTTTTTTTTTATGTCATTTTAATTAGGAGGGCTTTGCTATGCAGCAACAGATAACTGGAACATCCACCCCCTTTCCCAGTTCCCCTGAGGGGCCTGTGTGACCTCAGGTGGGAGCCACTGTGGATTCTAACCTAATGCTTCTCTTTTTACTACTTGTCAACAAAATATATTTTAAATCAAAATATTACAATATGCTGAATGTGGTATGTCTCTCCTGTATCCTCTGGGGAAATGAGACCATGACTTTTGTGGGTTTTTTTGGTAATGTCAGCAGCCCTTGAACTTTAGCCTCATTTACTCTCTGGAGCCTACCAAGACCCCATGGCATGTTTATGGGACATGGACAACTTCCAAACAATAAGTACTTTATAATAAGAAATGTCACTTATACTCTACTTTTTCAGCTGTGCTCCTGAAGAGGTGGTGATGAAATGGAAGCTATAGAGGGAATTATATATCTCTAGAGATGTGGTTTATATATTTGGAGATATATTCTGGAGTCTCCTGTCTCCTTATCCTAACATTGAAGACTGGCTAAGTGGGGAGAGTGAGAGCTTGTGACTTGACTTGACAAATACACTGTGGTCATTTTCTCTTGATATTTAATAGCTGCCAAACTGGAGGGAGACAGAATCCTAAACATTCATTCATTCATTCATTCATTCATTCAACAAACCAGGAATTGTGCTAGGTTTTGGTGGTGGAGCACTGAAGAAGGCAGGCACAGTTTCTGCCCTCATGAAGCTTACAATCAACCTATCAGAAAAGACAATGAATGAGAAATTTATAAGTTTGGTGAATATGATAGTGTTGTGCTTCTCAGACTGTCTATGGCAAAGGGCCTGTTCATTTTTCCTACTTACCTACCTATGTACCTATTGTCTGTATATAGCATTTTTGACTTCCAGTCAGTCATGAATAGGTATATCCTAGTACAGGTGACCAATGTGATTTGCCATCCAAGTTGGACAACTTCCAGATCAATCTGCACACTGTTCAAAATAGATGAGCCTGTAGATTCCTTCCTTGGAAGTTTTGACAATGCCAAATTGCTACACAGGTAGTGACACGTTTACTTCTAATGTCTGTATTGATCTCCTTGCAGATCATTGACAGGAAGCTTACACACTGGCCCTGGTGCACAGACCACACCTCGAGTTGCACAACTATAGATAGGGAGCAGTGTAGGCGGGTGTCGTGCTGTCACTTGCCCTTATTCACACATTTCTCAACGAAACTTAGAAAACTGGAAGGAGTTTTCTCACAATGCACAGACTGACTTATGTTCCAAATTCTTATGCCTTCATTTTAGACTGATCGTAGGAGAACTGATGAGCAGAATCTGGGAGTCACCACCTTACCTTTGAGAATCTACTAATTGCTGCAAGGACATGCAGGTTCCTTCCCCATTGTTTCCCAGGTCATTCCGTTCAGGGCCTGGTGGGGAGGATGCAGAAGACAGAGTTGACTTGTGGTACTCCAGGTTCTCACATACCCAGTGTTGATATCATGGTTCTCCAAGGCACAGTGTTCTTGGGAGGCTGTAATGAAGAAGTGATTCTTTTTTTTTTTTTTTTAGTGTTTATTTATTTTTGAGACAGAGAGAGACAGAGCATGAATGGGGGAGGGTCAGAGAGAGAGGGAGGCACAGAATCCGAAGCAGGCTCCAGGCTCTGAGCTGTCAGCACAGAGCCTGACGCAGGGCTCAAACTCACAGACCGCGAGATCATGACCTGAGCTGAAGTCGGACGCTCAGCTGACTGAGCCACCCAGGCACCCCTGAAGTGATTCTTGAAATAGCTTTGGAGTCACTCCTTTTATGATATCCTTAGCGACATCATTTGCATTTTACAGGTAAAGAAATAGTAACATACTAATTAAGGAACTCTCTTGGGTGAACAGATAAGGAAAGGGGCTCTCAGATTCTGAATAGATTTTTTTTTTTTTGGTCAGGATTTTAAAAACTAGAAAAAAAAACACTTAAAAAGATTTGAGGAGGGTGGATTTTTATGGTCTAGAGTTTCTTAATGCTTCTAACTATATATTTGAAATACTATAAACTTTTTTTTATAAATAATTTCCTTTTGATCGTGTGCCTGGGTAGCTCATTTGGTTAAGCGTCTGACTCTTGATTTCAGCTCAGGTCATGATCTTGCAGTTTGTGAGTCTGAGCCCTGCATAGGTCTCTGTGCTGATGGTGTGGAGCCTGCTTGGGATTCTCCCTCTCTCTCCCTCTCTGCTCCTCCCCCAAAAATAAATAAATAAACTTAAAACACTTAATAAAAAAATTATTTCCTTTGGAAATCAACCCAAAATGCAGTGGATTATGCAATAGCAAGGCATAATATTGCCCTCAAACCCTAGTTTACTTTGTGCAAAATGAGGAAAAAAGTGTGCGTCATTCTAGATTCTCTCTACTAGCCTGACATGAGAGGACTGGCCTTGGGAGCATTCAGGGGCAAGGTCTCTGGGGAAGATCATGTGGCCCCTCTACTTCTCATGTATAACTTGGCCACTGAGCAGAATTTTGCTCAATCAAAATGCAGGGAAATCAGCTAATCATTGACATCGTGCCAGCTGTGGAGTATATTCACTAAGGAATTCGAGCTGGCAAATAAAGTCCTGCTGCTTATGTCCAGATTTATTTGTCTGAAAAGAATCATTCACACCAAAAAAAAAAAAAAAAAAAAAAAATCCAAAGAGCAAACAACAACAGCAACATCCAAACAGAACAAGAAATATAAAAGCCACCCAATAGTCATTTCTCCTGCTTTTCCTTCAAAAACACCAGTGTTTATTTAATAGGTCCACAGCCGTAGGATGGAAACAAACAGATCAATCACTAGGGTGTTCCATTGTGCCCATCATCTTGAAGTCTGTTGATGGGATTTATCTGAGTTTGAAAGTCATCACAGGGGCACAGGTGCAGCTGATGTGGCATGACATTGGTGCTATATAAAGGACTGTGAGTGACAGCATGAAGGTAAAGGAAATTATGCCTGAGTGCTCCAGGCAGCCAGCCCACCTCCCAGCCCTCCTGCCACCCTCTGCCTTACCAGAGTCACCTCTTGGACATGGCCACCATGTCTCATCATTGACTTCAATAGCAGTTGGCATTCTGCTTGCCTCCTGCTCTGCCTGTGGCTAAGTCTGAGATGAATGTCTAATAGGCCAATCTTTCTCTGCTGGGATGAGCTCATTTTTATGTTGCTCCCTAGCATAGGGCTGTGCTTATTTCTCAGACAGGATATAAGTTTCCAGGGAAAGAGTCTGCTCATATCCAGAAGACCAAGACTGAGGCTTGAGATTTATGAGCTAAACAAAACTCTCAGTGGAAAGTTAAGGACACTAAAGGAAGAGTGTTTCTTCAGCATTTTAAGCCCTGGTTTATGAATGGAGGAGAATAACTATCTACCACTAGGGCCCACATCAAAGTGTATACTTTATATAGCTTAAATAAATGAAATGCCACAAAAACCTTGAGCTTGTCCAAGTATGCTGGTGGGCTGGTTGGTTGAGTTGAAAGCTACTCCCTGGGGATTTGACTGGGGTCATTGTGAAGAATGGGCACAGTCAGTATGTTTTGGTGATAAGAAAATAGTCGCCATCTTCCCAGGGTCTCAGAATAAAACCTATGGTAGGAGAATCCTAGAATCCTAAATTTATTGCAACTCAGATTTGATCTGGATCAGTATCATTTTTCTCATCTATAAAATGGGCTGGCTTTGATGTATGTAAAAGCTCACTAGGTGAGTTACTAGGTTTCATGCAACCTGGTATAAAGTGGGTTGTGTGTACACAGGCAGTTGGGGTGGGGGTATGAATGGGGTTAAGTGCCCTGAGAGGGGAACTAGAAACTTAAGCTCTTGTAAAGCTTGCCCAGCACCTGCCTTCAGGAAGACTTCCCTCAGGGATCAAAACTCTGATAGTTTTAAAAGTAGCATATGCTTGCCTTCATTTAGTTACTCATTCAGTAACTGATTCTTGCCTTATTTAACTCAGTAATTCAACAGATATTTTTATGTGTAAACAGTTTACGAACACTTCTCACTAGGATATGTATGGGGCCCCAGCTTAAGTTCTTTTGGAAGGTTTACCTATCCTGTCATTCATTTATTCGTTTAATAACATCCTTACCCTCTGGAGCTTGCATCGTCATATACAGCTCTTTAGAAAAACTAAAATTCTTTGTCCAGGATCTCTGGTATGGAGCTGGGATGATTCATGGCTGCTTAGGAGACACCTAAGCTGGATGCTTTTCAAGAGTCAGGCACAAGGTTTGCCTCACAGGGTCCTCCAGAAGGGTGGGTGTCTGCTCTGGAGGAGATGTGCTAGGAAGAAGGGCAGTGAGTCATGACTTTAAAACTTCTCTGTAGATGTTTTGCAGGTCACACATGTGAAGGCATTAAGCAGGAGGAGCAGAGTCATTGTCTTTGAGTTAGTTTTGCCATTGTTAATTACCTACCCTTATGTTGTCCCCTTCATGTTATCAACCCTAGCTGGCTTCCCTGTTGTTTTCCTGTTATTCTTTGAGCTTCAGCTCACGTATGCCTCTTCCAGGAAACTCCCTGATTATAGCAGATTGATTATATATGGCCCCTCGGAGCATCGCCATCCCTTAGTATCTGTCTGCATATTTCATGGAGACTTCATAGCTCATAGAGGACATATTGTCTCTCTCTGTCTACACTCTGGTCTCCTTGGAGAGCAAACGTTAAGTGCTGTCTCTCTTGTTCTATTCTTGAATAGTGGACACATTGTTCCATGGGCACTGCTGACTTGATGATACTTCAGTGGGCAGGTAGGTAGTTGGATCACACTCCGAGGTTACTTCGGGGGGCTTTCTGTACAGGTAAGAACTTAACCCTGTAGCAGCAACGCCCATCTTCAGCTGTTTCCATTCTATACATTTCTTGTTAGTGGTGCCCTGAGGGCTCCTGCTGTGTCTCCTCAGATTTTCCTGTTGGAACTTTGCATATGTCAGTTTGCCTGCAGACACTGCTCTGCTATGATGTCACAATTGCAACTTGATGAGAGCAATTTTCCTGAATGAAACAATCCTGGTGATTAGCTCTAGCTCCCTTCTGCCAGCCAGTACAGCTGGGATGGGCTGCAGCATCTACACACACACAGATGCATGCACACACACAGCCTGGGGGGCCGGTTTCCTGGGTGCTCTAGGACCCACCAGAGCTCCCTCTGTAAGCCCCCCCCTCCCTTCCCGAGGTAACAGCAGTGTCCCAGATACATGCATAACAGGTTTCCAATTTATTTCTTTTCAACAGCCTGTGGCAAACATTTCTTCCCCCTTTTCTCCTTTTATTGCTTGCCTTTACTTTATCTGCTAAATCCCTGCTTGTGGGTCTCCAGCTGCCTTTATAGCACCTGGCCTTGTTAATATCTCTGTGTTGTTGCAGTTGCTGCCCTTGGGGTCTTAATGAGGAGCAGGTGGATATTATCAGGTCACTTTCAGGAAAGAGGATAGGAAGGGAACCTATTACCAACCAACACATTATATAGGTTATCTCATTTAAAACCATCCTTGTGCAGTAAATACTATTTCTCTGACTTTACGATGAGAAAAATTATCCCCAGGAAAGTCCCCGGATATCATTCTTTGGAAGTTCCTTCTAAGAGTCAGTCTCTCTTCTGCTCAAGTTCTTACAATGGAGTCCTAGGATCTAATATCGAATAAAGATCACATTCCTTAGCCTAGTAGTCAGAATTCCTTACCATCTGGCCCTCATCTACATTTTCTGTCCCCTTGCTCACTACTTAATATTGAATCATAATCAAATTGAGTTTTTTACTCTTCTGCATAAGTACCTGACTCTTCCCCACCTCCATACCTTTGCTCCTGTCATTCTCCCCTTTACAATGCCTTCTTCAAACCGTTTTCCCCGCATATACAGATGTTTAAGTTTTAAGAAGCAGCTCAAAAATCACAGGCTCCACATGGACCCACCTGGCCTGCTCAGTTGGAAGTGACTGTTCCCCACTCCCCCAACCATGGAGCCTAACCTGGACCACCCAGTAGTAGTAATCCTCTTTATCATCAGCCCATTTGAAGCCATGAAAGTGAAGAACTACCTCTGGTTTTAATTTATCGTCTCACAATATGACCAGGGCAGTGCCTTTCTTAGAGTTGACAAAAAAAAATAAAACAAGATAGTTGTTGAATTAATGATTTGGGGAAAGTCACTTTATCTTCTAACTACCATCTCCATCTGTGGTTAATAACTAGTACTGATTAAGATGCTTCTGAAAACTCACAAACATCACTACCAAAGGATTAGCACCTGAAAATTTTGCTTCATGAGGCTAGTTCTTTCATACTTCCCCAAATAGTTTATCTTTAGTAACTATCTTTGTATTTGGTTAAATGGCCATGGGTCTCCTTCAATGTAAACCTGAAATTTCACAATAATAAAAAATTCTTCCTCTCAGAATAGGACATATGCAAATCAGGTGCAAAGTAGGCTAATCCCTTTATCCATGGACAATTGGTTATGCAAAAATGTACACATGAAATATGAATTATGCTTACCGCAGAAGTTATTTAGTGGTAACTTACCTCTCTTGGCCTGCATGTAACTATTCATTTAATTAACAAACATATGTGTAGTCCTATATGTTTCCTACATTTCAGACCTGTGGATTTAGTTATCAACTTAACAACTCTATGTGGATGACTCATAGCCCTCTGGAACCCAGGAAACCTAAAATTGAATTTACAACCCATACACCTCTCCTGCCAACCAAGCCCAGTCACATAGGACCTGTTCTGTCTGCTCTATCTAGATCAGATAGCAGTGCCCACCCATCTCCTTCACAAATCTGGTAATTAACCTCTATTTTTCCTCTTCCTTATTTTTTCTCATTCCTGCCCAACCAGTCAATTATTCAGTACTATTGATTATCTTGCAGAGGTATCTGTAATGTATTGTTACCTCCACTGCTACTGAGTGTACCATTTTTGAATAAAAACAACAAAACCAAAATGGCCAATTGGCCAATAACTTTTACAATAAACTTAAGGTATTAAGCATCTATGATGTCCTGACAACATACCAGGTTCTTTATAGATGTTATCTCATTTAACACTCACAGGAAGCCCTTGAAGGAAGGCATTTCAAACAAACTTCTTCTTAAAAGAGGAGATTAAGACTTAGAAAGTTGGGCTGCCTAACGGTTCACAACGGGTATGTGGCAAAAATGGGATTTAAAGTGAGTCTCTGAGACTCTGAAGTCTAATCTCCTTTGCTGTGCTATATTGCCGCTCACTGAAGAAAATGATAGTTTTGATTAAAAACATTCATCAGCTTGTTCAGCAAGTCCATTGAGCATGCATATGTTCTGGGCTTTGTTTTAGGCTGATGACAAGGTGATATTTTCAATCCTGGAGGGACTCCCGGGGCCACCAGCACTGGCCAGGTTGTGCTGCTGTAATAGACATCTGGAACTTCTTAGTCACTTTGAGAACAGCTGTTGTACTGCTCACTCACACCACTTACCTGCTGATGGGTGGCTGAGGCTCTGCTCTGTGTCCTTCCCTTCCTCACCCCAGGGCCCAGGATGATGGAGCAGCTACTTTCTAGATCATTGCTGGTTACCTTGATAGTGGGAAAATAGAGTTTGGTGAAGCAAGTGCTACTCTTGAAGCTTCCAACCACGAGTATTGTCATCTGGTTAGAAGCACACACTTCACTGGCCAAGAGAGCCACAGGCAGTAAAGCAGGAAGGTGTAGGGAAGGCAGTAAATATTGTTGAATAGGAACATAGTTTACTACAAGCAGCAAACACATAAATATATAAAGGCAGTCATACACATACTACTGGGAAAGGAAGCTTTAGTCTCCTTTCCCTTCATCAGAAATATCCCGAGAAAGGAAAAGTTGCTAAAATGCCTGATCATTGTTCCAGGCACCTAATCCTGCTGCCAGACCAGGATAGATCCTGTCCTTAAGAAAGATCTAGCTTGTATCGCTGTCACTATATTCTGCCATATTCGATAGAAGTTGCAAACTGAAGTGGCAACTTCTTTGGTGCCCAACCATCCCTTTTTCTCCTTAGTCTGGTCTTTACATGGCTGCTAAGATGATGCTAGGAGGCCCAAGTTTAGACTTCACAAAAGTGGGAGGGTGGAACTAGGAGGCTTGAACCAAACCCACGTCTCTAACCCACTTTTGAGGAGAGCTCAGCGCTGGACAGCGAACTCTGAATTCAGCCCTGGGACACTCTCTGAGCTAACAGCAGAATAGTACTTTGTTACCCATACGGCTACAGTTCCTTCAGACTCTCTCTGCCTGGGTTACCATTGGACAGAAACCCTGATTAGTAGGATTCATTTTTTTTTTTCTTTTTTGGACCCTTGCCTTAATACCATCAAATTCCCATCTGTATTCATAAAATGTGCTGATGGAAGCATATACACATTTTATGGATCACAGAGGAAACCAAAATAAACAGTATATTCTGCAGGTGTGTAAGGAAACGAAGGTTAAGTTCCTTCGGTCCTGCAGAGTGGGAGGAAGGAGCAGGGCAGAAAGTGCAGCAAACATACAAGAATGAAGAAAGAGTCTAGTATCGTAGGTGAATAACATGTAAATATAGTGGATTCATAGCAAAGGTTTTTTTGGTGGGATTTGTCAAAAACAGAAGCTGGGAAAGCCAGATTATTAAAGGTGCTAAATGATAAAAATCTTAAGCATCTTCCTTTTTCATTTCAGAACCTCTAGTAGTCATTATGCTATCTAGGACAGAATATTCAGGGAATGAATTAATTAATGGAAGAATAACAAGTATAACATGTAGAGGTTATTTACTATATGGAGGCATCAGATCAATATATCTCTATAAGAACTGAATATAATAAATTACTATTGTTAGTCCCTTAGTAAAGATGGGAACCCTGAGGCTTATCAATATTAAGAGTGTGATGTATAATGCATCTATTAAGAAGCCTTTGGCTGCAAGTAAAGGTATGCTTGTGAGATAATAAAAAATACATGTATTGGTCTCTGCTCCAGTTCCTGGGACAGAGCTCCCCCAACCCTGGTAACTTCTTAAGTAATAACAGCGCTAGGGACATCTCTTATGTTAATATTTGGTCTTTGATCTTGGATCCTGACACAGAGTTTCTAAATTCCTTGGGATTTCTGGCATGATAGCAGTGTCTTTTGTTCTAATGAGGTGACTCTTAGTGGGCTCCTGGATGGGGGCTGCTCACCAGAAAAAACCAAGCCATGATTAAAAGCTTGGACTTTTCAGCCCTCCCTGCCTTTGTCCAGAGAAGGGAGAGGGGCTGGAAATAGAGTTAATAATTAATCATACCTACATGAGGAATCCTCCATAAAATCCCAATAGAAATTTGGAGAGCTTCCAGGTTGAAATGTTTTTGTCATTTCCATGAGCCACTCTAGCAAATCAGTCAAACCTAAAGAGGGGTCACTGTAACTTCTGACCACAGCCAGGTGGCCAGAAGCAAGAGGATAACCAGGGCTTGAACAGGTGTCTGAAGGGGGGAGTCAGTCTTGTGGGACTGAGTCCTTAACCTATGGGATCATCGTGTCAGAGTTGAGTTGATGCATTTGTCTAAAAATGTTTTAAATAGTGATAAAACACAGAAATGCTTATTATTTCTTATGAAAAGAATTGTGGTAGTAATTCCTTCTAGGGTTACATTTTTTAGCTCCCAGGCCCTTTGTACTCTTCCATTCTTGGCTCTTGCATTTTTTCCCCATGGTTACAAAATGATTGCCACAGTTCCAGACATCACATGAAGCATGATAACATCAGCTGACAAAGAGTCTCTGCATATCCTTGTTAGGAAGGAAATCATTCTTAACCATCTTTAGAAAAATATCTCTTTAGGCTTTTTGGTGTGGCCATGAGGGCATGATCTATCTGTAGATAGCAAAGAGGAGAGCGCTACATTGCTCTGTTTATGGTGTTAGGTAAAATATGGGGTTGGAGTAAACAGAGAAGTGAGAGAGACAGAGAGAGAGAAAAGAGATTAAAACAAACAAACAAAAAAAAGGACAGCAAGTTGAGTGACGTTACAGGGGAATTGGAACGCTGAAGAAAGTTTTTGAGAATTAAAAAACATTCTTTTTTTTTTTAGTTTTAAAACTTAACATCTTTATATTCCTGTGGTATATGTTCCCTCCATTTTCCTGATTCGTCTCTGAAGACTGAGCGTATATAAATTCCACCTGTTTGTTTTGGAGAGAATGTCAAGGAAAGGGAATGTATTCCCTGATCTCAGTTCATATAAAGCTGTGAATTTAGATTAATGCTGGGAAGATTTAGGGTTCACTCATTACATGAACTTGAAGATTATGCACAGAGAATCATCAGAAATCTTGAGGAAGACGCTGGAATTTCCACAGGCTACGAGATAGAGTCTTGGGATGATTTTATTTAATTTTCAGAAGACAGGGAGGCTTCAGATGGCATGTGGGTCATGTACAAAATGTTGCATTAAGTATTCCTAAATGTCAGTCTTTGCCCATATTTCTGATAATTCCCTGTCTATAATTTCCCATAAGAGCAATTACTGATCCAGAGGTTGTGGACATATATAAAATGCTTGAAATGCATTGCCATTTGCTGTGACAGGGCTCTCTTCCTCATACCCTTGCCAACACTGGAAGGTATTGTGATGTTTCAGAATCTTTGAAGGTTTTAAGTGCCTGGGTACTGACCCGGAGAAAATGTCCATGTTTTCTTCTGGAAATCCTTGCCCACCTGCAGCCTCAACCAGTATCCATTGGTCTGTTTTTGTTTTTGTTTTTTATTGTATCCCCTATCTAGAAGCAGCAGAAAATGTGTGAGAAGGAGGAAGGAAGGAGCGTGGGACAAATGAAGGACCCAGGATATTTCATGTCTATGAAAGGTGAAAATAGCAAATGGCATAGTCTTTAAGGAAATTAGCCCCCTTCCTGACAAATTCAAGTTCTGAGAAGGATCTTTAAGGCTGAGATATCTCAGCCCCAAACTTGAGGTTAGGTGCTGTCTCCCAAGGATATTCTAACTTCCTCTCTATTCCCCACCCCCCACCACCTCTAGTACCAGCACGCACACACACTCCAGGCCGGGCCACTTTCTGACATTGCAAAGCTGTCGCTTTGTCCTGAAAATGCAGATTGCATGATAAGATGTCATCAAAACTCATTACTCCTGACTAGCTTTGAAGGTAGGACCCCAAGTGGCAAGGGGTTGATTGGAGCACTCCTTTTACACCGACTAGCCCTTTTCCTTTTTAGAAGGAATTCATCTTTTGCCTTTGGCCACCTGGGTTAGAGACGGATCTACTCCTAGGAAACAGAACCCAGCCCAGCACTAGTGGCCTGGGCTGTATTTTGGCTCCAGGGGAGAAATCTAATGAGGGATAACACTGGGAAGAATTAACTGATCATGTGGTATTTTATGTCTTCTACATCTGCTGCTGTCTGAGTGCCGTGTGCATGTGGGGGACAGAGCAGGGCTTGAGAAATGCTGCTGGGCACCAGATAACTAGAGGTCCTCCTGCAGGGAATTTCCATGTTCCCATGAGTCTGTTTGCAGAGGACATCTACCAAGCTTCAAAATCCAGTTTGCCTAAATTCATTTAAGTATATATGCTGGTGAGGTTTGGGAGTGATTAATCTTAGGATATGTCACTTCTGATATGTCGTCCTGGTTGTAATCACCATCGTCTTCATTTCTCTTAGAATCATAGAAGCCCAGAGTACATTTACAAACAACTGGTGCTTCTGTTCCTCAGTTCACAAATGTGAAGTACCTTGTGGGCAGGAAACTTTCTGCCATCCACCTATGGGATCCTAGCGTTCTTACAAGGCACAGGAAGGTACTCTGCATGTTTTTACTGGACCAATGAGGCAATATGTGCACAGGTGAATAGTGTAGTACTGTTATTCAGGAAAGTTGCCTCTTCTGTTGCATTTAATTTTAATTGTTTTCCTTTCTAACTCCAGTTCCCCTTCCTCCTCCCTAAATACACTCTCTCCAGTGTATTTAGTGTATGTCCTCCCAATTCAACTTCCACATTAATTTATATAAGCTGTGTAGCTTAAAAAAATCTTTTATTATGTATATTTAATTCATATAAATAACATTGATTAAATCCCTCTCTTTTTACTTATTACTCCCATGTTATTCTATGCAAAACTAGTTGACGATTTCTGGCTGTTGCAGACAGAGTATTTCACCGTGGGCTTATACCACGTTTCATGTATCTATGCTCTGGTCATGGGCATCTAGGTTGCCTCCAACTTCCTGCTGTCACAAATAATGTGGCCATCCTCATAAATGTCTGTGAGAGGGTTACTCTGGGATGTCCACTCAAGGATGGCATGATTGGGGGCCATGGTTTATGTGTATGTTTAATTTCACTAAGTTTTGTCCGGATGCTCTCCAGAAAGCCACCAGCAGTGCATGGATATTTCTATTTGCAACATTTGGTTTTTCCTACTTATCAGGTTTTGTTTTGCAAAGTGATACTCAGTGATAACTACTGGGTATGAGCATCTGTTATTAGTCTTTGGATCCCCTCTGAGTTGCCTATTCTTATCCTTTGTCTATATTGTATTGGGTTTATTATCTTTTCTAGATGATTTATAGAAATTCTTCATACATCTAAACAGTAATTCCTTATTAATATCTTCTTCCAGGCTTTTCTTATTATTGGCTCTGCACAGAGTAACATTTGAGGTACAGGAATCTTTTTCTGTTTAGCTTTCCCCTCATGGTTTATGTATTTTGAGTTTTGTTTAACAAAGCCTTTCTCACTATAAGGTAAATACCTGTCCAATCTTACGTAAATATATGTTCTACTACATTTTCTCTGTTAACTTAATACTATTGCCATTCACAACTTTTTTTTAATCCACGTATATGTCTGAACTTGGTATATGACAGACATATCATCACAAACCAGTGGAAGAATGAATAGATCATTTAGTAAAGCTTCAAAAAAAAAAAATCAGCTCATTGTTATAAGAAAATAAAGTCCAAGTAGATTTAAGAACTGTTTTCCTTTTGGTGTGTATTCTATCTTTTGCTATTGGTTGGTCCATTTGTTGTCTTTTTTTTTATGGTGTATATTGTCTTCAGATACTTCACTTTTCTCTATGAGCTTGTCTTTAATACCCTCGGGACCACCAGCTGTCTTGACTAGTATGGAGGAGCAAACCTTAGGTCCTAGATTTTTCCTCTTCGTGAGTTTAGGAAGATGTGGAGGCTCTGGTGTCGATATTTATGTTTAATCATCCCTTGTACTCTTTCCCAGAAAATTTCCCCATGCTCCCTACTGTAGGGCATTCCCCACCCCGCGCCGGCTCTGGTACGCTAACTGGGGAGATAGAAACAACTGCACTCTTGTATTAAGCCTTGTGTTAAAACAAGCCCAAAAATGATATGCTGGGGCCATACTGGGACTCAGAGTGGTAAATCAGATATTTCCTAAGTGAGTCCTGGCTTGCCCCTTGTTAGGCCACTGCCCAAACTCAACTACCAATCTTCTGTCTCCCCAGAAACTTCACACACACTTTAATTTTTGAGTACTCCCCCTCCCCCCTTAAATACACAAGCTTCTTTTTTTCTCTTCTGGTGTCTTCATAGCTGGTTGGGGAGGGTGCCAGCAGTCTGTATTTGTTGGCCGTGCTGTGGAGAACTGAAAGCCTGTCAGCAGCTGTCTCACTGGGCATCTGGTATTGGAGATTTGTGCATGTAAAGCATAACTGCACAATGCTTTATGAGCTTTTACTACATTTGTTTTCTTCAGATTATATTTGTCATCTTTTAAGTTAAAAAAAACCTTTCAATATTTAGTCCTACTTGTTGGACACATAATTATAACAACAGGTTTTTTGAGAGTAATAATGTTAACTGAAGAGTAATCTCCATGAAATTCTGTGTACTCATAATTAATCATTAATTTGGTCATCCAACATCTTTGTAAGAGCAGTAGGTTCTCTGTCTTATTTTACAAATGCAGAAATCAGGGTAAAGCTGCAAGGCATGTACTCAAAGCCATAATAGGTATTCGTGTCACCTGAGACAAAATTGTGGCAGTCTCAGTTAAAAGCTTTGTATTTCCATAACATGCCACGGGCTCTCCGGGCTAAGTCCTGCAGCCATCCTGGCTCTATTTCTCAGGCTTATGGAAGCTGTATTCAACATTTAGCTTCAGTAGGAAGGAGAAACCCATTGCCCATATCATCCCCACTTAAGATATGTGGGGAAAGAGTCTAGGAATGAAAACCCAGAGATGTGGCTTCTAGCCTTGGTCACATGACCACTTGGGTGCCTAACTTTGGGCTTGTTTTTTTATCTTCCTTGCTCTTACATCTTGCATTTCCAATTTGTTAATGAGGAAGCTGACATGATACATCTCCCTTGTCACTCAGGTCTAAAGAGGTTTTTTTTTTTAATGTATTATTTTGAGAGAGAGAGACAGAGCGCGCTCATGCCAAGAGGGGGGGTAGGAACAGAGAGAAAGGGGGAGAAAGAGAGAATCCCAAGCAGTTTCTGTACTATTGGTGTGGAGCTCGATGTGGGGCTTGAATTCAGGACCATGAGATCATGACCTGAGCAGAGGTTGAACGCTTAACCACTGAGCCACCCAGGTGCCTCAGAATTTAGGGTTTTTGATTGGGAGTGGGGTTCAAGCAGTTCCTGTCTTTCATCCAGAAGAAATGAGTTTACTTCCCCTCCAGATGAGGAAATGTCAGTATTTAAGGCTGAGATTCCTTTTGCAGTTGTGGGAGTCTAACATGCATTAGGAGCAGACATCTTTTCTAGCATATTCCTAGATTTCTCCAAGTGTTTCCTTTCTTTAGCAAATCTGCCCCAATTGCTTTGCTTCTCTTCTTTCCTGCCTTCACCCTTCTAGTAACCCTATGGTTTCCAGAAGCTGCTTTTGCAAATGTGCAGCCTGGCACAGGGCCGTGCCCACAGAAGGTGCTCATGAAATACCGGGTTGCGATGTGCTCATCGATCCCATTTTTTTCAGCTTTAATCTATGATTATCAACTCTATCAACACCTGGGCCAGCTTTCATCCTTAAAATCCAGGCAGATGTTAACCTTTTAAAGGCCCCCAGTTGTGGAATGAGCTTGAATGGGGTGGGAGGAGACCAGATGATATCCAACACTGGATGGAAGGATGAGAAGGGCAGCAGAAGTGAGCAGAAAGTCTGCCCCAGGCAGAGAGCCTCTGATGTCTGTGACCAGCAGGGAATAAGTGGAGATCTCAGTATCCCAGCTTTTTGGGTTATGGCAGAGCCCCTGCTGGCGCCCACGTGACTGTTCCCTATCTGGAGGCAGCAGAGAGGTAAAGGAGATCTTTAAAACTGCGCAGGAGACAGCCACTCCATAGGAATATCCATTTTGACAAAATAAACCATGGATGTGTCCGAAGAACTCAGGCAGCAGGGCTGGTGGCCTCCTCCCCGGTTTCATGCTTGAAGACTTTTTCTCCCAGTAATGAGAGCGCCGAATGAGCAGGCCTTTCCCCCACAGTGCTGGCAGCAGGACGACTTGTGCCCGGGATGGATTTTTCTTCATTGATTCTAATCTTCTTCCTGACTGTCTGTCTTGGCTGCTTTGACATATTGAACACTGAATAGTCCCTGAGTAATTCTTGAACATTTGGGGATCGTTTTTATTTTTACAAGACAGTAGAATCCAATGGAGTGATTTATACATGTACTGGAAGAAAATGAAGAAAAAAATAACAAAGTGGTTTCATTCTGGGAATAAACACAGACTCAACGGCGATTAAAAAACCACGCCAAACAAAAGGTTCGCACCCAATTTTCGATAATTTCATAATTTTGGAAAGATGCACAGAATCATGTAGAGATGAACAGTAACGGATAAAGGGCTTTCACAGCTGTGGCTTCAGCCATGATTGATGAGAAAATGCTACTGGAGGGAGAAAAGGAAAATGAATATTTATTAATGGAATAAAGTGTCGGGGGCTTAAAATCTAAGGAGATCCATCATTTCATATTCAAGGTTGGATGCATTCAAAACAGAAGGTTCAATACCATGGCCCTGTAGCTGAGCCATGGACCAGAAAAATTCACAGGCGCCACCATCATTTGGACCATGCGGGACTCTCTGGAGATGTTATTCCCACTTCAGCCCCTATTAACGTCATCCTAACAGGGCAACATTACATGAGTTATCACTTCAACGATACTAGGACAATTGCCTTCACATTTTAGAACACCCAGAGCTATGTGGTCTGGTCGTTCACCCAGAAATTAATATATCATGTGTGCATACTTTCTCTGTATATGGTAGTTATGGTCTCTGTGCTGACAGCTTGGAAATTATTAGTAAGATTTTTTTTTCTACCATGACTTCATCAGTTCTCCCTTGCACCTTATAATGGCAATATTTAACCAATTAATAGCACTTCTTCACATCTCCTTGCATATATCTTCTCCCCATAGAACCCCTAACTTGCAATTGCTCTGTTTAGGTTGGTCAATTAGTTAACACTCAAAAAAAGGCTGCTTCCTTTTGGTGAGATGTTACTCAACTGACCTTAACATCTTAAAAAAAAAATTAAAATAGGAAATCCAAGGAAGCACTGTGGATCTCTTTTCTGATGGTATTATTTCTCCATGTAAGCAGCTTGTTCAGACAATTAACAATAGTGATATTGTGGCTTGTTTTGATGGGGGAGGAGAAATTAACTATGGCATTTTGCTGCCTTAATTTAACTTAAGGTGTTGAAGTTGTACTAGAAGTTTCAGTGTGTAGATTTCAGGTAGTGGGTATCCCCCAAGTACATCACCCCTACTCACATAACCATATGCACAAAATGTAGCTCCCCAGGTTTCTTTGGGATCTATATTACTTTATTATAGAATATGGCAGTGGTGGCTTATTGGTCCAATAAATCCACCTACACTAAGCTTTTGAAATCACTGTCCTGATAAACAGTCTGAGTCTTTACACTGTCACAGTCATGTTATTTCTAGATGTTACTTCTAGGTGGCAAGACTTGGACTACAAGAGCTGGCTATTACTGGTTGGTTGTGTGTGTTATGCTGGAAGAAAAGTTGCTATTCCATGAGACAGTATTTTTCAATTTATTTTAAACCTTTGATTGTACCAAATCCTTATCAGTAGATTTGAATGAGTTATCTCTGTTGGCCATCTTTGGGAGAAGGCCAAGAGAGTATGAATTGTATTATTATTTCTTTTAGATCATGTATACTTCCCACCTCTCAAGACAGAGAAGTTTAGTCCCTAGGAAAGGGCTAGACTGAAAGTAGGTCCCCAACAAATATTTAACGGGTTAACTAATTAGTACAGTTCATTATTTGGACAAAAAGCAATATTGGAGTGTTAATCTGTCTGGAAAAAAAGATTCACATCCACTGATGATTATGCAGCAATGGCCAGAAGCTATGTATTCAGGGAGGCTGCAAATCTCACAGGATATAGTTGAAAAAAAAATGTTCTCTTCAGAGAGTTGTTTTGAGTGACTACAAATAGGATATTGGGCAAGTGAGCAAGAATGTTGAGAGATGAAGCTACAAAAGAGTAGTTAGGGACAAGACCCAGAATATGGTGGTAGTTTCTGGCTAGAGACTTTCAACTGTGTCCTAAAAGCAATGAAGCATTAAGGATGTATGAGACCAAATGAAACAGACAATGCCTGATCAGATTTGGATTTTAGAAGTATAACTAATAATAGATGGAATGGAAGGTGGCAACAGTGGAAGAAGGAAAAATGATAGAAGACTATTTCCGTAAGCTAAGACAACAACCATATCGTTATGGACTTAGTTGTGTCTCTTCAAATTTCTTATGTTGAGGCCCTACTCCAAGTACCTCAGAATGTGTATTTGGAGATATGGTCTTTAAATAAGTACTTAAGTTAAATGAGGCTGTTAGGATAGGTTCCAATTCAATCTGCCTGATGTCTTTATAAGAAGAAGAGGTTAGGACCCAAGAGATGCACCAAGCATGGGCATGCCCAGAGGACACAATGAGAAGGTGGCCATCAAGAGAAACCAAACCTGCTGATACCTTGATCTTGGACTTCCAGCCTCCAAAATTGTGAGAAAATAAACTTCTGTTGTTTAAGCCACCTATTCTGTGGTATTTTGTCATGGCAGCTATATTAGTCAGAGTTCTCCATTGAAACAGAACCGACAGGATATGTCTGTCTGTCTGTTTGTTTATATCTATCTACTCACTAAACTTATTTAAGGAATTGATTCATATAATTATGGAGGCCAAGACATTCTTAACCCAGCAGAGCCAATAGTGTAATTCCAGTTTAAATCCAAGGGCTTAAGAACCAGGAGAGCAGATGGTAGAAGTTCTAGTCCAAGGCCAGTAGGCTTGAGAACCAAGAAGAGCTGGTGTTTCATTTCAAGTTCAAAGGCAGGGAAAAACTGATGTCTCACCTCAATCAGTTAGGCTGGAGGATTTCCATTGTATTTGGGAAAAGGTCGCCCTTTCTGTTCTATTTAGGCCTTGAACTGATTGGGTTAGGGCCACTCATACTGGGGAAGACAATCCACTTTACTTGGTTTACCAATTCAAATGTTAGCCTCCTCCAAAAACATGCTCAGTGACGCACCCAGAATAGTCCTCGACCAAATATCTGGGCACCCCATGACACTGTCAAGTTGACACATAAAATTAAACATCACAGCAGCCCAGCAAACTAATACATGTAGCAGTAGCCAAGAGAATATGCCAGGAGAGATGGAGCTGAAATATTGTCTAAGTGAAATCATAAGGTCTTGGTGACTGATCAGATGTGAGGAGTAAGGGAGGGTGATGAGTCAGTAATGTCTTCAGTGTTCCTATCCCAGATGATGGAGTGGGAGATGTGCAGAGGAAACACAAAGCAGCACACCTACACACACCAACCTCTATTAGATACACATAAAATTAAGGGATAAATTGAACTTTAATCACGCATCCAGAGTTCAGCATTTTTCCTATTAGGAAAACTCCTAATAGGAGTTCACCTATTTTTGCTATTAGGAGCAAAGCTATTTAACTATAAGTAAGAATCCATGCAAATTAATAATAAAGGTAAAGATGGGAAAATCATAGGAGAGAGACTGTGAGATCTTTAATCAGAACCTTTAAACTCATTTTGCATAGTTATCTTTTGTTGTTGTTGTTGTGTATTTCACTCTAAGCCCACATCTTATGGGAAACACTACATTCATGAGAAGTGTGTGAGAGTATATATATCTGTGTGTTGCATACAGGAGAGAATTCTAGTCAGGTGGATTAACCATATGTGGAAATGACTGCCAAAACCCAGTTCTGAGAGAAGGGCACAAATCTATAGGAAGTAGTACATGAGCAAACAGGCACAAAAATTTGAGGCCATTTTGACCAGGAACAAGTAGACACACACACTCAGTGGTCCTGAGGTCACTGGTGACTGAGTCATCAGTAAAAGGTTATATGTGACCATCAGATCTATTACCTAATTAGTCAAAGAAATAATTAGTAGGTTTTATAAATAAAACAGAAATGAGTTTTTCAGTAAAACTAAAATGTGATGTTACAGCCATTGGCAGGGGAGTGAAAATGTTGGTGGAAGTTCCCTCATGATGGGCAAAAGGGCCAGAGTGGGGGCAGTGGGTTAGGGAAGAAACTTCCATATGTGGCTCATCCTGGGGCCCAGACTTCCTTCTGCTGTACTTGCCACATTACTCATCTGCAGGATGTCTGTCCTGAATGATGCTGCCGCAAATCCCCAGCTCCACCTCCGTGGTCCTTTGACTGGTGGAGGGATTTGATGAGCTTCAACAAACAGAAAAGTATGGGAGAAATAAAACACATCTTGTCCTAAGAGGCTTTGCCTTTCCTTGTTATTTCAAAAGCTGCAGCTTCACATTTAGTCCAGTTGTTCTTCCGGCGATCTCTTGGGTGGAATGAATTGGTTGGCAAAAGGGTGGACACCTGTTTGTGGAGAGATTGATGACTTAGTGTCCAGAGGCCATTGACATTCTTCTGTGCAAGGGACTGCTCCCTCTTTAGTCTTTAATCTGTTAGTACAATTTCAAGTGAAAACTCACAAAGAATTGCATTACAAGCATTTTTTTTTCTTTTTTTGTAGAACTCACATGTGATACACGGAGGCCGGTTCTACATAAGCTTCTGACTCAGTCTTTTATAAAATAAAAATAAATTTATCCTTGATTGAAGGCCTGTGTGGGGAGAAGGAGGGAGCAGGGAGCGAGGGAAGGGGAGTGGTGAGCAGATGTAAATTCAGGGTGAGTCATTTGTCCAGTTACTAGAAAAGGTACTAGCAATATTTGTTAGAATTGTCTCATTATCATATGTACATAGGTACATACAGCAAAGTATTTACCATGTGAGTGAGCTTGGGAACAGATCCTGCCCTGGTTGAAACTTTATATGACTGCTCTGTTGACCTTGACTACAGAGCTGTGAGACGGAAGATGTGGCTAAGCCACATGTGGACTCCTGACCCACAGATACTGTGAGATAATAGATGTGTGTTGTTTCAGGCTGCTGAGTTATGGGGTAATTTGTTACACAGCCATAGATAACAAATACACCACCTGAGATTTTGGGTAAGTGTAATGTAAGTGAGGGCTAAGTTAATTACAGCAAAGAAATTTCTGTTGATACAAGGCATATTCACCTTCAGGCTATCCTCCTCCACCTCCCAACTCTACCGTTTTTCTACCCAGGAGTGTACGTGGCTCACTTAGGTTGGTATGCAGAATCTGTTTACTTAGGATGAGGAAGCAAAGTGATGGTCAAAGTTTTTGTCTTCAGGGATTCCTTTGGTTATATGTTAATCTTAAACTTTGTTTGTTTGTTTGGGTAAGAAATTAGGCCTAATCATCACTGCAAATGGTACCCAAAGCTGGTAATGAATCAGTTAAGCCATACTTACTAGTCCATTTAGAGACACCAGGTCAAATAAACCATTAATATGAATGAGCCCTGCAATGATAGAAAAATACAAGTTAAATCATGACAGCTCCTGCTTAAAGAACTTCCTTTTTTTTTTTTCCTGTTCACACATCAAAATATGATAAATACTTCTTAACACTTTTCCTGCTTGGGGCTTAAGATGGTCAGCGATCCTGAGGCTGTGGTAATAGTCACACTGTTTATTTATTACTCTTTAGACTCGGACAGCAGTCCCAGGCCTCAGAGCTCTGGAAAAATGAATATGGACATCTGGCCAGAAAATGACTCTCATGCCATCACAAAGCTGCCTGGCTCTGGCATCTGCTTTTTTTTTTTTTTTTTTTTTTTTGCTTTTGAGTATGTATGATGCTCTTTTTCCTTCTGGGGAGTGAGAAGACTGACATCCTACTCTCTCTAGGAAACTTAGTCTAGAACTGTGCTGTCCAGTAGAAGTATAATGTAAGCCACAAATGCTATCCCCATATGGAATCTTAAATTTTCTAACAGCCATATTAAAAAAGTAAGAAGAAGCAGTTGAAATTAATATATATTTTATTTAACCCAACATGTCTAATAGTTTATCACTGCAGCCTGCAATCAATGTAAAAAATCATTAATGAGATAGTTTACATTCTTCTTTCCACACTAAATCTTCAAAATCTGCTGTGGATTTCTATTGCAATGATAACACATCTTAACTCATGCAACACACGTTTCAGGTGCTCCATAACCACATGTGGCCGGTGGCCTCTGTACTGGACCAGCCAGGTCTAGAATGTGTGCAGAGCCCCTGCCTCCTGGGCTGCTTAGAGCCCACCTGCATGACATTCTGTGGTGTCCTAGGGAACTGCCCTGTTCTTTCTTCCCCATAGCATTCTTGCTCTGTGCCCTCTTCCTCTGTCTTTGAAAGCTCTTTGAAAGTTTTGACTTTCTCATGTTGCATAATTTGGCTACACCTGGGAATGATAATTCAACATTAGGTTCTTGGGATGTTCCTCTAAAGCTCTCTTTTGAAACAGGAAACATAATAGGGTGTACGGTGTGGCAACATTCAAACTGTTCGTCAATTATCCATTACATCTGCCATCTCCCTTCTGCCAATCAAGGTAACTATGTTATTACCAAAAAAAAAAAAAAGTCTTATTTTAATTATAATCCAATCAGAAGATGCATCCATTATGTAGAGTGCTTTGGCATGTTCTAAAGATTTAATTTTTACCTAGATAGCAGAGCAAATGCTGCAGAGAGGAAAGAGTTTGTTCAGTCTTCATGAATTCAGTCATTAAAAAAATACATACAGAGTACACGCTATGGGGAAGCATTGTGTTTGGTGGGGAGACACATGTTATAGACTGAATCCTCAGCTCTCATGAAACTCACAGCCCGAAAGGGACCTGAAAAGATGTCCAGCATGGCTGTGTGTCACTAGGAGGGCTCTGACTTGGGGGCACTGGGGAGACATTTTGGAGAAGGTGAAATTGCACTAAGTATGGAAGGCGTGGGTAGGATTTTGATGTGTCACCATGGATGAGAAGGGAGAGGCAGGGAGATTATTTCAAACAGACTGGCATGCTTCTGTGATGCAGGCAGGTAAAATCACATTGAAAATATGTGCAAGGATACATCTTTTTCACAGGTGAAGCATAGAAAGGGTTCAAGGACCCTGTCCTCAGTGAGTGTGCACAATTAGGTCATGCCGGATTGTGGTGGGATTTTAGTGCTGGCTCAGAGACTGGGTCTCATTTCTGGGCTGTGTGGAGCCATGGAAATTCTAAACAGAGCTGTAAGAGGATCATAGCTATGCTTTGGGGATGGACCTGACGTGAGTGTGAATTTGTGCACTGAAATCTGAGGGAAAGTGGGGGGTAGGGTTCTGAACACTGTCTCTCATGGGAACAAAAAATATTAAAGTAATGGGTTTATGCATTTTTTGACCTTTAAAAAATGGTATTTTCTGCAAACTTCCTCCTCCCCACCTTACCCTTGTTAAATATTTCATCTCAACTGGAAAATACCCACAACAATGATTTTTTTTATGGTTTTAGCCTTTCAGTAATAAACCAAAACAAACAGTGGGGAGCTTAAAAGGCCTTTCAGCTGAGAAAGATAAAAGCAGATGCCTCTGGTTTAGATTATTGTTAGAAAGTGCAAGAGTCCATTTCTTCTGGAAATCCTGTGAGGAAGAGAAAGGAGAAAGGGCTGGTGCCATGCCCATCCCATCCCTGACCTGACATTTTGGTAGCATTTCTTACTTGGCCAGAGTTTATGCGTGCACCCCAGAATCTCATTATCCGAAGTACAGTCCTGCTTTCCCTCCCTGTCACTAGAACCCATTTGTTTCTCAGTGTATAGGGAAAACCCCAGTAAGAAGCTTGTAGGAATTGGGACCCTTGGGGCACCTGGCTGGTTCATTCCATGGAGCATGTGACTCTTGATTTTGGGGTCATGAGTTTAAGCCCCATGTTGGATATAGAGATTACTTAAAAATAAATAATAAAAAAAAAGAAATTGGGACCCATTTTTCATAACACTAGTAAGAAAGCAGCAATGCCTTTATGACTTAATGTCCTAGGTGCAGCAACAAAGTTACCTTCAGGCTCGAGGGATGGTTTCTTAACACAACTCTTTGCCTAGACCACTGACTTAAGATACATCTTGTCATTCTGACCTGGAATTGCCCAGGGAGACACACACTCCTTGTCTGCTTATACCACTCCTTCTCGTGAGCTTTTGCCCCCTCCATTCCTCCCACCTAGCCTAGCCTGCCAATTCATTTGTTCAGCCAACATTTAATGAGAACCTCCTGAGTGTTAGAGCCCAAGGATTCAGAGATGAATAAAATGTGGTCTTTCATGGGTTCATGGGCAAGTACACAGGTATTAAAATAACTCATGGCAAGTGCCAAGACTGACATCATCTTTAAGGCTGTGTGGGCGCTCAGCCCAACCCACAAAGTCAGGGAGGTCTTCTCAGAAGAGAAGATGTCTTCTTCTCAATTAATGACCTAGGAGATAACCTTCCTTCAAGATCCCTCCACATTCAACACATCTCCACTAACCTGGTGTTTCCTCCCTCTGAGCATGGCCACTTGCCCACCACATGCTTCTTGTTACATTTACTTTTTAGACTGTCACTTATCTCATTTATTGGAACAAACAAATGAATGGATGTATGGGTATTTTGACTTTTTAAAGAATAATAATTTCAACAAACTTCTTATCACACAAGTCTTTATTAAGTACTTTGTGTCAACTGAATTTCACCTGATGTCACTTTGTAGGGGGGCCATCAAGATTGGATTAGTTTAAATGAACTCGTATTTTCACTTAATGACCACACTTTAAGCACCTCTGTGTCTTGTGGTGTTTACAATATGAACAAAGCCAATCATAGTCCCTCCCCTCATAAAGCTTACATGGTAGTGGTAGTAAAAACCGTAGATTAAAAACAACAACAGCGACAACATCAAAAAACAACACCTGGTGAGAAGCAAGTGCTATGAAACAAAATAATGAAAAATAAAGCTTTTGGGGAGGTGGGCCTATGGGTTTTCTTCTCTCACACTGTACTCGTTTTTGTCAGTGTCTATGTTGGTCACTTCCATGGCCTGTGGGGAAGATTTGGTGCTGATGAGTGCAATGCATGGACTTATGGGAAGGGCTCTGTTGGGGGTGGATAGTGGGCACAGGCTTAGATCTACTTCTAGGGAGGCCTGCTGAATTGATGTCAACTCTGAAGGATGTCCTAAGGTAGGAACCTAGGCATCCAGAGCTTCGTGAGGGTCCCCTGGAGAACAAGTCCCCCTTGCAGTCAAGTCCCTTGACTGCAATGTGCTAGGACATTCCCTACTTTCTCTACACTTTCCTTTGTAAATACAGCATCCCATGGGATGAGATTGGGTCCATTAGAGACTCCAGCTCCACCCCCCCACACCCCAGTTGCAAAGTCAGTTTTAATTTCTGACAATTTCTAAAGAGATGTAAAGGAAAACTACAAACTACCTGCTTTGAAAGAGGGCCTATTTGGTTGCCAGGAGAGGGGACTTAGTGCAGGCTGCTAAAGCAACACACAGCCATCCCCATGATGACCACAGCCTGGCTTCAAATGGATTTCTCCCCCTTTCCCTAAGGGAGGGATGGAAAGGGTTGGGCAGGCACCTTGAATAGTGAGGAATGTTTGCCATTTGCCTGCTGTAATTGGTATTAAGGACCAGCAGAATTACTTACCATATTGAAGCAATTTATAAGCCTTTTTGTCTGGTGGGAGAAATTTTTTTCCGGCTTTATTAAGATATAATTGACATATAGCATTGTATTAGTTTCAGGTGTACAACATAGTGATTTGATATTTGTATATATCACAAAATGATCTCCATAGTAAATCTAGTTGGCGTGATCATCATGCATAGTTATAGATAATTGTTCTTGTGATGAGAACTTTTAAGATCTACTCTCTCAGCAACTTTCAAATGTACAAACCCATATTTCACTATAAGCTATAGTCACCGTGCTATACATTACATCCCCAGAACTTATTTATCTTATACCTGGAATTTTGCACATTTGACTATCTTCATCCACTTGAAACTTGTTTAAAATGAGTCTCAAAATGTCCCTTGTCCATTTTGATAGAGCTCACAATCTTTAGCGGGAAGGTGTGAAGCTTGAGGGAAGACCAGAAATGCAGGGATGTCCCCTAGTAGAGGTTGTAAGAGAGCAAGACACTGACTGTGGGCTCTTGGGGCTGTTCCCAGGACCCCAGCCAGAGTCCTCCTGGACAAGGCCCAGATGGAGTGGCCTGACCAGCTGGCCCAGCAGTCAGCCTTTCTTGTGTGTTAGATATGAGATGTGTGCAGTGAACCATCTGACAACCAACCTAGATGCTTTAATTGGTGCCTGCTGGGTGCCTTGCCCGTGCAAGATTACCACAGGGCTAAACAGTCCAATGGCATAGACGGGGACACTACGCTCAATGTAGATGATGCAACCCAGAGAGCTTGTTGGTGGCTGTGCACCAGCAGCTGGCCCTGGTCAGTGATTCTCACCCTTTGGTGTGAAATAAGTGTTCCAGGGGTGCTTGTTAGGATAGATGCCTGGATCCCATTCTGGGCGATTCTGGTTTATTGGGTCTAGGTTGGAGTCTAGAAATCTGAATTTTTGGCAAGGACACTCTACTATAGTTGACACAAGTTTGAGAAGCCCTGCCTGCACACAGCTCAGCCCAATCTTATGATTTTTTAAAATCTACTGGCAACTTCATTTTTATTTTTTAAACTGGTTTATGGAGATTTTATTGACATGTACAAAGCTGTGCATATTTTATATATACGACTCCATGAGTTATACTGTTTGGGGACACATGTGAAAGCACACCTGTGAAGGGCACCTGGGTGGCTCAGTCGGCTGAACACCCAACTTCGGCTCAGGTCATGATCTCACAGTTTGTGGGTTCAAGCCCCGAGTCAGGCTCTGTGCTGATAGCTCAGATCCTGGAGACTGCTTTGGATTCCGTGTCTCCCTCTCTCTCTGCCCCTCCCCCTCTTGCACTCTGTCTCTCAAAAATAAAAAATATTTTAAAAAAATTTAAAAGGAAGATGTGAAACCATCACCATCATCAGGGCCATAATTGTATCCATTGCCTCCCAAAGTTTTCGTCTGCCCTTATTATCAGTTATTGTTATTATCACTTTGTGGTAAGAACATTTAATATAAGATCTATCTCCTTAGCAAATTTTAAGTATCTGGTACAGTATTAGCTATGGCATAACTGAAACTTTGCACCTTGTAACCATCACCCCCTCATTTCCACCTTCTCCTAGCCTCTGGCAACCTCCATTCTACTCTCTCTGCTTCTATGAGTTTGATTATTTCTGATTCCACATATAATAGAGATAATACAGTGTTTGTCTTTCTGTCTCTGGCTTATGTCACTTAGCATAATGCCTTCCAGATTCATCCATGTTGTTACAGATGGCAGGATTTTCTTCCTTTTCTAAGACGGCCTGCTCTTTGGCAGGAGTACGTGGTATAGGGTCTCAGGAGCAGGGCTACTGGTGCCAGCTTTTTACAGACCCTAGCCTTTCTCTGGGCCTGATGCACTGACTCCAGCCTTAATTCCTTCCTCCCCTGACCATGCCGAGGTAGCTCCTACTGTTGGGAGAAGGAGGCCTCTGGAAGGTGTTCTCTCCCTCCCAATAAAGAAAAGCAAATGTCACTCAAAGGAGAAAGGGGCGATATTTACTGAAATACCACAACCGTTAGTACTGCTATTAATAATATTAAAAATTGTGATTGTTTATTGGGAGCTACTATGTGTCATACACTTTTTTTTATTCTGAAAACCAATCTTTGAGGTTTGTACTATTATTATCCTAATTTTACAGATGTGGAAACTGAGAGAGAAAAGGGCAAGTAATTGCCTAGGGCTACACAATTGATAGGAACAGTTTGTGGCTAAGGAAACCCAGTGTGGAGGCCTCCAAGAGCTCGAACGTGGTGCAGGATTGGAGCGACAGAATGGCTTTCACTTTTGGGCTTTAGTTTCCTTGCCCACAAAATAAGGGTTTTGGATCATATGACCGCTAAGCAGGACTGGCTTTGTGGGTGTGCAACCTGTAGAGTCAAACAGGGCCCTGAGACCAGAAGGGTCCGAGGCTTGGTTCCCTGATGTGCTGTTTCTGTGTTTGAAACTGCTAATAATATTTTAGCAAGGAGCCCCATGTTTTCATTATTCACAGGACCCTGCAAACTACGCGGCAGGTCTTGTCTCCCAAGGGCTCTTCTTGGTACACTGTACCTTTTTTCCCTCGGCTTTCCTTCAGATCCTTAACAATTCATTGTGCATCATTGGCCATGGAGCCACCATCTGTCGTGGTGAAGGAGCGGTGGGGCTGCCCTGGACCTTAAGGTGAGAGGAGCTTTGGGGATGGCAACGTGTGCCCAGGGCATGTCTGCAGACTCTGGTAGGCACCCGGCGGAGCTGAACACATGGAAGGTTCTTTGTGGCTAAGGGTGGTATGCCATGTGCTACTGGCTCTTGAAAATAGCCACATTGCCAGCCAACCTGGGGGCTAGTGAGCTTTGCTGCTAAGTGGCCTGTCTACAGTATGTTAGCAATCTCTCCATGCAGCAGACAGAGAAGGACTCCGGAAGAAGAATCAATGAATTCAGTTTTCCCTGAGAGGCTTTGCTGGCCTTTGCTGACCACCCCTTACCCAGTCTTTGGCCCTGTCTCCACCCCCACTCACCAGCAGCCCCGCCCCCATCAATCCTGAGTTCTGGGAGTTTGTCCCTGTATGTGGTACCTGGAAAAGTTTTTCAAAATGTTGGTTTCTTCCTGACAATATCTAGTGTTACGATACACACAGTGCACAAACTTTATTACACTTGCCACCTGAAAGGTTTGGCTCAGGAACAAGGGAAGGGAATGTTTATCGAGTGCTTATCATGCGACCTTCTTATTCTCTTTCCTTTGGCTCTTGCTCTGAGTAAAGTCCTAGTCCAGCTTACTTTCTAAGAGAAAAAAAATATATTAAGAGAGTGTTTAGCAGGATTCGTGACTTAGATTCCTATCAGCCCTGAAACAAAAAATTCCGACAGACGATCCATCCAAAGTGTAGCATAAAAGGTTCATTCTTCACACCTTGATGCTTACAGATAAGCCATGAGAGAAGTATCTGCATGTGCCTGTGTGTGAGTGTGGGACCTGTGTGTGTGTGTGTGTGTGTGTGTGTGTGTGTGTGAATGGGGTGTGTGTGCGTACATGTGTGCCTGTGCACATGTGTCTGTGTGAATGTAAGGTATGTGTGTGCATATGTATGTGTGTGGACTGGGAATGCAGAGAAAGTTCTCTTGTCCTAAATCAGGCATCTTCCCACTCCAACCTCCTCCTTCCCTTCCAACTTCTACATCTTTTACAAATGACGTTTGAACAGTCCCCCTCACCAAAGCCTTGGCATTGCTTCCTCCCAGACACCTGCCTGCACTGCAGCCCAGGTCTGGGTCAGATGTCTGCCTTTGTGCCGCAGAACACTCATCCCCAGCCCCTTAGTGCTTATCTCCCTCTGCATTGTGACTGTGTATTTACTCATACAAGCCCCCTGGTCTGCGATCTGGGGGCTGGCAGTGGGATTGTCTAGTTTGCCTTTGCAGCCCCAGCGAGGATTAATAAACAACTGTGGAAAGAATGAATAAACTGCGTGGGGAGGAGGTACAAATGGCAGTGAGCGAGTCCTGGTGCCTCAGGTGTGAAGACAGATGCCTTGCATGGGGCACAGTGGAGGCAGCTCCATCCTCAGGTCCCAGTCGGGAAAGGCTTCTGGACGTCTATACTTCCTGAACATTCACCAGGTGCTCCATGCAAAGGACTTTGCTTGTGTCTTCCTGTCTTACCCTTAGAGCAACTGGACAAAGTAGGCCCTGAAGAAGGTTCTATGGAGAAGGTAACCGAACCTTGAAAGGTTGGTCAGGTATAGAAGACAGAGTGAGGCTTCTCATTCATAGAGAACAGATTGAACCCTGTGCCAGGAATGTGGAAGTGGGTTCGGGTGAGTGTGTCGATGGCTGGAGGACAATGGAGAGTAGTTGAGTCAAATGGGATGATAATGCTGAACGTTTACCTGTTCTCCCAGAGACAGTGGCTGTTAGAAAGTCTCCCCATCCTTCTGTGTTAAGAAAAAATAACTACAGAGACCACCATAATCTCGAACATTCTTGGATAGACACAAGAGACTATGGCTATGGTAAGATTGGACTACAGCTCCCTTGTTTACCTGCCTTTATAAAACTCAAGGCCTATTCCTTTACCTTTGATTCATGAATGTTTTGTCTATTTCAGTAGCCTGAACAACAGCATCTCTTTTGTTGTCTGGCACATTCTGTCTTGCACAGGGGCTGCAGCTGGTGAGGGACCAGATCATGGGGGATGTGTAAGCCATGGGCGGGAGATTCAACTTGATTCTGTAGGCACGGGAAGCCAATGATGGGGCTGAAGGATTTTTAGCAGAGGACTGGCAAAGTCAGATCTGCATTACAGAAAGATGATTCTGTTTTGTGTATGTGAGAAGGACTGGAAGGAGAATTACCTGAACACCAAGAAATTTCAGATTCTGATAAGAAAGGATAGGGCTCTGCACTTGGGGAGAGTCAGGTATGGGTGATGTGTCAAGGATGGCATCCTTTGGGACATGCATAATACCTGGATGTGAGGCCAAGGGAGGGCACTGCCAGCTGTCCCGAGAGAGGTTGTCTTCCATCCAGACCATGGAAGGTGAACAGCACAGAAAGCCACAGGCAGGCCAAGTGCACAGGGATGGTTAAAGCAGGTTCTGATGGCACCCTCAGAAATAGAGCTCAGGTGCCGGCCAGACTCCACAAGTACCCCCTAATGGATAGAGATTAAAGTGGGGGTGCTGAAGACATGTATGGCTTACTCAGTCTAATTGGGCCCCAATCTAATTTATTTTTTCCCATACTGCAATCCTGCTTCTATCAGAGAAGGAATCTCCTAGCATCATGATCCCAGCCTGTGTCACTTCAAGGACAGCTGCAAGGAAGATGGAAGAGATGGACATCAAGACACCCAGAAAGATGGCATTTGTAGGTTTCATTCAGTCAATCCTCTGGTCCACTGTTGGTTAGCAATAATCAAGCCCAATGGAGACCTGGGTTCTGGGACCCCTCAGCCTTCACACCTGTAAATCTACACTAAGTAAATGTAGCTATTTTATGGCAGCCAAGGGGAGAATTGTTTCTGTGGCAGGTGCCACACTTGAAGGCAGTGGATAATCCAGGTGCTAATTCCTCAGGAAGGAAGACGCTGTTGTTGTGTGTCTTCATGATCCTGTGCTCAGGCTGGAGCTGTAAATTGTAGACAGCTTGGTGAAACATTCTTCTCGGGTGTTCTCAAGATATCTGTGGGTTTTTTTAAAGTGTTTTTCACACATTAATACCATTTTCAGGCTTTTCCCCCCCACCCCGGTCTTTGATTGCCTGAAAGCTTAAAGTAGATGTAAGCACTTCCCTGGATTCTCAGTGAGAAATGTTACATTAACGTAATTACAGCAATGATGATTCATATTGTCCCAGTATCACGAATCTTGGCCTACAGAAAACTCTTCACACAGAGCTCTGATTTTGTCTCTTTCCTCAGAATGTGACATCTGCCCTCTGTGTGGTGGCTGCCCCGGGATGCATCAAGCCTGGACCATCCCTGGGGACCCCCTCCACACCAGTGCCTTCAGGATGGTTCAGATGCTGGGAACTTTCTAGGCATTTCTGAGCCTCCTCTTCTGTTCTGATAACTGGGCCAGAGAACCAACTGTTTGCCCCATGTCACCACCTGGATTTTCCACAGAAAACTACAAGCCCCGCATGTCTCAACATGGAATTAGTCATCTCTCTGACCCATCCATCCCCCGCCCCCTGCTCCAAATTGCAGTTGTTCAGTCTCCAGAAGGGGAGCATTGAGACAGATTCCCAGAAGAAGTAATTTTTTTAAATATGAAATTTATTGTCAAATTTTTTTCCATACAACACCCAGTGCTCATCCCAACAGGTGCCCTCCTCAATGCCCATCACCCACCCTCCCCCCACCCCCATCAACCCTCAGTTCACTCTCAGTTTTTAAGAGTCTCTTATGGTTTGGCTCCCTCCCTCTGTAACTTTTTTTCCCCTTCCCCTCCCCCCATGGTCTTCTCTTAAGTTTCTCAGGATCCACATAAGAGTGAAACATATGGTATCTGTCTTTCTCTGCATGACTTATTTCACTTAACATAACACTCTCCAGTTCCATCCACGTTGCTACAAAAGGCCAGATTTCATTCAGAAGTAGTGTTAAACTTAAAGGTTGAGGAGATGTTAGCCAAGCAAACACCAAAGAGTGCTGTTGGGCCTGTAGAGCAGGTCAGGGGATGGGCAAAAGCTTCTTCCTGCATCCTGAGTGCATGGCCAGACTGGGCAGCTGGATAGGGCAAGGCCACCTTGTCCTTGAAGAGTGGACACGAAGCCCATGGTGTGCTAATGCTCAGATGTTGTATGTGCTCCCGTCACTGCCTCCCCGCTTCCCTTTACTCTCTCCAATTTCATTCTTAAGTGGAAGTTTTCTGTAAAATTCTTGAAGTCTTGACTATCAGTTAGCAAACTTCATAGTCTTGAAAATACTCTCTTTGGGGCACCTGGGTGGCTCATTTGGGTAAATGTCCAACTTTTGATTTTGGTTCAGGTTATGATCTCATGGTTTGTGAGATCGAGCCCCACGTTGGGCTCTGTGCTGACAGAGTGGAGTCGGCTTAGGATTCTGTCTCTCCCTTTCTCTGTGTCCCTCCCCCACTTGCTTGCTCTCTCTCAAAAATAAATAAAAAATACTCTTTTAAAAAAATTTTAATGTTTAGTTTTGAGAGAGAGAGAGAGAGAACAAGCAGGGAAGGGGCAGAGAGAGGGGGAGATACAGAGTCTGAAGCAGACTCCAGGCTCTGAGCCATCAGCACAGGGTCTGACGTGGGGCTCGAACTCACAAACTGCGAGATCATGACTTGACCCAAAGTCGGATGCTTGACTCGCTGAGCAACCCAGGTGCCCCTAAAATACTCATTTCTATAAATAACCCTATAAATAACTCATTTCCCAAAGCAATACCCATGTCCAAAAGACAATCCCATAGAGGAACAGCTCTCCTTTAGGGAGGCAGGGGCTTTGTGCATCTTTGAGATCCAGAGACAGGGAGGTTGTGTGGGGTGGAGAGCAAGTAAGGTGATTTACAAAAGGCTTGTTTTTATTCAGCGGTTCCTCTTTCAGGACTTGGGTTCTGGGTTGAGCGTGTGTCGGTCCACAGTCAGGGAACTGGCAGCAGCTACTCTAGTATTTATTTGCTGCTCGGTGAGGCCGGTGAGGACAGTAGCTCCTTCCATTTTAGAGGTGATGCTTGCTTGGGGGGGATGGTGAGTGGGGGATTTGGTAAGGGAGTAGAGATTTGTGTAGAAAAAAGGATTGCTTCTTAAATGTGGATAAAGCATATTCATGGTCAGTTTTCTGCCTTTTACATTTTTTCCAGAGTAATTGTGATCAGTTGAATGATGACAAGTTTCCCATGCTGTGTAATCCATGCTTGCATGCCTCCCTGCGCAGTGAATGACGTGTTCTTTCCTTGCATATGTTATGAATCGACACTAAAACCCCAGTGCCTAGTGGTCAGGAGATTGCGGTACAGAAGTAAGTTTGGTGGTAGAGGGGTGTGTGTGTGTGTGTGTGTGTGTGTGTGTTGGTTGGACACGTGTGTGCATCAGTGTAGAAGTGTGAGCTGTGTTCCTGTGAGAGAATACATTTGCAAGGTGTTTTGCAAGTGAAGGCCCATTTCTTTATAAAAATAGAATTGCTTTTCTAAGACAGATGTGCTGAGTAAGTGGAAGGACGGCTCTGAGTTTTAGAAGGAGCTTTCCAGAAATTGGTGCAAGGAACTTGCTAATGGTACTGGGAGATAGAAGGGAGATGCACAGGCCACGTTGTGTTTTGCATTTCAATCTCTGCGGATCCTCTCTCCCTGCCTATGCATATTTAAAATTCCTTTCAATATATAAATAGGATAATTCTCTCTCCTCATCCCCACCAGAGTTCATTTAACAGGCACAAAAAGAATTGCACATCCAGGCCTGTCTTTTCCTGCTTCCTGTTTGTACTATTTATTGGTTTTTCTCATCTTCTTTTTTCCCCTCCCACATTGCTCCCCTTAGATTAAACTGTGTTTCAAGATTGACTGGAGGGAAAAATGCCATTCCTTTTATACAAAGCCGAGCCCCAGGGAGGTGATCTCCAGGCTTGCCCTGCTGTTTAGCACCAAGCTGGACCTTCCAGAACTCCACTTTGAATAGAAAGCTCTGGGCCTTAGATACTCTAAGTTTTTGCAAACTCCCCTTAATTCCACCTTTTCCCTATTTTGATGACAATTACGCATTTGCCCCGTAAGTGAAGCCTGGGTACTTCCCAGTGTCCCGGAGCCTTACGTGAAAAACAGGCTTCTTGATGGGAAGGCTACTGGGCAAGAATATGAGCTGGGAGCTGGGGAAAGGTACCTATGACAATAGCCAATCAAACTCCTATTCTTAGAAAAAGGCTCAAGGAAGTTTTGGTTGAGTCTAGTGGTCTTGTTTCACATTGGTAATGTGGACAGTGTAATCATTTTGGAGGCAATTAGACCATGCCTTCCAAACATTGTCCAGATTTTAAAATACCAGTTAGTGAGGTCTATAGGACATGTGTTCTTAGAAACATGAGCGGCATCATTTTGCATGCAAGGGAGGGAACACTGAATTGGGAGTCGGGAGACTCGAGTTCTAGGCCTGCCTCTGCTAGTGTAAAGCTCACACTTACTTCTCTCTCTGGATCTCACTTAATTCCTCTCTGTAAAAGGGGAAAGGTGGTTTTATTCATATGCAGTGATTTCTCTAATTACCACAAAATGACCAGCTTTTCTATATACTTGGATCATATTTGGTGGCCAAAATATCTGTAGTGAGGCATAGAACGAGGCACTGACTTGTCTGTCACCTGTGATATAAGAATGGTATCTAGGACAGGAGAAGCTTTTCTTTAAAGATGCTTTGGGCTTGATTCCGGACTCATTAGGATCTTCTGGCATGAGTTGAGCTCCCATTTAATATCGGATAGAATCCAGAAGCAAGCGACCATAGGAAAAGTCACTGCTGCATGACTCAGCACAGAACCTAAGGAAATGTTACAGTTTCTGTCAATTAAAAGTGAGGTAAGCTGCATATGTGACCTTGAAGAACTTTAAAAATAAGCCAGATGATGTATTTGTTCCATAATTGCCTCAGGTTTTCTTAATTTTTAAATTTTCCTTCTCATTTTCTTTCTCTCTTCCTGGCTATTGCTGATTGATACTGTTTGTGGGGTGCCTGGGTAGCTCAGTCAGTTAAGCATCCAACTCTGATTTTGGCTTAGGTCGTATTTTCACAGTCATAAGATTGAGCCCCAATCAAGGCTCCACATGGAGCCTACTTAAGATTCTCTCTCCCTCTCTCTCTGCCCCCTCCCCCACTCATATGTGCACATGCTTTCTCTCTTTCTCTCTCTCAAAATACTTTTGTAACTCTTTTAAAAAATTATTCAGTTTTTTTAAACCAAAACAAAAACAGATCACTCATTTCTCCTACCTCTGTCCTCACCTCTTGCAACCACCAATCTGGGCTCTGTATCTATAAGCTTTTTTTTTTTTTTTTAGATTCCACATATAAGGGAGATCATATGGTATTTGATATTTGTCTTTTTCTGTCTGGACTTACACTTAACAAGTTCCATCCATGTTGTCACAAATGTCAGGATTTCATTCTTTTTTATGGATGAATAAATTCCATTTATATATGTACCATTATTTCTTTATCCATTCATCCATCAATAGACATTTATATTGTTTCCATATCTTGGCTATTGTAAATAATGCTACAGTGAACATAGGGATATATATATATATATATATATATATATATATATATATACACACACACACACACACACACACACACACACATATACATACACACACATACACAAACACACACACATACATCTTTTTGCATTCGTGTTTTTGTTTTCTTTGGATAAATACCCAGAAGTTGGATTCCTGGTTTGTATGATATTTCTATTTTTGATTTTTCTGTTTTCCACAGTGGGTGCCCCATTTACATTCCCACCAACAGTAGATGAGGGTTCCCTTTTCTCCACATACTCACCCACACTTGTTATCTCCTGTCTTCTTGATAATAGCCACTCTGACAAGTGTAAGTTAAAGGATAGGATAAGGTAAAGGATAGCTTGGGGTGCAGCCTACCTCTAACTCTAATCTGCCTCTGAGGCAGCTGCTGATTCTGATGACTGCTGCCAAGATCAGGAGACTGAAAAAGAGACTTCTGGCCTGGACAGAGCTGGGGACACAAATGCATTACATGAAGGTTGCAGCTGATATCTCCCCTTGGCAAAAAATCAGTGTATTTGGCTTCCTGTTCGTATGTTTTGCTGTCAAATAATCTACTTTAAAACACTGATCTCTGCAGGCCAGGCTGTCCTTGGAGGCCTGAAACATGTGTGAGCTGCGTCAGGTTTTGGGTCCCAAGAAAAAAGTAAGGACTGGGCATATGAGTGGCTCAGTCGGTTAAGCATCCGACACTTGATTTCTGCTCAGGTCATGATCTCAGGGTTCGTGGGACTGAGACCCATGTCAGGCTCTGCACTGACAGTACAGAGTCTGCTTGGGATTCTCTCTCTCTCTCTCTCTCTCTCTCTCTGCTCTCTCTCTCCCCCTCTCTCTCCTCCTCTCTCTCCCCACCTCTCTCTCTGTCCCTCCCCTGCTTGTGCACTGTCTTACTTTCTCTCTCTCAAAATAAATTTGAAAAACTTAAAAAAAAAGCAAACATCAAGGACTCTCCTTAAATGGCAAATCAAGGGGTACTCTGTGTCCCTCTGTGGACCACTAAGGGATAGGTGGGCACAAGCTATGAGTTTCAGCTCTTCACACAGGGCACTTGATTTGGAAGGGAACACTGCTCTGTGGCCCCTCCTGCAGTGGCTTTCATTTGGGTTCTGCAACCAGGAATTTTCATACCTGTCCCACTTAGGGTTCATTCAGCCATAGATATGGATAAACACAGGTTTTTCCACTGGGCCTTTTGAAATTCCAGCCTGTAAGTGGGATCCTGAATACTGACTATAAAAGTCATCTTAATTTTTTCCTTTATGGTACAAATATAGGAAAATGTGCAACTAATTCTGAATATTTCTCAAGTGCTATAGTAGGCTCACTGAAAGTCCTTCCAGAAATATCCCTGGCACCTAGGGGTCTATGATGGGAGGTCTACATATTCCCTGGGAATTCATTATCAGAACTTTAGGGCATCACCAAATCCCTATGTTGATATTATCCTAGAAATGAGCCAGACGTCTTGAGGAAAGGTGTTTCTTAAGTGGGAATGTGAGACATCAGGGCCTGAACACGTGTGTCTGATCAGGGAAACTGTTGTGTCTACAGTCAGATAGGCAGTGAGTCAGGACCACTTTTATTACTTTGAGAGGACCCTCGACCTTACGCATCCTAAACTGGATGAAGAGTGTGTCCTGTGCCCATGATTTGTTGGAGTATAAACTGTACTTCGCCTGAAGTTATTACAAAGTAGACCTTTGGTACTTTCTCGACTCTTTAACTTGTAAACACCTCCATGGTGGAAAATTTCCCAGTAGAACGTGTGTGCAGAATGAATGGCCAGATCAGGGAGCACCACAGAAGGCTGGTGGCACACAGCCCTAAATATCCAGCTAGGCTCACACATGGCCCATCGGTTCTAGCACCTCCAGCACCTCAGCCTCTGCAAAATTGTCATTGGCCAGAGGCCAGGGGCCTTCATGATCTCTTTAGAATCTCCAAAATCGTGAAAACGGTATCTGCCAATACCAAAGGTCCGTTATACTTTAACAGCAAACGTGGACTTGAGGATTTTGGTTGCTGACCTTTTGAACATTCACACTTTCTTTTTTGTTTTTGTTGTTGCTTGTTTAGGAACTACAGAGAATAGTTCAGAGCCTGGGCTCTTGAGCTAAACTTCATGGGATCAAGTGTCAGCTCTGCCATTTCCTAGCTGTGTAATCTTAGACAAATCACTTAACCTTTCTGTGTCTCAGTTTCTGTATATGCAAACTGTGGACAATTGTAGGGTCATCATAAGGATCAAATGAGTTCAAGTGCTTCTAGCACTTAGACCTGTGCCTGACAGCAGAAGCACTGTGTAAGTGTTAGCCCCTCTTATTGAAAGTCACCAATGCTGTTACAGTTGACATCTGGAAGGTGTGCTGAATAGCATGTCCTGCATGAAAATATGATAATGGCTCTTGTGTTTGCAACTAGTATCTATTAATTAAGAAACCATCATTTGTGCTCTGTAATTATATTTATTAAACCCTAACTCCTATCATAACAATAATTAGTTCTTGCTAATTAAATTTATCAAATTCCCCCTGGATTCATATCTTAGGTAAATATTTAGTAGCCCCACACTAATTATTTTAATCAACATGGAGTGTATTTCAAATGACTACAAATAGTTCTAACTAATTAAACTGAGTACAAAATAATATCTTATGTAATAAATTTGCAGGTGCTAAAAAAGAGTGGGAATGAGCCACAGGGTAATGTCTCAGCGACCTAACCACCTGATAGTGATTACAGCATTTCCAAAGCTCAGACAACGTTCTAGGGGAAGTAGGCTGAGAAAGTTTACAGTTTCTGTCTGGATCTGTTTTTTACTGCCAATGTTTTGCGCATGGAACAAGCCCTGTGTGTGATTCGAGAACATGTCATATAATTTGAAATTGGACCCACTGACACAAGTCTGACATGAATGCAGAAGCAAGAAGACAGCAGTGGGAGAATCCCTGCTTCAAAGAGTCTGCAGGAAGAAAGGCAGAGTCTCCAGGTTCTTCCTTCTGTAGTCTTGGTTTCCTCATCCTCAAACCACACTGTCAGCTCTACCTCCCGCTGCAAAGTCCTCCTGCCCCCTGCCCCAGCTCCCAGCTCCTTCAGAACAAAGAAGATGAATCCTTGAATGATGGGCTGCTGATTGGCATCCTGTTGCTAGGAAACCATGAAATGAATATATCATGTTTCATAATAAAAATGCCTCTGACCCATCCTTGGAAAGATAGGCACAAAGGACTTGAGGCCCCATTTGGAACAGGTCTACACTGATGTCTCATTTCTCCTCCCTGTACTCCCTTGTGGGGTCATTGTGAGGTGACTGGTTCTCCTTAATTAAGTGGCCACTCTCTGGCTCCACACAGGGCTGTCTGTGGCCTGACTTTGGGTCTGTCTGTGGCTAAGGTTGGGAAAGTGACCATTTATGGCCAGAGTAGGGGGCTCAGTCTACGATCAGGGCTGGCAATTACTGAATACTCAGTTCACAACTGAGTATTAATACTTAGTCTAGGATTGGGATTAGGGTTCAGGTTGTTGTGAAGTCCTACTAGGGAGAGAAAAGAAGAAAATGACCATTAGACGATTGGCAGCTGACTTAAAACAAAAATGATCCACCTGAAGAATAAAAATGGTGAATTCAAGTATCAAACAATCCATATAGAAAACTAAATCTTTCAAAACTGTCTCCAGCTCTTTCTTGTAAATGACAAGTGAATTATCATAAACAAGCAGCAAGCAGTGGATGCTCAGGGAGCAGTGTTCGGGATTGCTCCGGGCTATTCTGACCTTCCGGTTTCATCAGCTGGCTGGCGAGGAGAGGGGCTTCCTTGCAGCTTACACATTACATTCAATTTTTGCGGAAGAAGTGTCTCGAGTGGGCCTGGGAGGGATCATGGGAGACAAATCTGACAGTGGGCCTGCACTTTCGCTGCTCCGAGAAGCTCACCGGCACATGCGAGTTACAGAAAACGCGCGCACTTTATCTCCCCCTCTCATTAAGCTGCCATCTACTTTCAGAGCCAATCTGTCTCTCCGTTCTGAATATCACTTCCCCCACTTCTAGCTCTCCCTGGAGTATTTGTGATCTCATGCAGCCACCTTTATGATAGATGAATCATTCCTATGGCAACCGCAGTCATCATGAATCCTCTGAGTGAGCTAGCAGGAAAAAAAAACGCTTTCAAGAGAAGAGAGATCCTAGGGAGTAGTGGGGAAAGTGGAGAACACGGAACCGATGGAGGTGGGATCAGATCCTGTCAGAACTCGAAAGGATGAGATGGCTGAGCCTCAGAAAAGGGACTGGCTTTGCTCAGTATCACACAGAGCTAGAACGCAGCCCCCCTCCCCCCCACTTTTTCCTTGCAACATCATGTACAAGTAAACGAATGAGCACAGCCTTGCCATACATCAACTACAGGCAAATTGGCCGTATAATAGAATCTTCATGCATTTTTCCTTTGAACCCATTGTCCTGAACATCAAGCTTTGTTCAGAGAAGTCTATCTAATGGTTCAGGACCAAGACTCCATCTGGACCTAAGACACTTTATCTCTGCAAATCTCATTTTCTTCCATCCCATTTTTTTTTCCAGAGGATGTGCTCACTTGTGATGGTGGTAGTGTTGGGGCCCCCCAGCCAATGGAGGTAGCTCTACAGATAGAAATGAGAATGCTTCTAAGAGAAGGCACTAGGGGGACCTTGCTATGTCCTTGCTATAGCTGGCAGAACACACAGATGTGATTTATTAGAGTCTCATAGATGGGGCTTAGCATTCATTTTAATTGAGAGAAGATCTTCCTGAATGGAGCTGAGAGCAGGTCATATGTACACATAGCTTTTTTCCCTTGTGACCACCAAGGTCATCCATTCACCTGTTGCTTACCTCTTAGTTCCGAAGAGTCATCGTCAATCTCAACTCTGTGCATGAAGATGTCCCCTCATCCCACTTTTTCCCCAAATATGTCCAGAGAATGTTTCTTTTAAAGAATGAAATGCCTTGTTTTATGCTTTGAACAATTTTTACCCTGGATCGTGGCTGAAGAATTGGAAGGAAGCTTACATCTTCTGAAAGAATCCACTACAAAAGGATATGATGTGCATGGAGAGGAGGCATTGCAGCTATTTCATTTCTGTGCCTTGCACAGGAGTCTCCTGAGATGGCACCCTGAAGCCTGCCAATTGTTCTTTCTCTTTAATGGATTTTCCAACAGAGATCCAAAGCCCTTGGCAGACTGGGCAGATAACCACAATGTTTGAGCACATTACTACTCATTCTGAGAAGAGTGGAGTTCAAACTGTCATTTTTCAATCCACTGTCATATGGCTGCACCTGCTAATGGCACCCAGTCCTTCTACAACACTAAATCTAAAATATTTTTTTCAGTCCTGAACTTTGATCAGAGCTAAACATAACTGACCGTATGCATTTTCATTTTTTTCTCTTGGCTCTCATAACAAATCACTTTTCCAGATTTTTCCTATTTGTTGGCTATATCTTGGTTCCTTTTGTTGGGTTTTCTCAATGCTTATTTCTAAACTTTTCTATATTTATTTATTAAAAAGAAATTCAATGACAGTCTATGCTTGCATTGTCCAGTATGGTAACCACTAGCCAAATGTGGCTATTGAACATTTAGAATGTGGTATCTGAATTAAGATGTGCTCAAAGTATAAAACACACAACAGATTTCAACAACAACAAAACAACAGCAAAAAACGTAGTTATCTCAATAGTTTTGATATTGATTACATGTGAAAATTATGTTTTGAATACCTTAGGTTAAATAAAATATTATTAAAACTAATCTTACATTATGTTTCTATTGAGCAGTACTGACCTATGCAATGAAAGGACTCAAACTTATCTCTAGCTCAGACCTCTCTTTTAAACTCCAGACAATATAACTAATTGTGAACTTAACATTTCTGTTAGGTTATCTGTCAGGCAATTCAAAATCATTAGGTCCAAAATGAAATGTGAGATGTTTTCCCCTAAATACAATCCTATTTTAGTGACTGGTCCTACCACCATCATTTCTCTCTTCTCTTCTCTATGTGGCTTCCTCTTGCAGAATTACAGAAATGTAAAACATCTGGGTGGGAAGGCTGTGTACACACCCAGTAATCCTATGCTTGTGCCTTCTTTGCAAGATCAAGTTTTTATGTGGTCATCTGTAGTGATAGGAAACTTATTTCCTTATAAGGTAGCCTATTCCAATTTTGGACATCATTGAACTAGACTCTGACATTTTGGAATCTTTATTCATGTTTCTGTCTCCTGAAACCATACAAAACAAATTTAATTCCTCTCCTACCTGTGAGAATTGTTTAATGTGTTGGTTACATTGACTTTTCTTAAGTTAAATATCTCTTGTTCCATTGGCATGATTTCAATTCTTCTAATTTATTCTTGCCACTTACATTTGAACACAGTGTAGTTTGCCTACCTATAAAGAATGTGATTGTCAAATGTTCTACCAATTTTAACAAGCCAGTCGAAGGCTAGAAAGAGACTCTTAACGTTAGTTGCCTTAGAATCTATACCTCTGCTGATACCACTTGGGAGTATGTCCATTTATTTGAGTTACATCAAACACAGATAGTGCTTTATATTGGACTCAATTTCATGTAACTCCATTGGATCTTGGATGTGTAATGTAATTAAGCCAAGCCTCTTCCATCTTCTGTTTTTATAGGTTTGTATAATATATTTCAAGTTTGTGATTATAATCATAGTTTGGCCTATTATACCAGCAAACCTATATTAGACAGTATTGATTCTATTGATTCACTCACTGGTTGTTTTACTTAGATCAGTATCACCCCAAAAAATGATTAGGAAACTTATATTTTCATAGAAATGAGCAAAAATGTAGAAAGGACAGGTTGAAATTCAGAACTCTGTGTTATACTATGCAAGTCTTCTCTCCAAGTTATGTCATTCCGTTAATTAGTCCTCCAGATTATAGGGCATGATCATCTAACCAGCTTCAGGTCTATGTAACAATGATGGCAAATTCTTTTATATTATCACTTCAAATATTTCCTCTGTTTTGTTTTCTCATGGGACTAACTACATTTCCACTGATGATTTCATACTATCCCACTCCTCTTGGATTTTCTGTTCTGTTTTTTTTTCTCCTTTTTAAAATCTTTCTGTGTTTCAATCTGGATCAAATTTATTGGCATATCTATTTGGATCATTTCTATTGGATCCTTTCAAGCTCACTAATGTATTCCTATACTATTTTCACTCTGATAGCCCCAATGAAGGAATTACTCATTTCTGATATAATTTCTAACAGTAGCATTTCCATTTTGATTCTTGTTGTTTTCATCTCTCTGCTAACATTCTGTATATGTTTATGCACATTGTTAACCTTTCCCATTAGACCAGAGGTCAGCAAAATTGGTTTTGGTAAAAGGCCAGATAGTTAATATTTTAGGCTTTGTGGGCTCTCTAGTCTCTTTTATTACTCAATTCTGCCACTCTTAGGCAAAAGTAGCCATAAATGAATGAGCGTGTCTGTGTACAATAAATCTTGACAAAAACAAGTGGCAAGGGGTGCCTGAGTAGCTGCATCAGTTAAGCATCCAGCTATTGATTTTGGCTCAGATCATGCTGTCATGAGTTTGGGAGTTTAAGCCCTGTATCAGCCTCTGTGCTGACAGTGTGGAGCCTGCTTGGGATTCTCTCTCTCCCCTCTCTCTCTGCCCCTCCTGTCTCTCTCTCTTTCTTTCAGAATAAGTAAAATAAACTTTAAGAAACAAAACAAACAGGTGGCAAGCTGGATTTTTCTTATAGGCTACAGTTTGCTGATCCCTATTCTAGATCCTTTAAAATATTAATTATAGTTATTTTAACATCCCTGCCTGTTAGTTTTAATCATTTCTAAGTCTCATTATGTTGACTATTTTATCTCTTGACAATGAATCCTTTTCCTTACTTTTTTTCTTTGTCTCATAATTTTTGATCACATGTCAGAGATGGCATGTTGAAGAACAGAAGAGACTGAAGAAAATATTATTTAAAAAAGGAAATGGGCACATCTACTTCTGTAGATGATAGAATCAATCTGGTCAGTATTGAAGCTGTATTTTTTTTTATTTTTAGTTTTTGGAGCTGTTCCATCATTGTACTTGTGGTGTAACATAGCCATCAAAATTCTCTAGTGTGAGTTGTTTTTACTTGTGCTTTACATAGAGAATGGTTTCGAAGGCTTTTTCTTAGTGTTCCTGTTCTGCCCTTGGCTTTCAGTATTCTTAATATAAACACATGACAAGGGGTGGTTCTCCTCCTCTTGCCCAGGTGGTAGAATGCTATTGCTTTTTGCCTCCGGTTAGACTCGTGGTATAGATGAAGGGGAAGGCTACTTTTATGTGACAGTACTTGAATTAAGTCATAACTCAGTGTTTCTTTTGTGTGTGTGTTTATTTTTGGCAGAGAGAGAGAGAGAGACAGAGAGAGAGAGAGAGAGAGAGAGAGAACATGCATGCACAAACAGGGAGGGGGAGACAGAGGGAGACAGCAAATCCAAAATGGGCTCTGCTCTGAGAGCAGAGAGCCTAACATGGGACTTGAACTCATGAACCAAGAGATCATGACCTGAGCCAAAGTTGGACGCTGAACCAACTGAGCCACCTAGGCATCCCATATCTTGGTATTTCTATTTCTTGTTTAGCATGATATGGTGATGATCCAAATAAGTGTTTTGACAAAATTTCATTTATAGCTACCTCATTGTCCTGAATCAGCAGAGAAATGACTTTAAGAAAGCAAAAATAAGTTGTGATTTTAGACATAAATTCTTTCAAGGAAAGAAATTCTGTCTCCCAATAATTGTTGTTTCCTCTATACACTCTTTTGAATCAAACATAATTGATTCAATAATATTTTATAGAATCTTGCCGGGGTTGTTATCAAGACAGTTTGTTTCTGGATTCTAGTATCAATCACATTCTTTAACCTGGAATAATATTGGCTTTTCTGTAATCGCCTATGTCTTTCTCACAGTCTGTGGTTTAAGTCATTAACATAATCACATAGTTAAAGGTCTTTTTCTCTTAAAGTTTCTTCACCTAATTTGGCCTAAACTTCCTTCCTTTAATATGTATACTCCTATGGCCCCAAATTACTGCAATTTACATTGTGACTATGGACAACTACATTCGTTAATTTATTCATTCAACCAAAGTTTACTTAGTGCCTGATATGTGTCAAGTTTTAGGTTTAAAGCTTGAGAAACAAACTTGAATAAAATGTAGCCCCTACCTTCAAGAAGCTTGAAGTCTAGATGCTAAGGCAGCCATGTAACAACTATTTAGGCAGGGTTATGGGATAAAAACAATCATAGGGAAACGGCTGATAAACTCTTAACTAGGGCTAGGGAAGGAGATTTGAGAAGGTTTCAGAGAGTTGGTGATATTAAATAACTTTCAAGTTATTTAAAAAGGTAAAGACTTTCACTTGATACGTGAGACAGGAAAAGACATTTCAGACAATGTAAAAACATGTTCAGAACTGTGGAGGCTGAAAGCACCCTCATGCCTGCAGGTGCATAAATGCCAGCAATGGTGAAACATGGTGGCCTGTCATGACAAGAGATGAAACTGGAGAGGGAACTACGGCCAGACCGTGAAGGTCATTCTGGCCTATTAGGGAATTTGGACTTATCCTGTAGGTGGTTAGGATTAATGGAAGGATTTTAGATAGAGGAATCACACGGTCAGATTTACATTTCTAAGAGTGTACTTTGGCTGAGTGAATATAAAGAGTCAATGAAGCTTTATTGTTTAGGCTCTGCAGGCACATGCCTAGGGCCCATTAGCTTTACAATGGCCCTCAAATTGTTTGAGACTTGGGGGAGGAGAAATATTAGCTTTATAATTGAAAAGCTGCCAAGTCAAAATAAAAATTATTTTAATTAAATGCCTATAAGCCATGGAGTTGTGTTAACTACTGAACTACAGCTCAACTAAACTCGAAAATAGTTGCATACAAATTAGGGAAGTGTTGTGTTGAATAAGCAGAGCTTGTAGAGCACGATAATGTAACAACTTGACTTTAGTCTCTCCCTGTGCTTTCAAATCCATTCTGTGGGGCTAGTTCTTTCCCTTCTCTTTAGATAACAGTTAAGGGAAGTTCTATGGCTTCTCTAGTCACTGTTCAGGGACTAGAAGAATTCTTAAGGTCAGTCTAGTCCCCCAAACAGTCTTAGTTCAATGACTGGAATGCAGAGTCCCATTAATAATCAAAACCACATATTTGTTCAAAGTTAATCGTTCTTTTCTCCTTTGCTTTGGGAATTATTTTGGCTCTCTCTCTCTGGGTATAAAGAGGGGTTTGGTTGGCTGTTTCTGAATTCAACAGGGGTTTTAATTTGCTTTCTCCACTCACTGTCTCTTGATCTTCTATAGTTGAAACAGGGTCAAAGTAGTGTGAGGGGTTCTACTAAAAATGAGAATGGACACAATTTTCACAAGTTATGTAGGAGGTAAGTAACTATATAGCATGGCCACTTAGCCTTGAGAGTGAGAGAAAAGGAAGCATTTACAGTGACTTCCTGCTTGTGTGACATACGATGGTGGTAACTCTAACTAGACCAGGCTCTGCATTTGTTCATTCAAGAAACATTAACTGCCTACTTTATATTTAGATCCATTTGAATGAGACATTTCCAATCCTTAACAGCCCACAGTCTGTTGGGGAGAGTAGTAAACCCACAAGTAAAGTGTTCTGTGATGAGAATCATAACAATGCTATGCTTTGGAAATTGTGGGAGCACAAAGGCATGTGCCATGCAGCTTAGAGCAAAATGGGAAGGAACAGCCTCTGGAAATGTCAAGTAGCCAAACTTAATTTGTGAAATATTGATTGTGATACCTGTGAAGAAGTGAAAATGGTTTTGGTGATATAGATCTAGGGCTAAGGAAAGGGTCTGATTTAATACAGAAGTTTAGGAGTTATCAGCATAAAGGTATAAGCAGAAGTAGCTGATGTGTATAATCTAGGGAGAATATTAAGTCCCTGGCTAATATTCACGAGGGGCAAAATGGATGCATGTGGAATATGTAAGGGATAAAGAAAAACTGGAGCAGGATGCTGAGGATAACTGTGCAGAGGACTAGGAATGAAACCTGGAGAGAGGAGTTCTAGAAGCCAGTGGAGAAGAACTCTTTAGGGATGAGAGAATAATTATTACTGTAAATACTGCAGAAAGCTCAAGTGTTGAATTGAGGAAGCAGCATGGTTGCTGGGTCAGACAAAGCTGGATTTCCCCTAGCTTCTGCTTATAATCTGTGATTTTGAGCAATTTATCTAACCATGTGGCAGGAAACTATAGGTCTTTGGTGCTCCTTCTGGTTGTTCCATAGAGTACAGGGTGCTGATTCTTTCTCAAAAGAACCATATTCATCATTTGTGCTGAAAAATGACCAAAAGAGTGTGTTGAAAGACACTTCTCCTTCCCTATCCTCTGTGTCTTTCTTCTCAGCATCTCTTTCCACGTTATCCGAGTCACTTAATTTCTGACGTCTTTTTAGCATGAGTCCCTCCTGTCCCTGCTCCTCTCTCTAGCCTCCCCCTCTCCTGGAATGCAGATCTGTGTGCAGATGTTTCCATCCTGTGAGTGCTTGCTGCTTCTCAGATGGTGTCTCTGAGCAGATGTTCTGGTGTGTGTCTCCCTTTCTCTTGGCTGTTGTGTTTTCTATACAAACACCAGATTGCATTGCTGCCTCCTTCTTTCCAAAGAAAACCCAATTCACGCTGGCGATGGGATGGGTTGTGCTTTTAGGCTGTTAGAGATGGTCTATGGTACAGAGGCTTTGCAGAGCAGAGTGAGGCCAAAAGGCTTAAGAAATGAAACTTGGTGCTGTGACTTTATGTTCTCATGACCTGCTGCCTTCAGTGTTTCTTCCATTGAACTGGTGTTCTACAGAGCATCTCTTTTCTCTACTTCTCTAGCTTTGTCCCATGTTCTCATGTGCCTCTCTCTAGCTCTTTCGTAATCGTACACCCTCACAGGAGCCTTCCCAACATGCTGAAGTCTTTATCTTCTGACAACATGTGGGGTGAGGAGATGGAGTCAAAGAGTCCATGGAATTATTGTACTTTACAATAATGGATTTGAAGAGCCTTGGTGAAAACAGGGAGGAAGCAAGGTTACCTGCTAGGCTAGGCTGGCAGGTAGGTGAACCTGTCCCTGTGAGGGTCAAAGGTGACATGTTACCTTCCCTCTTTTCACTTTCTCTTCATTGGTAAACTTGTCTCTGATTTCTTACTGAGAATTTAACTGCAGCAAGGGACCTAGGGATATGGAAGATAGTTCCCTGCCTTTAAAAAGGATCCTTTTGACCTCACCTCTTGATTTCCCTTTAGGAATTCATGATTTGGCACTTTTGATTCCCATCTTGGTTCCATTTATGGGAAGTAAATACATGTAGTTCTTCATGTGTTAGAATGAGTTGCATTCACTTGTTGCTGGGAATCCCTTCTTATTGGAAATAATAGTCTTTTTCATTTTATTTTTTTATGTTTTATTTTTTATATTTGAGAGAGAGAGAGAGCGCACATGAGCAGGGGAGGGGGCAGAGATGTGGAGACGGAATCTGAGGCAGAATCTGAAGCAGGCTCTAGGCTCTGAGCTTTTAGCACAGAGCCCGACGTGGGCCTGAACTCATGAGCAGTGAGATCATGACCTGGGCCAAAGTTAGATGTCCAACTGACTGAGCCACCCAGGTGCCCCTGGAAATAACAGTCTTGTTGAAGCTGCCCATGGTCCCCTACCCAGACTGCTATAGACAATGAGTACTCATGTGCATTAATTTGCATTGAGTAGGGCCCTAGAGAGTTAGGAAAAAGACCCCAGGGAGGTGGTGATGGAGTCAAGGGAGCCAAAGGAGAGGAGAGGGCTGGACTGACTGACTCACTAACCAAAGTTTCGTCCATCTCCAGAAAAGGAACCTGAGTGATTAAAAGCAAGAATGGAGCTTAGATCTGGAAGGTCTCAGTGCCACCAGTGTGGAGTGCATTTTACAATCCAGGCCTCCCTAGGGTTCTGAAAACTTATATGTGACATTCTTTCATTTATAGAAGCCAGCAATACATTTATTTATAAAGTGAAGAGTATGTTGAAGGGAAAAAAGTATGACCTTTAGAAGCAGACACACCTGAACCAAACCATGGTTTTACCACCTCATTCATTCATTCATTCATTCATTTATTCAGAATTATTTATCATGAATAGTCACTGTCCAAGGCATGATGCCAGGAATGAGGTAGAAAATACCTGGCAAATTTTCTGTTTCAACCTGGATAATTTAGTAACATCTCTTAGCTTCAATTTCTCATCTATAAAATATGAATGACACTACTTACCATGAGGATTGTCATGAAAGTTGAAGTAAAGATTCAGTTTCTGGCATATTTCAATTTTTTTATATTGAGGATTATAATTTAGTAATATTTCATTTTACATATTACATGAGTTTTTTTTTTAAGTGAAGGCTACCTATTTACAATGACTTACAATAATGATCTTTATATTGAGGTTCCTGGAATAAACATTTCTCTCCCACTAATGGATTAAACTTCTACTCACTCAAGCCCATTGCAATTGAGATTTCAGAAATCAGATCAAGTTGTAAATGTAACAGCTAAAACATTGGATGTGGCTTTCTTCTCCATAGAAGAGCTCCAAAATGCATAGGATTGGAAGTGCCCAGGCCTGATATAGTCTTAACTTTGACACAGTATAACCTGGGATTCCCTGCTTTGCCTCTCTCTGGACTCCACTTTTTTCATCTATGAAATAGTTATAATAATGATTTCCTTGCTTACTTTATAGTGATTTTATAGAGATTAAATGCAATAAATGATATAAGAATATTTTAATACTTTTACCATATAGCTTTTTTGTCGTATCTTCTTATTTTTAAGGGAAGAATAATGAAGGGTGTGTTGCTTAGTTCTTTTTTTATTTTAATAATACCTATCCCACTTTTCCTCACAGAGGTGCATTTTTTAATGTTTTTTAACATTTATTTGTGAAGGGGAGATAGAGAGATTGAATGTGCCTGTGAGAAAGAGAGCACGGGTGAGGGGCAGAGAGAGAGAGAGGGAGACAGAGGACATGAAGTGGGCTCTGTGCTGACAAAAGAGAACCCGATGTGGGGCTCAAACTCATGAACTGAGCTGAAGTTGGATGCTTAACCCACTTAATGGACTGAGCCCCCCAAGCATCCCTGTCTTGCTCAGTTCTACAACTTCTTACAAATTATCCTATTTTCTTACCTTACATAGATTTCAAAATTTAAATTTGCAAACTAGATACATTTGAGGATAACTGTTAACATTGGGAAGTCTTTTATTTTACAAAAGAGTTTTTCTTTAACTTTCTTTTTCTTTAATTAAAAAAAAATTTTTTTGAGAGAGAGAGAGAGAGACAGAACATGAGTGGGGGAGGGGCAGAGAGAGAGGGAGACACAGAATCTGAAGCAGGCTCCAGGCTCTGTGCTGTCAGCACAGAGCCCAACACTAGGCTCGAACTCGTGAAACATGAGATCATGACCTGAGCCAAAGTCAGACACTTAACTGACTGAGCCATCCAGGTGCCCCTCTTGGACTTTCTTAAACTAATAGGAGCCAACAGCAGTGCATTTAAAGGATGATTTAATGATTTAGAAATATAGCTATCACACACAATTTGGAATATACCTGCATAGTAATATCAGAGCTCAGGTTAATATTAGGATTTTTTTTCTAAAACCCAGCTCAAACCCAGTAGTAATGGGATTGAGTGGTACTTACATCTACAGAAAACACTATTGAATCTTTTGCTATACATTTAGTTTGGGACTTTGGGTTGGGGCTTGGCTTTGAATGAATTCCAAAGCAACCTTTATACTAAGAAGGTCTAGTAAGGAAATAAGTTTAACAGATTCTAAAATATAATCATTCAATACACAAGTCCATCCTAAGTGCTGGTTGTGGGGACTTGGTCCTCTGCTAGGGGGAAATCTTCAATGAAGAAGTGACATTTGAATTGAATCTTGAACGTTGCATAGGTGTTTAGTAAATGAAAAAGGAGTCTAAGGGAAAACAAGGCCCAGAAGACTGTGTGACCAGTTTAGAAGAAGGATAATTGGACCCAAGAAGCAGGTTTGAGTGTAGGGAGAATGTGGAGGAGTTCAGATGGAGAAGGCTGGAGAGGAAATCATGAGACAGACTGAGGAAGGCTTCCTACGTCATGTTGTAAAGTTGCTGTAAATGCAGACAAAGGAATGAGTATTTGATAAAACAGCCCATACTAAGCACATCAGTTATTCTCCTCTGGACATTTGCTCTATAAATTTTCTCACTGAGGTGAGGCAAGGGATATTTTGTTATTATGCAGAGGGCATTAAGGTTCTTTGCTAAAGATTGCACTCCTTAGCCCAGCATGCTGATGAGCTAAGGTTTAGGAAGATACACTCCTGCCTGGGTAAGTCATGTTTAATGTGTTCCACCCATTAATTTGCTGTAGTAATAAACCATATGGATTATTATTATTTTTTCCTGAACTGCTTGCTATCTCCTTAGTGTGTGCTGTGTGTATGGAGTTATTAAAACGTTATCACAGAATCATATAAAATGGGGCTGGGAAAGTGCATGATCTCTGAGAACACAATATATAGCACAGGTAAGGTCAGTCAGGTCTGAGATGGAGGGTGCAGAAGAAAAGAGGTGGGTGTAGGGGTCAAGGAGTGGGTTACAAGAGAAGGCATAAGCTGATGGGGTTTTAGAGGGGAAGTTGGTGACAGGGGCAAGGAATGATAGGAAGTCCCAAAGCTTCAGACCAGGACTCTGAACTTGATTTTGGAAGTGCTTGAAAATAGAGTAAGTTGAGAATTTCTGCAGTACAGAAACTTCTTTGGTGGGGGCCATCTGGGGAGTGAGAGTCAGCCAGAAGGCCAAGACAAGCATTAAGCTTAAGGCTCCAAGGTCCTGAGCTTGCCTAAGATTGCAGGAATACAAAAGAAAAGTGCTTCAAGAAAAGTCAGAGGTTGTTGGCCGCAGCAGTTAGAGGCGGACTGATGCAGTGAGCAGAGAAACGTGGAATCCGGGAGGACTCCTGGGCTCCTTGGCTGTCAGGACCTAGCAGGGAATGGCACTGTTCAATGCTTTCTTGCTGTTAATCATTTTTCTCATTTTCCCTAGTTGTTAACCCTGGGACCATACTAATCAACTCCTCGTTTCCCTGCCCGTGGCTTACATGGTTCCTTGGTTATTACATCTGAGTTTAATCATTGTCCAAACTGAGCTCCATGTCTTCCTTGCAATTTCGCCCCTGATTCAGTTTGTGTTTTGCCAGGAAATATCGCTGTGTAAAAATGGAAAGGATCTGTTTAGAGAGAGGAGAGTCCGTCAGAAAAGGGAGATGGGACTCTCCAGTGATGCATGGAAGGTTTTTTTCCTCCCTGATCCCAAAGATGGCGATGAACCTATTCAGAAAAGCTAAGAAAAACCAATGTGGTTCATGACTTACTGCATTTCCTCTTTTGCTCCTGCATAAAGAATCTGGAGACATGACCTGGACAGCACAAAGGTGATTAAATCAGAAGCATAAAAATGTAGTCAACTCTATGCATAAGTAGGAATCATCTGGAAGTCACGTTCGACTTCCACTTGCACCTGTCTCTGAATGGCCTCCTCCACTCTAGAAGTCCCTCATGAACCAGTGGAGGAGACAGAACTCAGTCAATCAGGGGTTCTTCAATTATGAGGAAGTGTCAATGCTGTCTATCACCAATAAGACATCAGAAATATTATTTATCTCTCTATATGGTTGTCGGATTCCGAGATGGCAAAATTTAAACTCAGCTCCTTAGAGACCAGCTCTCAAAATCTTAAGGGGATTTATGAATATATATGGGTTCATTAATTTTTTTCCCATAAAATGCTGTCAGATATTCTGATACCCTTAGGAATATCTCACTCTAGAGAATGGGGTATTTCCATCACGATACAAATATCCCATTATTTTTCCCATTTTTAAAACAAATAAACATATATAACTTGACCCCCATTTTCCACATCGGCAACCATCTCATTTTGCTTCCTTAAAAGCAAATCTCCTTAAAAGAGTTGTCTATAACACACATTATCCCCAATTTTTCTCTTCCTATTCTTTTTTGAGTCCTCCCAAATTAGACTTTCTCCTCCACCATTCCAATAAAAATGCTCTTGACAAGACCACCGAGAACACCTGTTTGATAAATCTAATACTTACTTCCTGGCCTTCACCCTCATGGATGTATCAGGAACATCTGATACAGTTGTTTATCTTTTCCTACTGGATCCCAGGCTAACTCCTTTTTCAGTCTGGCTTCTAGGTAAAACACTCCCTGTGTTTCTCCATCTCACAGGCTACTCCTTCCCAGGCTTCAATATTAGTTTCTTCTTGTCTTACCAACTTTTTTTTTTAAATGTTTATTTATTTTTGACAGAGAGAGAGAGAGAGAGAGAGAGAGCGTGCGCGCGCGCATGAGCAGGGGAGGGGCAGAGAAAGGGAGACACAGAATCCGAAGCAGGCTCCAGGCTCCGAGCTGTCAGCACAGAGCCTGACGCGAGGCTCGAACTTACAGACCTTGAGATCATGACCCGAGCCTGCGACGGACGCTCAACCAACTGAGCCACCCAGGCGCCCCATTGTCTTCCCTACTTCTTAATGGTGGTATGTTGCAGGGCTTTGCACTTAGTCCTTTTTACTACTTTATCTGAACTTATTTCTTCATGATCTCACTGCCTCACACACCATTTACAAAATATGACTCCCAAATTTATACTCCAAACCCAGATCTCGTCCCTGAATTTCATGCTTACATATATCCAAATGACTACTCAATATTTCCACTTGGATGTTTGATAGAAATCTCATGCTAAGTATGTTCAAAACTTAGTATGTTCATCTGTCCCCCCCAAATCTTACTCCTCCTAAAGTTTTCCTCTTCTCAGTTATCCTATGAATGGATGGATGCCACAGAGCTTGTTCGCATTCATCTCTCTTTTGTGGTCCTCACCTAACTATCAGCAAACCCTACTGACTCTCCTTTTGAAGAGTATGCAGAACTGGATCAGTTTTCTCACCCACATAACTGCTTCCATTCTGGTCCAAGCCATTATCCTAGTACAACCGAATAGTTGTACTACTGTTTATTCTTTAAATGGCAGAAAATATCAATCGCCAGGTGGTATTAGAAGTGGAGACTAGAATCCAGACAATAATTTATGTTGCCAGTTCAGGGGTCTGATATTGATGTGAAAAGTACATGGATACCTCAGCAGGGGGCCACACACACACACAGAGGTCTGTGCCATTTATTTCTGTCCCTCTGTCTACCCGTTTACCACAGAGCCACCTTTCACCTGTTGTGCCCTGCTCTATTCTCCAGAAACCTGAGTTCTAAGTGATAACATCTCATAGCCTTTCTTGCTCTGCTCTGTATGGGTTCAAGCAATGAATGACATGGGTGGGATCTCAGAGGGCAAGAGAATAGAAAGTCAGAGTCCTGAGAACCGCCCTCCCCCCACCCCTACCACACATCTGGCAATGACTTTTTCTAGTCATAGCACATATCAAATTTTCCTTACTGCATAGTTGTGGCTCTCCCTGAGTTCTGCAAGCACCATTTCTTCCTCTTACTCCCTCAGGATCATGAATATTAACTGGGTGTCTCACCATGCCTTGTTGGTTCCTTTAACCCTACCCGAATCTCTAAATAATCCCTTCATTGGGCTCCTTCAGGAACATCTTTTTGAAGATGTTCTCTATTTTCCTTCTGGAATCCTTCTTAACATAGGTAGAACTATTCTTTTGGTATGCAAATAAATATTAAATTAATTACATTTAATGAAATTAAATAACTATTCCAAAGCACATTACTCATAGAAATTTAGAGACTAAAAAATCTAAAGGGAATAAAAGCATTCATTCCTCACTACAATGTCACTAGATAGCTACTATTAACATTTTAGTGAAGTGTAAAAACTTTACAATTTTTTATTGTATTTATCTTTGTCTAATTTTAGTCTCCTTGTGATGTCTTAAAACATTAATATGTCTTAATATAAGAAGAAATGTAGAGAATTTGGAATATGGAAAAAACACAAAGAATAAGAAAATCAAAAATTCTATCACTTAAACCTGGATAAATTTATCAGATAAACCTGGAAAAATTTATTCTGTTTTCCTCGAATCTTTCTTTCTTTGGAGTTTAATGTAGTTCCTGCTTTAGAGAAAATGGTGATTTTTAAAGCATAGTGAGGGCAGATTAGTTACAATTCATAGAACAAAAGGGAAATGAAGAGAGGCTTGGAGTAATATTGACCAGTGGTTAGTTTTTATTGCTCTGTTCTAATATAAAGAAAATTTACTAGAGCAATTATGTTGGAGTTTAAATCATAAAAATCAGTTATTCAATTATCTTGATGTTAAAGTTGCCTCTTTATATGCTTTGTACTTTGTGGATGGGGAGAAAGACTTTGTAATTTTCTTGGTAGTAAGCTGAAAACTTGTATATACCATAACCAGTGTTAGTGGTCTTTGTCACAGTGCAACCATTCTTTTCTCTTCAAACAGATTTCCCCACAACAGTGGAAGGAAGGATATGTCTTAAGAGAACTGCTTAGTTCTGGGGAAAAAAAAAGAAAAAGAAATTTGCTGAGGAGCAAAGCAGTTTCAATTTGCACCTGGTATATACAATCTAAATTTTAACACATAAATAAGCTGATTCTGAATTAGAGATCCAAAAGAGAAATGAAAGACTGTCAAATCCTTTGTTTTTAATATCATAACTTTCCTAATTGAGCTTTATACATTTTGATTTTTCCTTGAGTCACTCAATCTGTCTTTAACTAATTATTATAAAGGGAGTAGGTAGGGGCACCTGGGTGGCTCAGTCGGTTAAGCATCATCTAAGGCTTAGATCATGATCTAGTCAGGCTCTGTGCTGACAGCCTACAGCTCGGAGCCTGGAGCCTGCTTTGGGTTTTGTGTCTCCCTCTCTCTCTGCCCCTCCCCCACTGGGGCTCTGTCTCTGTCTCTCTCTCAAAAATAAATAAACATTAAAGAATTAAAAAAAAAAAAAACAAAGGGGGTAGGTATATCAGTGCTATATGTTCGAATCTCTTGAATATTTATCTCCCTTTGTGTTCCTTTAAGACATGAATGTCGGTTTATTTGTGTATGTAATAATTAGGTTTCAACATTTTTTCCTCAAAACTTTAGGTATTTTATATTTTTGATATAGCATAATGAATAGGCAAGAGATCAGTATGTCTTTTTTGTAACATGTATTTTCCTGAATATTTGCTTAAAATATATATCTATATTTGTCATATATATAAATGACAATTTAAGATAATTTCCAGCAGGTTACCAGGTATCATTTCTCCCCTTCATTGATTTTTAAGAAGCATGTAGTCTACACCCTGTTAATCAATGTATATCATGTCTCTGTTTCAACTTCAGATTAGAAACAGTTGCCTTGGTTATGATTTCATTAAAAAATAGTCCTTTTTTTAAAATTAGAAATGTGCATTGATGTGAGGTTGAATATCTTTCTATGATTTCCTCCATTATTTTCCATCTCCTCTTTATTTTGCTCCTCATTCTCAGGAACTTCTCAAAATTGTTCTAAATGCCTGATTTGGTTTTTCACAGAATTGAATCTGCTCTTTATTGCCTTCAATTTGAATTTTAATTCTGCTCTTTTATTTCAATGTTATTAATAATATTCCCTTTCCTCTTCCATATCTCTTTTTATTTTATCTTTTAATTTTTGTCTGTGTCATTCTTATTTTTTTTTTCCTGCTCCCATTTCTTATAGTATTTTCAAAGAAATACTTACTTTATCTAATTTTCACTTTTCAGAATAAGGTTTTAGCTAGGGTTCCTATATGAAATGTTGAATTTCATCTTTCATATTGACTTCTATGTTCTCCATTAAATATTGTTTTCTAGTATCTTCTCCCTTGGTTTCTTGTTCATTTTCAACAAGTTCTTTTTTCTTCTTTAAATTTTTTTTTAGTGTTTTCAAAGAGCCAATTATATTGTTAAACTCTATATATTCATATTCTGTTCTTATTAATACTATTCCTACTAGTTTCTTCTTTTAAATTATTTGAACTTAATTTATTATGTTGATCTTCTTTCTTAAGATGGACATTTAGGCCATTAATTTTCAACCTTTCCTTTTTTCTAATGTAAGGATATACATTTACTTCTAAATGCCATGTGAGGATTTCCTCTTATGCTCAATTTCTTCCTTTTTTTAACTCTCTAACTTCTATGTTTCACTATAATTTGTGTGTGTGTGTTTTTTATGCATGGGCTATTGCAAGTGTGTTTTATAGTTATCTTGGTGATATTGAATCCTAACCTGGTCATATGATGCTCAAATCTGTATTCCTCAATTCACTCAATGATTATTTATTGAGATTTACTATGACCAATGGACCATTTCAGGTGTTAGGACTTCATCAATGTATAGATCAGGCAAACTCCTAACTCTTTGGAGCTTATATTCTGAAATGGGGAGAGAGACAGTGAATGTAATTAGTAAGTAGGAATTTTAGAGGGTGGTAAGTGCCATTCAAATTTAAAATCAGGGAAAAGAAGATTGGTCATGCTTTGTAGGTGTGTGTGTGTGTGTGTGTGTGTGTGTGTGTGTGTGTGTTATATGTGTTCTGGTGGGGAGAGTGTGGGGTTTTAAATAAAGTGGTCAAAGAAAGCCTTCCCAGTAAGGTGATATTTGGGTATGTCTTAAAGGAAAAAAGGGATTTTTTTCTGGGGAAGAGCCTTCTAGTCAAAGGGTGCATCTAATTCAAAAGCTCTGGGGAAAGATCATCTCTGAATGTTTGAAGAGGCCAGTGTGACTGTGATAGAATGTCTGAGGGGACATGGTAGAAGAGGAATAGGGACAATTAATGTCACTTGCACATTGGCAGTGAGACCCAAGATCTTGATTTATTTTTATCTGAACTTCATGAAAGTTTTGTTTATTCAAAGGATGTTTTATTTTTCAGATTTTTTAAAAAACATAAATGGCTTTATTATGACCTCTAGGAATAAGTAGATGACTCCAATAGAGAGTGTAGAATCTTTAAGGCTCTTGTGAAAACTTTGGCAATAATAGTTTAATCTGTGTTGAAGGAACTCAAGATTTTGCTCTTTTAATCTGATCTTTCTAGAGGAATCATTCACTCATTTAGGCAATAAATAATTATTTCTTTTCAAGATTATTTATATAAATATTCTTTTGTTGACCTCTAAGAGATTTAGTCAGGTGAACATGCAGCCATCCCATTTGGTCATTTCATCGTAGAAATCTGAAGGACTTCATGGGTTATAATTGTTACAACAGACCAGTATCCAAATTCTGCCTGAACAATTCCATTTGTCTTGTTTATAGCTGAATTCATTACCGGGTTACTTTAATTTTTACCAACCTTATCTTGTACTCCATTAGAAATTTGAAAATAACTCTCAGACTCTCCTCAAATCATATCTTCTCTGGTCCTTGCATTCTAGATCTTTCTATTGTTCTTCATAGTCCTCATATTTCTGGTGCTTCAGACTTCCTGCCATTATATTCACCTTCTTTTAGACATAGAATTGTTACATTTCTATGTCAGAAAAATTCCTGCTCTTGAATTTGAATTTTTATTTCTTCTTTTATAAGTAAAACAACAACATTGATCATGGACAAAAATGTGATGAAAGCAGATCAGTTAGATCCCAGCATTGATGGCCATCTTAAGTATTTTGGCACAATACCTAAAGAGTTTCCTTTTCTCAAAGAAAAGTTCTATAATAGATCTTCCTCAACCCTAGTGAAATTGATTAATTACTTCAACTTAATTGATTGTAGGCAGTTTCTCAACTGTTTCAAATCCTAGAAACCAAACTGAGCCATGAGTCAACATCTTTCTATTTGGTTACATCTGTGTTTATAACTAGCATGGCTCCCAGTTCCAAACAAGTGCCCAGTATGTTGCAAAAGCAAAGTGGCTAGGTCTTCTCCAAGTTTAATTTCCTATTTGTGATACAAATTAAGTTAAGATGAACCTGATGAGGCATAACTTTTACTGTTCTGTTTTTGCCCTGATGATGAATAGCACTTTCCCTGAGTGTCATGTGAATTTGCTCCTGTTTTGAAAAGACCCCCACTTGATTTATCAAAAAATTAAGTTGGCAGAAGCTTTCAAGCTATATATAAAGCGTCTGTCCTCTCACCCAAACCTCTTCCCAACAAAGTTTCATTTTATACTTGGGAAGGTCCAACATTACAGGAGGTATTTCTTAGAATATCTTTTTAGACCTTTTGAAATCCCATCTATCATTTGAGGTTCAGCTAAAAATTATTTCAATGTGAGATTTTTCTTAGCCCTCAGCCAGAGTAGCAGTTTCTTTCTTTAGGGGTCAAGATCCACTCCTAGCGTGTCACCTGTAGATTCTGTCCTACTTTGCTGGTGTCAGTGTGTGCATCTACACTTGATCAAGTTTCTACTTACAACTCCTACTTCATACTAAAGCTCCTGGTAGATATTTCTCTCTTTTTTTTTTTTTTTTCTTGACTGTCAGGAATTTTAGCGATCTTACTCAGGTAGTGTATATCATCATGTAAGTTATGATGAGAGGCCCTGCTTCTGACTATAGAGGCATAAAATTCTGGAAAATAGTCTCCTTTTGCTCCCAACATTGGAGCAGGGAACATGACTTAAATGAAATGATAGCATAGTCCTCCCTGAAGCCCTAATTTAGAGCACTGATGCCCATCACTAGGGGCTTTTGAGGATTGTGTTTAGCCATGGTAGTGATAGGAACCATTGTTTGGTGGGGATCGTGGCTCTGGTTCAGCAGCGGTCTCCAGTGTCCAACAGTAACACCAGTAGTTTCCCATCCACACCATTCCTGTACTGTGATCTTGCCTCTGGTTCTGATTCCTGCCCATTTTCTATAGCTGGCTCTTCATTTACATGTTGAGATTACAAACTACCTAGTACTCTTCTAATAAACTCATTTTTAAACCAAGAACCTTGACTGGTAGAGGAAGAATCCTTGTTTTACTCAGATATGATTACTATGTGCCTAATAAATGTTTACTGAATGATTTAAATCATGTTGGATATGATGTCTGTGGGAGCCCATGGGAAATCAGAAGGCCAAATTAGCTCATTAATTAAACTTCCATGTTAAATTTTAGAGTGTGTGATTCTGGAGAAAGCCTTAGAATAGTCTTTTCCACAATACTCTCCTTTTCAATACTGAATAAAGATCTCAGTATAGATTTTCAGCAGCCTGTGGGTTAGCTTTTTGCCTTTTTAACTTTTGTGGGATGTAATGTTCAGTTGTTTTGGGAATTATAAGCCTGAGAACTTCCCTGGGCATTTGGAGTCATTAATGCACCAAAAATAGAGGAAGGACATAAATGAGTGGATTGCTCATTCCTCCTGCTGTGTGGCCTGCAGTGGCTGCTTTGGAATTGCAAATTCCAGGAACCCAGGCAGAGGGAGAAAAAGTAGCACTAAAGCAATTTATCCTTATTATAGTTTTGTTGGGTCCTGACCTTGCCAAGGAATTTGTAAAGATGAGAGCTTTCCAAGATCTAAAAACAGAAGTCAAGGCAAGTGGGGAGAATTCTGTCTTTCCTATAACCAGACCTCAGTGCACAAGATACCTTTTGGGTATGGGAAACGGCCTGAGGTTTCTTGGTGGTTCCACCGCTCTGCCACCTCCCGCTGTGGGTCCCCTGGCACTGGCAGAGCCATTCACGTGTGTGGGCGCATGCTCAGGCTGAGGCTGTCAATCCCTCTGGGGGGACTCACCCTCTGACAGCGAGTGATGAGTTTCCTAATGGGCCCGTGATGACTGCAGCCCTGCCTGGAGGCTTGGCGTCTGCTCAGCAGCTGCCACACAACCGCAATGCTGGCCTTCCCCACAGCCTCAGGGGAGCCCCGCTCAAGGTTTGTGCCACTTCACTGACTCCAGAAAGCTGTACGTTTACACCATGGGGAGTGAGAGAAGTGTGTTTATCAACCACCAGGCTTGGAATGAGAGCCTTCTCCTTGCGGGAATGCATCAATCACTTCTCAGGACTGACCCTTTGTGGTAGTTCCCCTTGTAAATGATGTTTTGCTTTCCCTGATTGCAGAACAAAATGAGAGCTTTATAATTAAGTGTGTGGTAAACAACGTGGCAGTGGCCCTTTGGGTCCTCAGTCCTCTCAAAACAGAGAAGTGTGGGGGTAGTAGCTTTGGGAAGGATGAGGGAGGTTGGGAATTTCTTCCAACTTCCTACTTACAGCTAGCTAAAAGGCTACTAGGTGATTTCTATAGGACACTTGACCTCAAACACTGCTTTAGGTTTCTGCTCACAAACCTGCCATAGCTCAGTTTCTGCCAAACCATTTAAACGGAAAACCCAATTGAAGCCTCTTGTGTTCTTAACTGCCCAGCGTGCAATGGAGCCTAAGCACAGAGCTTGAATTCCAAAACTGAAACAAAGGGGCATTTGTTCTCTTTCCTGAGTGGCGACGGAGCATTTTCAAGAATGTTTGGAGACCAAATTATGTTGATTTAACTTAGGATAAGATCAATGGGTTGTTTTTCAGAGAAAGATGAAAGGCCATCACTTCTTTACACACCCCCTCTATATCCTTTGGAAATAGACAGCCAGTGAGAACATCATCCCGCGTACTTATTAGCAGTACTTCCAGGGCTGTGCCTATTAAATGAACTGTTTTGAGGTCAACATGAAACACCAACTGGAATGTAACAGAAAGATATCAAAATAGAACATCCCCCTTTGTGATCATTAAGACAATGTTAAAAAGGGAGAAATCTATACTATTGACCCAACTTTGATATTTTCTGCTTTAGTTTAGGGTCATCACCACAAATCTCAGTTACTAAACTCATTACATGTTGCAGAGGCTTCCTCAGCTGTGCGATTAACAATCCTCCTCTGAATCAAGGCATCACAAATAGTGTGTGACTCTGGTGCATGAGAAATAGAGCCACCAGGGCCAACTAGTGTCGTCTGCAGCTGAGGACTGGGATTTCTTCTATATGCGCCTCTTCTGACTAATTTTTGGATCCTGAGTCTTTTATGACTTCAGTTGTGTTGAATGACAAACAATGCTGACAGTATTATGGGTCTTTGTTCCTTATACGTTCTAGATAGTTGCCATCAAGGAACTTTCTCGTGACCAAAGGGGAATACTGAAGAGGTGCCGAGATGATAAGCAACTCTGCGTGGCTCACCTGTCAACTCACATCCTCTCCATAAAATTTTTTAAGTTTATTTATTTGTTTTGAGAGAGAGAGACACTGCACGCTAGAGCAAGGAAGGAGCAGAGAGAGAGAGAGGGAGAGAGAAAATCCCAAGCAGTCTCTGAGCTGTCAGCATAGAGCCTGATGCTTCATTTAACATCTAACTCATAATAACAACAAGAACAATAGCACTAGTTATTATTTTTTGGGTATAATTACAAGATGATAATGCAGTGGTCCCCTGTATGGGAGTTTCCTCTTTGAAAGCTGGATTCTGTTATTATATTACAATATTCCAAGGTTTGTTTTGATATCTCCTGAAGGAGTTGGGCATCATGGATGGCAGAGACTAAGTTTAGCTAGGAAAACCAGATTTTGGAAGGCAGATGCTGGATAGATTGGAGTGGCAAGACTTGCAGACTCTCTCACCACTTTATCTTCTCCATTTAGGCTTTGAAAATGGGAAGATGGCTCTTGCCATAGGTAGCATAGTGCTCTGCTCATAGGTAGAATGGGAGCCAGGTTGCAGGTGCCTCAGAAGGCAAACTAGCTTGTAAGTGGATCATCAAGGTGTGTGCTTTGTGAGCTTTTACTTGTCTTCTCTTTCCCTCAAAATTTGAGGTTCTTGGCTATATGTGTGTATGTGTGTGTGTATATATCTATATATACATATATATTCACTATATATATATATATAGTGAATCTTATAAACTGTCCTCGAATTATACAATAGATTATTAAAGGAAAGATTTTGGTTCCCTCATTTCTTTCTCCACAACATAAACAATGCCTTATTGAAGCCAGAGTAATCCTAGTGGTAGTTTCAAGAATACCAAACAAATGGTGATTTGGAGCTACTGTTCCATATACTCATTTGGAAGTTATCTCTTTGGAAGTCCTGGTCTTCAGTTATTAATGATAGAAAGTAAAGGAAATAGAAATATTCCCATATTACAGATAAAGAAGCTGATGCTTAGAGAGGGTGTCACTCTAGTAACAAAAGCAAAGGAAGGTGGAATTGGGACCCATGTTACTCTGGTGCAAAGCCCATACTACATATGTGATGATAATCTTTCATGGCTTAGAGGAGAGGCTCTAACTTGGTCCAAAGGAGAAACCCATTTTTCCTCCTTACCTCATTATCCAACAGATTTATGCTCCATACACATGTAAACTCCATGGGATAAATTACTCTCTTATGGTCACCATGGCCAAGGCAGTGACTGGGATGCTACCAGACAGGGAGGCTTCTCTATATGACTTTAGACCAATGTGTGTCCTAAGGTCCCAAACACTGCAGCTATGGTGATATTTCTTGGCAAGCTAGAGAAGTCATCCTTGTAATGTTTTCTGGCTCAGAGTTGATGCTCAATGAATTTTTATTAAATTGAATAGAAGGTGCCAAATTTGATGTACACCTCGGGAAGCTTTTGCTTTTGCAAACACTTGCGTATCTATTATCTTACATGAGCTTCATTAAGTATCTATGAAACTATCCCCACTCTGTAGAGGAGACACCCTGGTTACAAGAGGACTTGACACTTTTCCAAGTTCACCATGTAAGTCAGTGTTAAGCTGGGGCCAGGAATCAAGTCTTAAAGTTTGTGGTGCAGTGTGCTTTCTTATTTTTTCCTGAATACTTCCAATTGGCCTTTAAGTGTCTTGATTTGAGAGGAAGAAGACAATATTTCTCTAAGGACTGAGTTCTCTTCCCCTTAAAAAGGGGGGGAATTGATGGCAATGATGATGATGGTGATGCCAGATAGTTCTACATTGAATGATTGATGCATATCCTTGCGTTCTCACCAGAACTCTCCTGGTCCTTGATTTCTTTTGCTTGTCTGAGATCAGGGAAATCATAGTCCACCTTCAAGCCCTGTAATCATGAGCTGGGTGCACACCATTTCCATAGCATTTTATTCTGAAGATCCTAAATATGTCTAGTCCCCAAACACAGATAGTCCTGTCTTTAGAATTAGGTACTTTTATGGCTTGAGGAAGCAAAACTGGTTGCCTTTTTTTTTTTTTTTTTTTTTTTTTTTTTGTAATTTCATGCCAATTCAAAAATTGGCCTCTAGTATTGCAGGAAAATTATGGCTCAAGGTGATTATGTGCCTGGAAGTTATTGCTCAGAAGACCTTGGGAGTCAGAATTTTTTACTGACTTGGAGACTCCAAGGTTCAGATTCCACAATGTTTGAAGTCAGTAAAACTTCCCCTAGAATCTTTTCACTCAAAACATGGTTCTTAGACCAGAGAATTGGAATCATCTGGGAATTTGTTAAAAATGCAGATTGGCATGCCCCTCTTAGGACTGCTGAATCAGAATCTGCATTGTGGAGAGATCTGTAGGTGATTAACATGCATATTATAGGTCCAGAAGCACTTCCTGTGATATTGTGATTTATCATAAGAAATATGTATTTGGTCTTGTTCCTAGTTTCTGGCAGGGACCTCCTAAAACCCCCTTTTGGAATTTCCTGTGAGAAGATGGATAATGGTGTTTTTATTATGTTAATGAGGTGACTTTTGGAAAACACCTAACTATGGGGGCTGGTTGCCAGGAGAGCTAATGGAGTGATTTAGGGGCTGCAACTTTTAGTCACATTTGGACCTCCTTGGAGGGCAGAGGGACTGGAGGTTGAACCAATCACCAAAGACCATGATTTATTAGTTAACCATGTCTATGTTATGAAGGCTCTATAAAAACTCAAATGAAAGGGTTCTAGAGCTTTTGGGTTGGTGAACATGTGGAGGTGCTGAAAAGTGGCGCACCTGGGGGGGACATGGAAGCTCCATGCCCCTTCCCACACAGCTCTTCTATCTGCATGTTCATCTATATCCTTTGTCATATCCTTTTATAACAGGCCAGTAAACATAAGTCAACTGGTTTCTTGAGTTCTGTGAGCCCCTCTAGCAAATTAATCAAACCTGAGGAGGGGTCATAGGAACCTCTTAATTTATAGTTGATCGGTCAGAAGCACACTGACAACCTGGACTCGTGATTGGCATCTGAAGTGGTGCCAGTCTGGTGGATCTGAGCCTTTAACCTGAGGAATCTGGTACTATCTCCTGGTAGACAGTGTCAGAATAGAATTCAATTGTAGAGTACCAGGTGGTGTCCAAGAATTGGTGGTGTGGGGAAAACCACATTGCAATTGAGTCCCAGAATCATTCACTTCCCAATGTAGTCTTAAGGGATACTGTATTAATCAGGGTTCTCCAGGAAAACAGAGCTGATAGGAGATAAATCTTTATCTATATCATCTATATATATATCTATATGTATTTCCAACATATGGACACCCTCAGAAATAATGTTTAGAAAAATATCTGAGCACTCTGTGATCCCATCAAGTTGACATAAAAGTAACCATCACAAGGGGCACCTGGGTGGCTCAGTCGGTTAAACGTCCGACTTCAGCTCAGGTCACGATCTCGTGGTCTGTGAGTTCGAGCCCCACGTCGGGCTCTGTGCTGACAGCTCAGAGCCTGAAGCCTGTTTCAGATTCTGTGTCTCCCTCTCTCTGACCCTCCCCCGTTCATGCTCTGTCTCTCTCTGTCTCAAAAATAAATAAATGTTAAAAAAAATTAAAAAAAAAGAAAGTAACCATCACAAGATAGCAAGTCACCTGACTATACTTGCTTTGGATTAAGACTTACATTGTTGTTCTTACAGAACTAGGAGAGTAAGCTGTCAGTCTCCATTTATTAAGAGCCAAGGACATTGCTAAGTGGGTATTAAAGTGGATTGGAGGCTATGTTGATTTGTCAATGTAAGCTTGAAATTATAGCTCTAGCTATCCATGTGGTTCATAGACCAGTAGCATTGGCATCATATGGAGGAAAGCTTATTAGACATGCAGAATCTCAAGACTACCTCAGCCCTGTTATATCAGAAGCTGACTTTTAACAAGATCCTCAAGGGATATGTATGTACATTAAAATGTGGGAGGCACTGCTGGCATTTGATCCAACCAGAAGTGCCTGTCCCTATTTCTTAACTAAGTGAAGAAAATGTATTAGCACTGGTTCCACCACGGGTTGTTTTGGGGATGAATTCTTCTGAGAGCATTCTGCCTGAAGAAAAATAACCAGGCACTCTATAAAGCAATAGTTCTCAACCTTGGCTGCACATTGGCATCATCTGGAGAGCTTTAAAAGAAGCCAGATGCCTGGGACACACCCTCTAGTAATCTGATTTCATTGGTCTTAGGTCTGGTCTGGTCTTGAAGAAGTTTCCAACCTTTGCAGGTAAGTATAAGATGTAGCCAAGCTGGGTAACTACTGCTGTAAATGGAGCATGGAAGCGCTTCTCCAATCTTACTTCAGTTCTGAGTCAGACCGGAGGTGAACGTTTTGAATGCTTGTTTGTATTTTTCTTAATTCTGAAGTAATAGTCAGGATATAGAGAAAATGTGGGCAGCTTGTGGAACTGAGGGAATGTCGAAGAACCCCATGAAGGAGCAAGGCATGCCTGGGGGAGGTATAAGGAAGTAAAGCCTCATCTCTGTTTTTCTCCATAACCATGGGCTCGCATCCCAAGTGTGATTTTTGCTTATTCTCAGTGGCATGAAATACCAGCCGTGAAGTCAGGTATCATAAAATTTCAAAGCTGAGAGGGACACAGAGTAGCCAATTGGTACCGTTTCTGCTTTAATTTGATGAATATCTACTCTTTCCAGTTCTGAGTAATGATTCTTCCCTTAAAGGTCACAGAGATTTTACCCATAAGAGTCTCATTTGTTCTCTCCCATGCTACCATTTTTTCTTCCTCCTTTCCTCCTTCCTCCCTCCCTCCCTTCTGCCTGCCTTCTCCAATGGATACACAGCTATTAAGCACCTTCTGTATGCATGCACATAATCTGTCGTTTTCCCTTTGATTATGTGTACATTGCGCTTTTCTGAACCTTCCTTTTTTTACTCATATTCCTTTAAATTTTTTGTGCCTAAAGTGTAATCCAGAACTTTAATGGAGGTCTGGAACAGAGAAAAGGTGAGGGAAGTTTGACTTCCATATCTAAGGTGTTTGTATTTAGCTTGTGGACAGTTTGGAACCCTCTCTCCTTGTCCCACAGTGACCCACTATAGAGTCACTTCAGTTTGCCAAGATCAGTTCGAATTATGCTCCTGTCTTGTGAGGGTATTAGCAACTCTGTCTAACTTAGTATAGTCTGCAAATTTGATGAGAACATTGTCGATTCTTTCATCTCAGCCATCAATAAAGATATTGAATAGGCAATAAAGATATTGAATCCTGTCATACTCTGGGACAAAAGCATGGGTGTTTACAATAACACTTATGACCCAAGCAATCCTGCTGTTTGAACTCCTACTTTCTTCTCTAAATCAGGTATCAAGCTCATGGGGATTGTACTCATAGAGAACTTTCAATGTCATTAGAACTGGTGTCAAGGAGTTCCCTAATCTCTCTGCTCTTTTGATATATCATATGCTTCCAAACACTCTCAATGGAACCCGCTGTCCTTTGTTTTCATCCTCCTCAATTGACTGGGTCTTGTCTTTATTGGCAACTTGGGCTCTGGACCATGTTAGTATTTAAACATCTGCATCTTGCCTTTGATATCTTGTGATTTCTAGCCACAACTATTTCCACCGTAACTGTTTTTCCTCCCCAAATCACACTGCCTTTTATATCCTAAGATTTATTCCCTGCAGTTTATTTGGAAAGCCACACAGGATGCTGTTTTGATGTTGATAGGTCTACCGACGTATCTTTGTCAATGACCAAGAAAGGAGTGAAGTTTAATTTTTTTAAATGCTTAGACTATGATTATTTATACCTGTGGTGAGATAGAAGATTGAACAAACTTACTTTGAGTTTTATTGTAACAGTTCCCTGATTGGAGAATTGAGAAGCTCAGAATATTTCTGAGGCAATGATTCTTCATTGTGAAATGTCAGGTAGTCAGCAGCCTGTGGCAAGGCCTCTCCTCAGTGCTTCCTCTGTTCAGCCTCAGATTATCTCTTGACTTAGAAATAAAATGCCAGTATAGTTAATAATGTAACCAGCAGAGAGACATAGAGTCATTTGTCTCCATAGAATAAAACAAAAGCATGTATCAACCCAAACAAACAGATGACAGTCCTTCTACAAAAGAACTTTTGCTCATCACTGTCCATCCAGGAAACTTTCGGTTTTTACTTTCATTTAAGTCACCCATTGGAAGCACCAATCATAGCTGGAAATAAAGACAAATGATGTGCATCCCTCTAGACTTTCAAATGGGCACCCTGCCTTTTCTCTGGTCCCGTTATCTCCCCACACTCATTCTCCTCTCGTGGCTATGAATCTCTTCACTGTTCTCCATATGTGAAATGCTCATTCCAGCCTCCAAGACTTTTTACTGTTACTGTCACTACCTGGAAAGCAGCCTCCCACCCACACCTCTTTAGCTACCTCCCAGTCCCACACTCTGGATCTTTGCCTCCTATGGCCGTTGCCTCCTTGGGGAAAACATTCATACCCTCCACAGATTTTTTTCTCCTTTCTCTTCTTTTGCCAGACACCCTGACAGCGAATGACTATCTGGCTGTAACATTTGCAGCTTATTCATTCACCCACTCATCAGCAAAGTAGTACTGAGTACCTACCATATGCCAAGGATTGTAATAGGATCCATGGCACAATGGTGAGCAAAAACAGATATGCGCCAGCCCTCATAGGACTTATAGTCTAGGGAAGGACACAGATATAAATAATTGTAAGTAGTATAAATTAAAAACTATTTTAAATTCTTTTCCAAGGATAAATACAGGGTACTTTGAGAACTTAGAGGGTGCTTCTTCCTGACACAGTAATTTTTTAAGTTGAAAATCAAAAGATAAGTAGGGATTATTTAGGAAAAGGGTAGGAGAAAGGTGGAATTTTCTTGCCTTGGGGAACATAAAGCTCCATAATGGAAAGCAGATTGATGTGATTCGAAGAGTAGGGCATGTGTGCTGTGAGACAAGGCTGCAGACATATCAGGGCTCAGGCAGGCCATGTCTTACAGACCCTGTGAAGAATTGTGGTCTTTATTCTACAAGCAATAGGAGACCGTAGAAGACTTTGTAGCAGGACAGAGCCATGGGCTTAGTTTTTTGTGTGTATGGTTTTTTTGTTTTTTTTGTGTTTTTTTTTTGCAAATTTCATTCTGGGACTGAGAAAAGACTAGGCATGAGCAAGTGCTTGGAGAAGAGTTTGGGAGGGTCATTTAGTAAGCTATTGCAGGAATCAGGGAAGAAATGTTGGCAACTTTGTACAGGGTGATAATGGTAGAGATGCAGAGGAGGTGGAATGGTATGGGAGGGAAGAGGAAAAAGCCCCTGTGATAGCCTGGGTGTGGAGGTTGAGGAGAGGGAGAAGCCAGGATTGCTCCAAGGTTTCTGGTGTGCACAGTAGTTGAAAGGTGATATTTACAGAAGAAAGTAAAAGAGAACCATACTAGAGATGTGAGATCATGGGTTTGGTCTTGATGCTGTTGAGTTGAATGTATTTGTCAGTCACACACATGGAACTCCACATACGAGTGAGGAGTTGTCAGGAGTGATCTGAACTAGAGCTGTTAGTTTGTGGGTAGCTTAGATGTGCAGAAGGTACTAGAAGCTCTGGGTGTGGGTAGCAATGCCCAGGAGAAGTGGGTCTCTGCCTGCAGATCTTACTCAACATTGCAGGATTCTATTCTGTTCTTTCCTTCGTTGTTTTTTTTTTGTTTGTTTTTTTTGTTTTTGTTTTTTTTTGTTAACTTCATTATGACGAGCATAAGCCTGGGTTCATTCGTTATGTTTAATTAATATTTACAAGACACCTTGCTAGTCTATGACTATGTTCACAATGTTTATTAGTTATTTTAAAATATTTTAGTTAATATTTGCAAGACATGATGCACCATTCACCTTTGTTTAATTTTCATGGCTTTTCTGTAATGTAGATATGATTATTTCTATTTTAGAGATTAAGAAACTAAAACCCAGAGAGATTAAGCAAATATTTAACTCAGACAACAAAGAAGTGCCAAAGCTGGATTAGAAACCAGTTTTTTCCCCAAACATCCATCCTGAGCTCCTGCCTATAAAAGCCAACCAAAAGAGATCTCACTAAATACTTGTTTGTTGAGTGATTGATGCCAGATAAATTAAATGTCTGAGAATTAGTAAATGTTACTGATTTTCTATTTTTCTAATCACAAACTGTGAAATAAGCCTCATTCCTGGGTCTACCGAATCCTGGTTCCTGCCTGTGGATTAGAAAATTGTACAGAGAATTTTAGATGTGGTTGGGCCAACATAACCAAAAAACAGGTAGTCCTGGAATCAAAAACTATCTAAAAGAGCATACAATTATGCCCCTTTCCAGCCTTTGTGAAATACTTCCAAATGTGTGATGCCAAACATATTTAAGGCAATGAAAATTCACATAAAAAGAACATTCCTTGGAAGTTATATGTTCATAGGGAGGAACATGGAGGTAGGTAACTATATTAGTTGGCTCAGGTGCCATAACAAAATGCTGTAGACTGGGTGGTTTAAACAACAGAAATTCATTTCTTGCAATTCTGAAATCTGGAGATCTGGGATCAAGGTGCAAGCATGGTCAGATTCTGATGAAGACTTTCCTCTGGACTCATAGATAGCCACCTTCTCGCTGTGTCTTTACTTAGCAGATGGAGAGAGAGAGAGGGCAAGAGAGAGGGAGAGAAAAAGACAGAGGGAGGAAGGAAAGAGGGAGAGGAGGAGGAGGAGGAGGAGGAGGAGGAGGAGGAGGAGGAGGAAGGGAGGGGAGGGGGCTTTCTGGTGTCTTTTATCATGAGAACATTAATCCCATCATGTGGGGCCTAACTTCATGACCTCATCTAACCTAATTACTTCCCAAAGGCCCTATCTCCAAATATCATCTCACTGGGAGTTAGGGCTTCAACATAAACATTTTAAGTCCATATCAGTAACCAGCAGTCCCTGAAACTGAGGAGTTTCCCAGAACATGGACTCTTAGTGCTAACATTCGGACAGTCTTGGGAAGGCAGAATACTTGGTCACTTTACATGGAAGAGAAATCACTTTTTTTCTCCCCACTTATTCAGGAAAGACTTCATGGAAAAAGCGGAATTACAATGGTTATTGAAAGGATAGAAAATAATTGAGGGTAGTATTGAATTGGGAAAAGGATAAGTGATACAAGTTGCCAGCCACATTACCAGGAACATTAATCCCTCGAGTCTATTAATGAGAAGCTATTAGGAGATCACCCCAGAGCAGTTATGCGCACTTTTCCCAAGGCCTTCCAGAGACAATGACTGAATTGTTATACTTTGCTCTTCAGATATTCCAGGGGGAATTTCTAACTTGGTGACTGGAGAATTGCTTTCACTGAAGTCAAAGAAATGAAATATTTCTTACCTACTCTTTCTCTGCTTTTTCCCTGGACCAGTCCTATTTGAAAAAGAATATAAAACATTTTTGCAGAAATGCTGTAAACCTTCTACTAACCAGACAAAATACTATATAATCACTTAGTTATCTGATATTCTAAGAAATGAGTTATTTGCATGCAAATATTTGCATACAAATAAGTCTGTCATATCAATTATAAAACCTGCAAGAGCAGGACCCCTGCAGCCTCTAGGTTTAAGGTCCTTGAGTTCTTATTCATCCCAACTATCTTTAGTGAATATATGGAATATGATTGAAAATAAACACTTGCCAAAAAGAATGGAAATGCTGCATATTCCATGCAAAGCCATCTTGACAGGCACCATATGCAAAAGTGCATCTAGGGAATGTGTCCATATAGGATGTATTCAGTAAGTTACTATTTTGGCAGATATCTATGTCCTCTCTTACCTGTTCTTTTCCTTAATGCTTCCAGGCTAGACTGTATTATATTTCCTGGTATACACTCTTATAATAATCAGAGCAGTATGATCTTCTGTCCCAAAGTTGATCTTTAAAAGTCCGAACAAGTATATGAAAGAAGTACTTTGTTGTAAGTCATGGATATCTTTTTTTTTTAATGATGGCCAAATGTAAATGTGCTTGTTACAATGTTAGAAAGGTCCTTGTTTTGTATGGTTTTTAAAATGTTTACTTATTTATTAGAGAGAGAGAGAGAGAGAGAGAGAGAGAGAATGTGTGCAAGTGAGGGGCAGTGAGAGAGGGAGAGAGAGAGAATCCCAAGCAGACTCTGTGCTGTCAGGACTGTGAGATCATGACCTGAGCTGAAATCAAGAGTTGGAAGCTTAACTGACAGAACCACCCAGTCATCCCTATATGTTTTAACAAAGAGTTATATATTTTTAACTCCACAGGAAGCTCACAAGTCCCTTGTGCAACACACTTATTTTTATAATGATCGGAAACTAGTGCCTTCCTCCAAACTACATACATGGTTGGTGGTAAGGCCACTATTAAATGCAAGTTCCCTTGAATTTTATTCTAGGACCCTTCTGCACTCACACATCTATCATCATATTTATGGGAAACTTTCAGTACCCCTCACCTCTTCAAGGGAAAATGATTAGTTTGGTCAGTGAGGATGGAGAAGGCTCTTTTTCATTAAAAGTAGGGATGGAGTTGGAGGAGGGGTCTTTAGCCTAGGCTGTAGGTGCATAAAACCAAGAGAATGAAGGCAAGGTCAGAATGGGGAACCAATGGCCAGTAAACCAGTTCTAATAGGGCAGAGCTGAGAGTCCAGAGCCAAAAATATGAGGTACCAGGGAGCAGTAATCAGATTAATAGATAATATACAAGACAGAAATAACCTGGGAGATTGCTTGGCAAACCACTGTTGTCTGAAGCCAGCTTTTTTTGTGCTGAATGCTAGGCAGAGGATGAGTGGGCCAGCTCATTTAAAGGGCCAGCCTGGCACGGGCAGGAATCAAAGGAGAACACTCATCAGTGCAGAAGAGAGTGTGGATTTTATTTTGCTTCCAGAATAAGAGGCAATTTGGTGAAGTAGAAAGGAAACACAGGATTTGGAGTCAAATAAAGTTGAGTGAAACTTCAGCTCCCTTACTTCCTTGTTGTGTGACGTGACTGAGCAGATGATCGTGAACCTCCTTCTTCCCTTTGGAAACTGAGGTTTATGTTTCCAGCTGGGTGAGTGTATGTAGTTGGGAGTGCCGAGTGCAGAAGGAGAACATGGAAGGATTTCAGCTCAGCAAATGTGAGTGTGTTTTTCTTCGCAGATCTCTCCTTGTGCCTTCTCACCTTGGTGAGATCTCTCACCATGCCCTGTCTTCCACATACCTTCTATCTCTGACACGCACAGTTTGACAAGAACAGGTGAGCAATGGAGCGGGAGTTCTCGGTGACTTCCAGTGAGTGAGCTCTCAGAGGGTGAAGGCATGGCAAAGGCCCATGACTGTATTCACCTGGACGCAGGGCTTGGCCTGTACACGTGTGTGTGTGTGTGTGTGTGTGTGTGTGCGCGCGTGCTTGTTATGTCCTATGGGTTAGGTCTTGAAGAGCCTGTCCTGTGGGGAGGAGCTCAGCATGACCACAGGCTCATTAGAGGACACAGTGGATCTGTTACCAAATTAACCTTCCTGATACCTTCCTTCAGAAGTGGCCAATGTGGAGTTCCAAGACTCCGCAGATTCTTCTAGCACCCCTTCACTTCCACCCCAGTGGTGGCCAGAATTTCTCTTCTATCACAGCTTCACAAAATTTCTCTCATCACCTGAAGTTTCCAAATTTCTCCATGATTCACTCATCCGATTTAGTCACTTGACCCAGAATTATAGAATACACATCATAAACCCAGTATTGTATAAGGGATTTGGCATAAAACCAATAAACAAAACCAACATTGTTCTAGTTTTCATTTTTTTTTGTTTATTTTTTCATTTTGAGTGAGAGAGAGAGAGAGCAAGCGAGCACATGTGAGCAGGGGAGGGGCAGAGAGAAAGGGAGAAATAAAAAAGAGAATCCCAAGCAGGCTCCTCTCTGTCAGCTCAGAGCCCAATATGGGGCTTGAACTCACAAACAGTGAGCCGAAATCAAGAGTTGGACACCTAATTGACTAACCCACCCAGTCACCCCTGTTCTAGTTTTCAAAGAGTTTATAATTCACAAGGAAAGTCAGATATTTCATAATTCATTATGTTAGCACTTATAGTAATCTGTAGGGCTATTGTAGCAAAATATCACAAACTGAGTGTCATAAACAATAGGAATTTATTGTCTTACTGTACTGGAGACTACAAGTCCTATGTCAAGGTGTCAGCAGGGCCTTGCTCCCTCTGACATCACTAGGGAAGGATTGGTTTCATGCCTGCCTCCGAGTTCCTGGTGGTTGCTGGCAAGCTGACGATCCTTGACTTCTGCTATATCACTGCTATCTCTGCCTTCATCTTTATGTGGCCTTCTTCCCGTGTGTGTGCCTTTGTGTCTGAATTTTCCCTTTTTACAAGGATACCAGTCATATCGGACCGAGGGCCCACCCTACTCCAGTATGATCTCATCTTAACTAAATTTGTCTGCAACAACCTTTTATCCAAATAAGATCACATTCTGAGGCACGGGAGATAAAGACTTCAAATTATGAATTTTGAGGGACACAATTTAACCCATAACTGCACATAATGAAAATTAAGGTAGGAGAAGTACAGGGATCTGTGAGAGATTTTTTTCTGTCTGCTTTCCTGAATCATGCAAATTTCACAGGGTCCTCCTCCTCCGCAAACTCCTGCTTGGCTCCTCCATTCCACGGTGACCTCCCCTCTTCAGCTCACAACCTTCCTTGGACCTATGTCCTTTTTCCTCTACTAGATTGTAAATTCTATAAAAAGCAATTCTCTGTCTTCTCCTTCCCTTGTGACTGCCTCAGCAGTAATGAATCACCAAAGCCAGAGTGCTTAGTGGAGTTAGTGACCTGGTGGGTTTCCAGCATGGAGCAGAGTGGTGCCAAACACCAGCCTTCCCTGCCCTCACCTCCACCTTCTCGTTAGCCTGTGTCCTGCAGCCCTGGGTTTCTTTGGTTATCAAGCCCATAGGAAGTATCTCAAAAAAGCATACACTCCTCCAGCAGGGACACTGAGAGAGTACTGGCAAGAGGCACCAGCAAGTGTCTCAGTACCTGGATGATTCTCTGTGAGAAAAGCACAGAAGCAGAGTACATCATTCATTAATGAAAAAGGACAGCATCATCAGAGGTCCTAATGATATCCTTACGGATCACAAGGTGTACATACAGCACCCTTGCTTTCAGCAGGGAGATCAGATCCAGGTATATATTCACAGAGCTGTTAGTGTTTTGACACATAATACAGAATGGGGGGGGGGAAGCCCATACACATCTTCATTTGCATCCATAAAGAAGTCTAGGAAAATGTATGTGCTTAATCTATAATATTCACCTATTGTATAGAATATTGAGCCTGATTGCAAACTTATGCTTCTGTGACCTTTTTGAATAAATGATTGGATTTTGCGGACCTGAGGTTAGAGATCCTGGATACTCCTAAGACAGCAAAGCAGATGGTGCATTAATAACAGGGGTATTAGGAGGATCGGCTTCCCAATTCCAGTGTATTCATTAATACACTTTAGACAGTTTAATTGCTTCCTGAAACACTAATTGAAAGAGGTTCATTTGCAAATGCCTAGGTTCTAATAATATAAGTCTGGCACAGTGCCACAAAAGCCCCTTAAATACTATTATAAGATGAATTGTGGCATTTAAATAAAGGCAGCTACATTTTTTAAATAAAATTGGTACAGTGAAATATAACGTATAGATTTTTTTCAGAGTAGGAAAAAGAAAGCATGGTAGGTGCTGAATCTTCTCAATATTGGGGTTTATGAAATACTCACCAACATCATGCAACTTGAGCCTTGGGATTGTGAACATCTGGTATACTCTGTGACTTCAGCAGCACAAAGCAGAATGTTCTCGTTTACATAAACTCATTTCCTAGAGGGATAGCTATGGAATCTGTTATTTCAAGAGAATATGTGACCAAATGTTACACCTTTGAAAGAAGGATTTTCCCCTTAGAATCATTCTGCTTAGTGACCTTCCTTAAATTGTATTTCATGCCTTTATAGGCATATTGATTCTACACAGACTTCCCCAGTATTTACTAACTAAAACCCTGAGTGGTTAGGCTAAGAATACATAAGGAGTTTGTTTTCATGTGAAATAAATTAATACAGATGGATCAGCACCTAGGTGTTAGTCATTCTGTTTCTTTTCTGTTCCTTTGGTGGGATAATTCTTGAATTAATGGACATGAGTGTTGACTGGATTGCTTATCGGCTGATGGACCTATTAGTAGCATAAGGTATGACCCTGTTACTAGATAACAGTGATCAGAAGAAGTTCTAAATCTTCCACCAATGAGTGGGTCCTTTGATGGTTTCCTTTCTCTATGTGACGCAGGAACAAGAAGCTTTACATAAATTGTCATTGAATTAACTTCCAATAGCTGAACACAGTTTGGTGCCCAGGATTGTTCTGGGAATAGTTGAAGTCTACCTACAAAGATGAGCGAGACCCATGGACAAATGCAAGGCATGGCTTGGGTTTGATGGGCCAGGGAGTTAGGAGTGCACCTGCTTCTTTTCAAGCAGACAAGTAGCATTAAATTGATGGAGAAAGGCCTCCTGGAGCCTTTGTGGTAAGGAGCTCTTTTGTGTCAGGAGCTACCGAACTTTTCAGGGAGAGAATAGTTTTCCTCAAGAAAATAGGAACAACTTGTTGCATTCAAATTTGGCCTCATTCCTATTGACTGCTGTCCAGGTCTAAATCTTTGTTCACTTTTCTTTCTTTTTGTTAAGTTTATTTATTTTGAGAAAGAGAGAGAGAGAGAGGGAGAGAAGGAGAGAGAGAGAGAGAGACAGAGAGAGAGGGAGGGAGGGAGAGAACAAGCTGGGAAGGGGCAGAGAGAGAGAGAGAGAGAGAGAGAGAGAGAGGAGACAGTCTCTCAAACAGGCTCCATGATGCGGGGCTTGAACTCAAGAACCACAAGGTCATGACCTGAGCCCAAATCAAGAGTTGAACACTTAACTGACTCACTTTGCTTACTTTTCTACTTTGAGTCCTCCTTATGGCAAAGACTAGCTGACTTCTGATAGTATCTATGTATTAAATTTACATGGTTTGTGCAATGCATTGTGCTGATTTGTGCTTTTAAGTTTATTGTGACTTTAATTCCAGTTATAATTTACAAATTATATTTTTAGAGAGAAATGAAATTTTGTATTTAAATTATTTTAAAAATAAATAATAAAATGATCTTATCTCTTCCTTATCTCTTCACCCCCTCAGCCCTAATATCCTTGACAGTGATTCTGACTTTAATCAGATACTGTATATAGTACCTATCACAGAAGCAGTTATTACAAAATAACTTATTTTATCCTCTCCATATCTCATCTTCTGTTTTCCTCTCTTTTCTTCTCTTGCTTTTATCCCAAGAAGTGATAACAAGTAGACACTCAGTAAATTTTGGTGGAATTGAATTGGATTGAAATGGAGATAAATATGCTTTAGAATGAATTGAAAAAAAAAAATCACCTAGGGGCACCTGAGCAGCTCAGTCAGTTGAGACTCCGACTCTTGACTCTGGCTCAGGTCATGATCCCAGGGTCGTGAGAGAGCCCCACATCAGGCCTGCTGAGCATAGAACCTGCTTAAGATTCTCTCTCTCTCCCCATCCCCCTCTCCTCCACCCCTCTCCAACCCCACTCTAAATTAAAAAAAAAAAAAAAGAGCAATACCTCATCCTAGGCTAAAGATGTACTACATCAAGGGATCCCCATGTTTGATTTGGTTGCTGGATATGTGAAACTGTTGGTTTGATATCCTGCAAAAGAACAAACTTTAAGAGAAGATTTATCCCTTTAGTGTGTGCGTGTGTGTGTATTAATCATTCTTTTTTTTTAACGTTTATTTATTTTTGAGACAGAGAGAGATAGGGCATGAACGGGGGAGGGTCAGAGAGAGAGGGAGACACAGAATCTGAAACAGGCTCCAGGCTCTGAGCTGTCAGCACAGAGCCCGACGCGGGGCTCGAACCCATGAACTGTGAGATCGTGACCTGAGCTGAAGTCACACGCTCAGCCGACTGAGCCACCCAGGCGCCCCAAGTATTAATCATTCTTAGGGTACGAAGGAAAACAGGATGCTGCTGGTCCATGAAAGCCAACACAACTTTTCTTTTGTATGTCTGAACATGTTCACTTCACCTGATTTCTTTCAACTTCACTATGGCTCCTACATACCCACATACCTCAGGTAAACTCAGAAATAAGGCATATCTTCAAATGAACCACCTCCTTCCTCATCCCTTTCTTTATTACCCATCTCAGTGAGGTAAGAAAACCCCTAGTTATTCTCAGCCCCTCCCCTCTCTCATCATACCCTCATCTCATTGGCCACCAATTTTTGCCTGTCCTGTCTCCTCAGCTTCTATTTGACTTTCCTGTCTTCTACCTCATGCTCTCCGAATCCGTTCTTCACACAGGTTCCCAGATGAAATTCCTAAACATGAAATCTGACCCTGTCACTCTCTCCTGCTTAAAATCTGCAGGCTAAAGTTTAAATGCTTTACAAAGATATTCTTCCTCCAAAGCTGCCCAGGCCTTTTTCAGTAGTGGAGTTCTGTTCCCTACTCCAGGTAGATTATTCCCTCCTTTAGGCCTATATAGACTTTTGAGTTGCTCTGTTATAATAGGATTCACAGGCTATAATTACTTATTTATTTCTCCATCTCTCTAATAGTTGGTCCTTGGAGGCAGAGCCCTGCTTTTGTTTTTAAGTTTCCTTATCCTCATCATTTGCCAAAAGATGGGCGTGTATTAGGTGCTCCATAAATGACTATCGACTGTAATTGGATGTAACAGGAAGACGATTTGATTTTTGGTGAGAAAAGAAACTTAACAGAATAAGAACCATATAGTGTCAAAGAGGAGTCAAAAGTATGTCACATTAGAAGGTATTATCCTGAATATCTGAGTATTCCATCCTTACGGAAATGTTTATACTATAGAAACCAGACTGTTGAGAGCTAAGATCTATATGACTTTGTGGCTCAGATCTTTATAGCTTCTCTGTGTACAGTATCTAGCTCTCTCTCGATTTCTGCATGTATGTACATTGATATATGTCTCTGTGTTTTCAAAGACTGAAAATGCATCTTAATATGTATAAACAGTGATACATTTTAATGAATATAAAAAGTTGCTCAGGTGGGTTACTTGATATCAAATGTACTTTTTTCAACTTGCTAAATCCTCTCCAACCAGAGTTAAAAAGTCTCAAATTACCTTCTTTAGGAAGATACCTTTATAACATAACACAGTTCCTTAAGTAATGTATTGTTTGCTAATGAGAAGTTCACCTGGTGCTGTTTTGGGTAAGGACCCTGAGGGAAAAGGGTTTGGAGAACTCAATCCTAGACCTTAGGGTAACAATATGATTAGCTGATATTGTGGTGTGGAGAGGAATGAACACGGGTAAAGTCTTAGACTGATTTTGAGCCAAGATTTGACTACTAGCATGTTGCTTTTATTTGATTTTGAAATAGTATGATAGTTTCCCTTGTAACTGGTAGTTAATGAAAGCAGATTCAAGTGATAAGGATGTTTAGGGGTAAGGGAAAGGTAAGGATGAGGTACTTTCGGGTTAGATACTTTAGGGTATAGAAGTCCTGGGTTCTCCTGACAGAACTGAAAGTGTCATGTCTAAAGAGTTAACAGGTTGCCTCTCAATATTTAAATACCTACCATTCTTAACCCTCTCATTATTTCCTTCTCTTGGTACGCACTACTGTAAATGTTACTGACTCGGGTCCTTGGGCTCTCCAAGTAACAGAGATTGACCGGGGCCAAGTAGGAATTCCAGGCAAAACTTATTGGGGCTCATGCTCGAGCACAAGGGAGACAGTGCAAAGGAAAGAGTCCCTCAGGTGACTCCATGAACAAAGGCCAGGGAACGTTTTTAAAGAGGCTAATTGGGAAAGGAACAATGTCTCAGCCTGTTGAGGCAGAGGAAGACACAGAAAGCGGGGTGTGCAGGCACAGTGGACAGAACATGCTTCATCATGCACCATGTGTCTCATTAACATGTTGAATCTCCACCCCTGGGCATTATAATGAGGCGGAAAGTTGATGAAAGGTCAGTGCTGGGGTACATCTTGGCACAGACTGGTTTGGTAATGTCTTCCCCAGTCTGCATAGTCCAGTCCCCCCTTGGTATGCATCCTCCTTTGGCATTCCTACAAGATAGGCTGGTCAAGAGGCATAGAATTTCAGCTGTGGAGGAATGCTGGGCTTCCTCCCATATAGGTGAGGATATAGGGGACCAGAGTCCAGTCCCTGCTCTGTCTCAAAAAACACCAAGTAGCCACAATTTCAACTGCACATAAAACATTGATTTAAGGATTTTTATCAATGTTCGAATCTGATCAAGAAAGACATTTGAAGTTGAATGAGGATTTAAAAGCTATATCCACCAGAAAGGAATCAGAAAATAAAGTGTCTGGTAATGGCAATAATTCCTAAAACAGTCTAATATAAAAATTTAACTTCAGTTGCCTTAGACATATATTCATTGATGTAGGTATGACTAGTTAGTGCTAATCATAAGGAAACTATTAACCGTTAATTAACTATCGATCCATTCATTCCCAAACAGAAACCAAGACCCCCTCCTCAATCTCTAGCTCTCATATACATATATACATATAGTGTAGGTCACTAAAATCTACAGTAAATAACTTTTCATCTCAACTTGTTTGCGTTTTCCTTTGTATAAGTCTTGAAAGAATTAGTCTGACAAATCTAATATCACAATCAAAAGTGAAAGAAGGCATGTTTAGACTAGAAATAAGATTAATTTTAAGGACTTGGACTGAATTGTCTGTGTGTACCTCTTTCATACTCATTAAAGCAAGTTCAAATACATTTCTGCAAGGGAATACTTCTTAGGCCTTGTCTCTACATGAATATAGTGAAAGCTCTCTTTTAAAAAATCTCACATTTCACACTGAACACTTAAACTGGTTTTGTGTAGGGGACATTGCCATATTTAGTCTGCCTAAGTAACTCAACCCCCTTCCTATTACGGGGGCATCGCACTTTGATGAGTCTTAGTGGAAGGCCCACGCTGGAATTAAAAGGAAGACAGAGGCTCCATTTCCCCTTCCCGTTGTTGAGAAGGTGCAATCTTACCCGCTAAGCTTTGCCAACTGGATGCTTCTGTCCCAAGATACAGAGATATAAAGACTATTTGGAATCTATTTCCATGATGGTGATGTCCAGTATCAGCAAGAGAGGTATCAATCAGTGGGGTCCTAACTGTACTTATCCTATGACTTGATTTTGGCCCTGATTACTGCTCCCTTTACTTTCTTAGTTTACCTAAGACATTTTTTAAGATTATTAAAATCTTAAATGATGTATACAGTCTTACATGTTCAATGTAGTTTTTTACATTTCTTCTAAAGTTTCCTTAGTAAGATTTGTTGTATTTATGAGCTGTCACTGTTTGAACATAATGGGATGGCTTTCAGGTAATCTCAGATTTTACACTGGCCCTTTCCCTTCTCACAACTAATGCCCTAAATCTGTGAGTTTACTAGATTTAAACTTTATAAAAGAGTACAGTTTGTTCCGTTTTATATTTTGGTGTGTTGAATTATCACTTGACATTATTATCTAATCTGGGTTATGTTTAAAAGTCAAAGTCATTAAATATTTTAAGCTTCCTTTGAGGTTTGTCTTTTCTTATTAGGGCTGGGGCATGGAGAAAAGGTACATCTGAAAGAAATTGGTAATGAAGATGCCAAATCTCATGTGTACAAAAGGTCAAGTTCTTATGTAAGACAGGAAAATTCTAGCTTCTCTAAAGATGAACTAAAGAGAACTTGATTCCAAGTGTGAGACTTTCAAGGAGATTTAGAGGTCAACTTTTCCTCCTTCTATCTAAATGTGTAGATAAAGTCTTTTAAAAAAAGGAAGAAAAATGTGAAGCTGGTAGCAACTGAGTAATTTATAGGTCCTGACAGTGGTGTCATTGATAAATCTGCATAGCCAAATCAGTTTTAAAACTTGTGAAGTTCTAACAGAAATCCGGGTTTCTTTTTTGGTGATCTGTCTTTAACAGTGTAAAGGTCAGAACTGGGCTGATCAAAATCAGTCAGGGTGTAAGAAAATGCTACTCCAGATTTGCCTGTGGGGGCACTGTCTTAGATGACAAGACATGCCAGCCCTCCAAAAGTGGTTCAGCTGTGAGGCAGACTGCCCACCCAACAGTCTGAACAGATATTGTTCATGTGTTTGTGTTTCTGCTCTGTGAGGAAATTTAAAGAGTTATTTTCTCTTTTCTTTCCTTCTTCTCTCCCTCCTTTCCTCCCTCCCTCCCTTCCTCCCGGCTACTGACATTTGGCTACACTTCATTTTTTTTATTGTAAAATGTAGTCCTAAAGAGAATTTAGATGACAGTGGGCAAATCCGGCTTTCTACATGGCTTCAAGTAATTGATGTGACAGCTTTAGACAGACATATTGATTAATAATTCTGTCCCTGGCAGTAAGTATCCCCACTAAGCCTGTTTCCATTTTATTATCGTGTAAATATGTAATCTGCATAAAATTAAAGCTGTTATGTACTTGAAACATTGTCTGCTCACAAGATGCTTATTCTAAAGAACAGCCATGGCTGAGGTTGCTACCCTGTGGCTCTCTCTCTCTCTTTTTTTTATTCAATCTTAATTTTTCCTCTCCCCACTTCAAAACTGTGTTCCCTTGTCATCATTCCTTCTAAACTGTTCTATTCTCCATCTTAGGCATCTCTTTATGGAGCCAGAATGATTTTGAGTGTGAACATTCGGTGCTCATGTCACCACCTCTGCTGAAAACTGAACTGTTAAATTATGAATTTGTGGTCTCGTTTCACGCCATAGTAGCCCAGGCTAAAGCACTCCCATAAGAAATGTCAGTTTTCATCTAAATGCACTCAACAGTAAATGTCTTCTCCCTGGAGCATGCCCTATTTGTTGAAAAGAGACACAGATTTTTCAGAGTTCACATGTTGTACTTCAGGATCACACAGCTGGCTTAAAAATTAGTGCATTTGGAATAATTAATGGCTGACTGGAGGCATTCTGCTGTTAAGTATGGTCCAAAATGTTCTTGACAACCAGAATGTTAGAACATTTTTCTAAAATTCTTAGATGTCTGTGTGTGGAAGACAGACCTAAATGTCCAAGCTCATGACACGTCTGTACTAATATATTGTGAAGATTGAGTTAAAACACGAAGTATCGACAATTGTATCACATACACAGTAAGTGCTTAATAAAACTGTCTGTTGATAGTGTTCCTTATCTTAGTCCAGTGACTCTTATCTTGTGTTAGGGTATTTAGAAACTGCCAATATTCAAATTTACATTATGGTCATCCTGGAGAATTCTGTAATTTCATAAACCGGGTGGTTTGTAGGGTTATGGCAAAGGATTGCTTAAGGAACAAATAACCTCATGAATTTAGGAAAGGAGGTGTCTCTTAAGCCTTCCATTCATATTGATTGGCTCTTAGAGGATGGACACAACTCCAGGCTTGAATAGAACCTGGAGAGAACCCTATTTAGGAAACAGGGATCCAGGTTTGCAAAGTAGCTCATGCTTCAGTTAGAAATATCCAAGACTTGGGGCGCCTGGGTGGCTCAGCTGGTTAAGTGTCCGACTTCCACTCAGGTCATGATCTCACGGTTCGTAAGTTTGAGCCCCATGTCAGGCTCTGTGCTGGCAGCTCAGAGCCTGGAACCTGCTTGGGATTCTGTGTCTCCCTCTCTCTCTTTTCCTCCCCTGCTCGCACTCTGTCTCTCCCTCTCTCAAAAATAAAGATAAAAAAAATTTTCTAAAAAAATGTCCAAGATTTGACCAGTGAGCAACCCTTTCTGTATTGGTTTAAACTCTCCTTGGGACTGCCCTCTTTTGCAGGTAGTTACTGAAAAAGAACAAGTAGATACAGAGTGATTATCAGCACGGAAATCAAATGCTGAAAATGCAGGAAGGGACTGCAGGACAAGAACAGATAAGGAGCACCCCACCTGGTCCAGTCCCAGCCCTCCTCCTACTGTAAAAGGTGGAAATTCTTTGAGACCTGTTAGCTTATCTCCCCAGTGGAACTGAATTCTGTGATAACGGGAGTCGTCTTAGATTCACACAGGACACAGGGCTAAGCACAGTCGTAGGCACAAGTAGGTATCTGCCAAGATTGAAGCTATGGAGACTTACTGTCAGCATTATCAGAGGGATACCAGAGAGAAAGGACATAGGAGGAGATAGGTGATTTGGGCTCCTGTTCTTACATCCACATTTTTGAGCTTGGACAAGTTTGCTTCATGTTTAAGCCACTTCTACAATGAAGATCACAGCTCTAGAACTTTGTATATAGAAGGTCCTTATTACCTTCTTGTGAAAGAATGAATGAATAAAAGAAACACATTAAGATGTTTAGAACTTCCCTTGGATTTTTCTTGTTTCTCACCTGAAAGTAAAATCCACATCACCACATAGACCCTTGGAAACATTTTCCATGACACTTACAGCTTTGAGTTCCATTCCATGGTAGTGAACTTGAATGCAGTTGATTGGAGTCCAGACCTTAGGTGGCCCATATTTGTGTGACCTTGAGCAGTTTCTTGAAGAATGGTCCAGAATGTGACAAAAAGAAAACCAACCTAAGTCATACTGGCCTCACTGGGACAGAAGTAGAATTTCTGTGGAAATATCTGCTTTGGACTATATCATATTCATACACTGATTTCAAGATATTTACTGAGTGCCTATCCTGGGCCAGCCATCGTACTAGGTGCTAGAATATAGTAGTGAACAAACCTAAATCCCTGCTCCTAGAGCTTATATTCTCAGGAGGAGGAAGAGAGCAATATCAAGTAAGCAAGTAGCTATGAAGTATGTCAAATAATAGAAAGTACTCTGCAGAGCCACAGAGCAGAGTACAGGGCACTGGGTATGGAGGTTTGGGAAAGAGGTTCAACTCAGTGGGCAGACTTTGGAGTAACTTGACAATTGTATAAGGACCTAAGGGAAGTGAGAAGCAAGCCTCATGGGCTCTCAGAAGTCCAGTAGTTGGAGCTAACTTCTTTCTTCAAGTAAAAGAAGTTAGATATTCAAATAAAAATGTTGAATTTGCCATTCAGTAATGAAATATCATAATCTGGAGTTCAGGACTGGAGACAGATATTTTGAAATTCAGCCAATGGGAGGCATTTAGAGTCCTGAGACTAAATGTGTCATCAAGAAAAATGTGTAGATGGAAGAAGAAGGGTTCAAGGACTGAGCTCAGAGGAGCTCCAGATGTGGAGGTTGGGGGTGTGAGAGGAGAGGCCTAACAGAGACTCAGAAGAAGTAATTAGTGAGATAAGGAGTGAAGCAGAAAAGAACAGTGGCTCAGAAACCAAGGGGAAAGATAAAAATATCTGAAAATAATTAAATATCTAATTAATACTAAATCAATTAAATGTAAGGTTAATAGCTAACATCAAATAGATTGATATCCAACATCCCTTATTTCTAGTATAACTACGGCTAAAAGCCTTTGTAATTTTCTGTATATTACTAAGCACTAATTTCCAGCATTGGGAAAATAATATTGGTGTCTCAGAGGCATTTCCATTGGCTTAAATGGAAACCAAATGTTTTTATCTGAAAATGACATGAGGATGGCTGGGAAGTCTTCGCACATTTAGCTTCATTTCCAGGGAGGCATGCCTGATCCTTGACAAAGTTTGGATGGATTGATTTAATTCTCAAACATGCTTCAGTTTCAGCAGAGATTGAAACAGTGTCTCACACCCACCATCTGGGGCTGGTGTCCCAGATGGAGTGCCAGTTCTGATAACATTAGGTGCCTCCAAATGGGGCTGTTTCTGGAGGCAGTTCACAGGAGAGGGTTCATGTCAGTTCAGGAAAACTTAAGAATGAATAAAGAACACAAACTCTGATCGTGAGTGAGTTATCTGGGGAGAATACTGAGTATTTCGTTTGACCAATCGAGAACCTACTCTGTGTCACAAAGTATTGCTAACTAGTGTTGTCAGGTTGAACAGGAGACAGAAGGGGGGAAATACAATAAAGTTAAATGAGAAAAACAGGATACACAATTATATTATTTATGCAGCATGAAGGGAAAAAAAGTTTAAAAAATTCATGTATGAAAGAACTGGAATAAAAGGAACTTAGGGAACAGGTAATATTCTATTTTCTTTTCAACAATTTTCCATATTTCCCCAATTTTTCTAATAGGAGTATAATTGGCCTTTGTACCAGGAAAGTGAAATTTCCCATGAAAAGAAGACACTGGAAACTTTATACATTTATTTTTGCCTTAACTTTCTATAGGGGCAAAAAATAGTGCTCATTCTTAGTTATCCTTTCATGGAGTTTATACCCTATTTATGAAATTCAACTTCATCTATGCTAATGGCTGTGAAAGTCAGGCAGCCACCGTACCTGCTATCACGGTGGATTGCCTGGAGTGCTGCCTTCTCAAGCTGCTGTTTTATTAATGATCTTGAAACTGAGATACTAAGGGATGAAGAAGTGTTAAAAAGACTTACTGATATGCTACCAACATTTGCCAAGAAAATGAAATCCGCTAAGATGAGAAAGCACTGGGGAGGCTGGGGAGAAGCCAACTGTTCCGTGTTCTGAGCCTCTGACCTCTGCAGTCATGATTTCTAAAGACTAGCCTCCTCAGGCCAGACTTGGGCTGACCACCCTCTGCCTGCATGTAGACAGCAATCCTCTGAGACATGATTTGTCCTTGATGAAGCCTGGATGGATTGATTTTATTTCCAAACGGGTTTCAACTGCAGCACAGATATAATTTGGGAGGGGAAAAGAAGGCTTTAGGCCTCATAATACTCTCTCTTTATTAATTTTTTTAATAAAGGAAAAGGATTATTCAAGATATGATTATCCGGTGGCCCAGTTTGCATAAGTTAAATTACATATCATTAATATGTTAAGTTTTATAAAATTAAAAAACGCTGTTAAATGGTTCCAGGATCTTTCTTCTTTTCTTTTCTTTTTTTTTTTTTTTTTCCTTTCAGGCTACATGTAGGTATATTTTCACCACTTGTTTTATTTAAACCGAAGAAGGCAGTGTGTGTTCTGAGGCTGTAATAGACACCAGCTGCAAATTAAATACCAAAAATGGAATTGTGTAGAGGTGGGCTGTAGTTGTATGTTTCTATAGACAGTCATTGTTGGGGGCCGCTTTGCCAAGAAATGCCTAGGCCTTTGGAATCCCCAAGACATACTTGGTAAAACAAGACTGTGACACAAGGTCATTGAAGGATCAAAAGAGTTCACCCAGTTTTTAGAGTAGCTGATGTCTTCCATGCGTAAATAACCAAAGCGGACAAAGACCTGAAGACTAATCTTATGGGTGGGTGGTGTCAAAGCTTGGGGCCAGTTACCCTAGTTGTGACAAAGCTGAAGGAACTGGAGAGATGACCTGGGAAAACGTGCAGTGGCAGAGGGAACAGGTGGTAGGCACCATCGTCTATTGAGTGCTTGCCAGTGTTTGGCCTGCATTTTAGAAACTCTCTCTTATGTCCTGCCCACCAGTGGTCTCCGGGCTGGGTGGTCACTTCTCATCTCCTCAGATGAGGAAATGGAAGCTGAGGGGCGGGGGGTGGTGTGGGGGGGGTGTTGATTATTTGCCCAAGGTGATATTGTACAAGCTTTCCAACTGTGAGTCCAGAATCCATTTTCTTAAGCACTTCACAAGTCCAGACTTCGACTTTATTAGATACCATGTCCTTATATTGCTGAGTTCTTAATTCCCACTTTTTAAAACTTTCTTATGAACTTCTAAAAACTTCTTTCTGTTGCCTCATCCCTGAGCATCTGCAAACAATCAACACCTCTAAGATGAAATTCACCCAAAATAGCAGGGCCTTCTAGTACAATGAAACCCATAAAAGGCACACCTGGTATTCTTGAAAAATAAGTGCTGTTTTTGATGGATTTAAATTGGACTTCAATAATAGACATATTCAATCATGTTATATTTGACCTAAAAATCACCTCGAAGTTGTCAGATGTACGTTTGTGAAAACTTCCATCAGATAGTGTGTGCTGATGTGATTTACTAAAGGAGATTTGACACGAATGGCTAAATTGTCAGAAGTAATGCAGCAATTTTTAAAAAGTGTGTTCCCCCACCCACCTGGAAATGGTGAGATTCATTAGCATAAGTGCCTGTGCTGAGGCCATCAGGCTTTTTCCAAATGCCCGGCAGTCTAATTGGATGACTTCTAATCCAGGACTGTTCAGAGTCCTCATCGCTTCCTACTCAAGAGCTCTGATTGATTGGACAGTGATGAGTTATAAGGATTTTCTCGGAAAGCGTGTCCCTAGGCTTCCATACGTCAATAGCAGAAGGAACAGGCCCCGAAGAAGCCTGAGAGTTACACTCCCAGCTTGTCTCTTGTTCCTGAGAATTATACTCTCAGCTTCTCATAATGGGATAAGATGATTTTAGCGTCTCCTTTGTTGCTTATCGACCTGCTCCATCTGTTACCGTCCTTCAGTTTCCTAACTTAGAATCTTCTTCTCTGCTTTTCCCACCAGAGGTCCTGCTTCCTTCTCTCACAGTAATTAGTTAGACTTTTCATTATTCATAATAAACTATCAAGGATATGCCAACACTGAAGTGGAGCCTGTTTTGCGTTGATTCATTAAGCAAATACTTATTGAACCTGCATGAGGCACTGTTACAGGCATTGGCGATAAATCAGTGAGAAAAAAGCCTCATGAAGCTCATGTTCCTGGAGTGGGATCAGATAACAAACAGAGAACGGACTAGAAGGTCAGGCTGTGATAGGTGCTCCAGAGAAGAATAACATGGTGGGGAGGGGATGGAGGTCCTGGGAGCAGATGCCATTTTATTCTGAATGCTCAAGGAAGATCTCACTCATGACTCTTGAGCAGAAACCTGAAGGAAGTGAGGGGAATTTGTGTAGCTGTCTGGGAAACAGAGTCCCTGACAGAGGGACCAGCAAGTGCAAGGGACCTAGGAATAGGAAGGAGGTTGTTGCGGCTGCAGGGAAATTAGCAAGGGAACACAAGGTTGGAGGGGAAGCCAGGTGGAAAGCTAGATCATGGAGGGTCTTGTAGACTGTGATTAGGGCTTGGGCTCTTACCACAGTGATAGAGGACACTTCTGGATGGGCTTTTAGACAAAGAGTGATGTAATCTGACATTCACTTTAAAATTGTCTTTTTAATTTTTTTTTTTTTAATTTTTGAAAGAGAGACAGAGCATGAGCCAGGGAGGGAAGAGAGAGAGGGAGACACAGAATCCAAAGCAGGCTCCAGGCTCTGAGCTGCCAGCACAGAGCCCAATGCGGGGCTCAAACTCACAAACTGTGAGATCATGACCTCAGCCAAAGTCAGACATTTAGCCAACTGAGCCATCCAGGCGCCCTCTGACATTCATTTTAAAAGAATCACTGTAGGTACTGAGAGAAGCAAGGACAATCTGAGCGTAAGGAAAGAAGCTGGGGAACAATGGTGGTAACCTAGGAGAAAGATGGTCATGGCTTCACATCAGGCAGAAGTAATGGAGGTGGAAACATCAGTTGCACTTAAATAATGAAGGTGGAAAAATCAGTTGCATTTGGATGTATGTCACAGTGATTCTCTGAGGAAAGCTTGAAATTAGCTATTGCAAATGTTTTAAACTTCTCCAGCCCCCCAAATTCTTACATCTAGTAAGAAAGTTTCCAGTCTTCTAGATGTTCCTTACTCTTCCTTCTCAGGTCAAGAGCTACAGGATGCCATAAGGAAAAATGAAATGAGGTTGGTGATGGATAATCCTAAAGTGAGTCTTGATTCAACAGACACACAACTATGGGAGAATTACTTCCCTCAACCTCAGTTTCTTCATCTATAACATGGAAATAAGAGTAGCATCCAACTCTTGGGTTTTCAGGGAAGATTAAATGACATAAATTTATGGAAAGTACTTAGTGCTATGATTGGTATGTAGGCAGAGTTCAGTAAATGCTAGCTAGTGTTATTGAAATTAGTTTTAATTATTGTTCTATGTACATTCTTCCTTCTAAATCTTCAGTAAAGGCTAACATGTTCTGTTCTTCTCTGAGTCCTGAAGCTTTCTTTATCAGCTTCTGAAGCAGTCTACTTCCAGCACACTATGTCTCAAATACTTTGACTGCAGCATCTATGAGTGACAGGCTCCCTGTTCTTTCTTCTTTCCCGAACCTTGTGAGTGGTCCTCTCTCTCTCTCTCCATCCCCCTCTCTCTCTGTCTCCCTGTCTCTCTCTCTGTCAAACAAATCAACTTGTCAAACAAGTAGTTTTCATTTTCATGAAGTTTGCTTCTTCGTCTTCATTTCCTGAGTACATCTGGGAGCTTCTTCTTCACTCTTATTTCCTGAATTTCAAACTCATGCCAACAAAGCCTGACACTGAGGAATACTCATTAGATCCTTGTATCTGCTTAATTTCACTAATGTCTCTTTCTTTTCCAAACTTCTCCTTTCTGTTTCTGTCTGTTCTTTTCAGCCAATAGCCAGTCCAGAGAGGCTGCCAGAGCCTTGCTGGTTGGCCCCCTTCAGGCCCTGCTTGCTAAGCTACCAGTATAGCCCCTATTCTGTCCTCTTCTCTCAAGTCCTGGGTACATTTCCCCTTTGCTACCCCTTGGCTGTCTTGTATGGGTGGGTGTTTTGAGGCTGGGTGCCTGGGAGGAGAAGCATGTCCAGTACATCTTTGCCTACCAGGTGTTTTCTTGTACCAATTAGGAGGTCACTAAATCCTAGTTGTGTCCCGATTAGACCCCATATTCTTCTTTGCTTTCTAACAGAATCAAATGTAAGTGTTGTCTCAGAGCTTCACCCCACCTGAGTCCCATGGCCCCATTCCACATTTCTATTCCTTGGGGACCTAATTACTCTGATGTACTTGCAGTTCCATAAAGCTGGTTGTGATCCTTTTAATCTTACGCTTTATGAAGTGTGCTGTGAGCCTCCCTAAAGTTTGGTTTGTAATTCATCCATAAAAATAATCACACACTATTAACTTTTTTTCCTTTTCCATTTTTGTGATTTCCTGATGATAGCACTTGTATTCTATATGCATTCCACAGAAGACTCAAGAGCACTAATACACACTCAATTTTTATTAAAAAAAGAAGGCAAAAGAGGGTCCTCAGAGAAACATGATGGAATTAAGAATTATTATGAAGTGTTACACTTTATCTTTAGGATGGGACATTGACATTTTGAAATTCCCTTTTTTTTTTAAACTTGAATTATTTTCATTTTTTTGGTAAACAAACAAAAGCATTTAAATAACACTTTATCAGGGTACCTGGGTGGCTCAGTTGGTTAAGCATCTGACTCTTGGTTTGGGCTCATGTCTTAATCTCATGGATCACGAGTTGAGCCCCATGTGCTGACAGCGTGGAACCTGCTTGGGATCATCTCTCTTCCTCTCTCTCTGCCCCTCCCCTGCTCACACGCTCTCTCACAATAAGTAAACTTAAAAATAATAAAAATAAATAAATACCACTTTATCATTTTTGATGCACTTTTGTTCCTATTCTGTTATTCAAACAATATCTACAACACAGAAAGCTTCATTGGAGAGAGACAAAATAAATGCATTTTCTCCCCTCAAGGAGTTTCCTCTCTGATAGGTTAAAGACAGATTTAAAATAACTCATGAGTGGGCACCTGGGTGGCTCAGTCGGTTGGGCATCAGACTTTGGCTCGGGTCATGATCTCACGGTTCATGAGTTCTAGCCCCGCTTTGGGCTCTGTGCTGACAGCTCAAAGCCTGAAGCCTGCTTTGGATTATGTGTCTCCCTCTCTCTTTCCCCCTCCCCCACTCATGCTCTGTCTCACTCTCTCTCAAAAACAAACATTAAAAAAATTAAAAAAATAACTCATGATTGTTCAGGTAGAACTATTATTCTGTGGTTGAGCTAGGGATCTTTAATAGATGATATATCTAGACCAGTGGGAGAAGGGCTGAAGAAGCTTCTGGTGCATCTCTCTCTTTGCTGGCTGAGCAAACAGCTTAATCCTCAGCTTCTCCACCTGTCTTCTTCAGAGTGCCAATAAGTCCCCACCCATTCCCCCAACCTGGCCGACTGTGCTGGGCTGGGTTTGTGAACTGATTGCATATGTTACCAAGAAAATTATTGGGATGTCAAATGGTGCTGTCATCTTTCTGGCAAGATATTCTTGAGCAGATTGTGATCCAGTGACCTACAGGCACATCACTCAAGATGCCAGTCCCACTGCTGGTCCATCCCCTACCTTTGTCTCCAGGCTGGAACCCCATCTGCCAAAGGAGAAGTACCAATAGATCCAGAATTCTATTTCTTCAGCCTTTTTCTAGAGCTGCTGCTCCCAGATTGGCAGCCAGTCCCAATGCCTGGCAAGGTGAGACTTGACCCATATAAATTCATTGCCTCTTTGTCCTTCTCCATCAACTTTTAACATGGCACACAAGAGTTTCTCCCTGCAAGTGCAGTAAACTACAAAGATCGAAAAGAGGGATGACAATTTTCTTAAAATATTTTGAGTTGTGATTTTTAAAATATTTTAAACCACAAAATAAAGAAATACTTAACATACGTTAAATATTTGCTTGGAATAGTTCCTCTTTCCCTCTCCTCACCACCTCCCCCCACCCATATCAAATACTTTCCTGTCCTTTTTCTTGAGATAATTGTGTGTTTGTGTTCTTGTATTGCCCCAGGTTTTTTCATGTCCCTTTGAAGTAGACTTAGTTTGATATTCTAGATGAGTATTGTGTTTATTTAATTACATAAAAACATAATACTTTTCAAAAGTCAACAAGCATGTTTGAGCACCTCAGCCTGCCTTATACACATCCAGTATGAAAGTTTAGCTTGTTTAATTTATTGATATGTAATCTTCCATTAACTCACTCTACAAATTATTATATATCAAGTAAGGTATCATACTAAGCAATAAGAGGCTGGAAAGATAATCAAACAGGTCTTGTACTGTATGACAAGAAACATGCAGTGCAAAAGTAAGTATAATTTAAAGTTGAATATGGCAGATGTCCAAGAGAGATACTTAAAAAGTGTTGTGGAGAAAAGTGGGGTAATTAATATCACTCTCTTTTTTTTAAGGTAAAGAGAAACTTTCTATTTTTCTTACTAATATTATTGCTTGCCTATAAAATTCATTTTTATAAACTCATTTTTAACATAAAGACTGCATCTACTTTTTTTAAAACTTTTTTTAAAGTTTATTTATTTTGAGAGAGAGAGCACACAAGCAGGGGAGGGTCAGAGATAGAGAGAGAGAATTTCAAGCAGGCTCCACACTGTCAATGCAGAGCCCAATGTGGGGCTCGAACTCACGAACCGCGAGATCATGATCTGAGTGGAAATCAAGAGTCAGATGCTTAACTGAATGAGCCACCCAGGTGCCCCAAAACTGCATCTACATTTGAGCAGGGAAATGACTTTTAGAACCATTCTGATAGAAATATCGGTTTAACTGGTGACCAGTGGTTATTGCTGCTATGACTCTTTATTGATTTACTCAGGAAAGAATAGTTTTCCTCCTTTATGCTTTAAACATCTCGAACATGGTCCCAATCCTCACAGCTGAATCAGACACCACCTCTATCCTGTTGGAGCACGGCCACTGGAGAAGCACACACCTAATAATTCAGTTCAGACCATGAACGGTCTCACGTCAGACACATTACTCGCTGTCTCCTCTTTTTTTCATCTGCAACTAGGGAAATAATATCTGGCTCTCTCTGCTGTTATTCTTTTGAGGCCGTATAGTCACTGTAGCTAGCAAGCATTAGGAATTAGAGACATCCATACCTGATGGCCACCTCATGAAACTATGCCAGCCTGTGGTTTAGGATGGCTTATGAATTGTGAAAGTATTGTGAAGAATTTCACAGATGTGTAGAGATTAAAAACACAACCTGCGACATCTCCATTGCTCTGAGGGAAAAGAAAATATTTTGGATACTTTGGATTTTCTTAGTGGGAAACTGAAAATTTAAGGAATTCACATGCTTGCCACCTGTGGGGTCAGATTTTTAGCATTCCGTGTAAGGAACTCTGATAGCATTCATCTAAATTTATATTGTTTCCTTTGTCTTCCACCTCTAAGAGTCAGGGAGGCTTGCTTGTTTGATACTACATTCTGGTTCCCTCTGCAGAGACACCTTTGTCTAATTATCTCTCTGGAAAACTTCTACTTCCTCGTTGCCTTTGCCTCTTCCTGATCTCTTCCCTCTCCTCAGTCAAACATATGTGCTCATTTCTCTGTCGTCATATCAGCCTCTGCACATATTTCTGCTGTGGCACTCTACAGTAATCAGTTGTAATTGTTTCTGTGTCTTCCTAATATGCACTAAATATAGTATCCTTACTACCTACAATAGTAATTGGTTCGTAGAAACCATCCACTAAATGTTGAAGGAGCAGAGGGAAAAAAAGAGGGACAAAAGGACAAAGAAATCCAGGAAAAGAATGGGGTGTCTGGGTGGCTCAGTTGGTTAAGAACCCGAGTCTTGATTTTGGCTGAGGTCATGATCTCACAGTTCCTGAGATGGAGTCCTGTGTTGGGCTCTGTGCTGACAGCATGGATCCTGAGCCTGCTTGATATTCTCTCCCTCCCTCACTCTCTGCCCCTCCCTGTCTGCTCACACACACACACTCTCTCAAAATAAATAAATAAGCATTAAAATAAAGAAATACAGGAAAGGAAGAATAAAGAAAGAAAAAAGGCAAGAAAATAATCTTTGGTCAAATTATGCCAAGTATGTTTTTCCACATTTTCTTTTTTCTTTGAATTTAAAACAATATAGAAGTGAAATATGATCATTGTAAAATAGTCAACAGCATTATATAGAGTTAAAAATTAGAAAATGGGATCATGTTTTGTTTTTTTTTCCATTTAAACATATATACTGGATCTCATGCAACTGTCCTACATATGGATCTATTAATTTATTTTTGCAAAATTCTGGGGGTGGATCATAAATTAAATTTCCACTTACCTATCAATGGATATTCAAAAGGTTCCCAATATTTTTATTTTCAAACATCATGCAAGACAGTCTTTGCAGATAGGAGTCAATATTAATGTAGAATTCTTAGAAGATGAAGTGATGGATCCAAGCAAATGTGCTTTACCTCTTGATAGATTCTGCCAAAATGTCTCCCACAATCAGTGGGACATTTTCCCTACTATTGGCAACCCTGGACATTTTTAACCTCAACTTTTATAGAAAAAAAAATTAAACTATAAACTTTTATAGAAAAAAATAAAATTTTTATTTTAATTTGTGTGTACCTCTAGTGAGGTACAATACCATTTTATATGTATTCATCATTTCTTGGAATTACTTTGTGCCCATCATTTATTTACAATTATATCACACTATATTAAAGATTATACCTTTGTGTCCATTGGATATGCAGTAAATACTTTCTCACAGTCACTTACTAGGATTTTGGATAAAATTCTTATAAAGATCCACTGTGTAATGGAATTTAATTTCTTTATAGTTGTTGATCCATGTGTCATTTGCACAGTTCTTCTGTGTCAACAAGAATTAGCCGGAGCCCTCTAATCCCCAAGGGTGCTGTATAACAAGGATTTCACACCACTTCAGTCCCAAAGGGAATCAGATCCTATACGTAAAGCAAGGAGTTCCTCATGATGCTGAATATTTAATGAAATTGTGCTCCAGGTTGGACTGATATGATATGCATGTGCTGCTTCCTTCCTGGTGAACTCCTTAGTGTTCTGAAAAGCATGATAGTGATTCTGACATGCCCTTCATGGTTTAACAACTTCTTTCAAGAGAAACTGCACACCTGCAAATTGTGCTTGCATCTGATCTGGCATGATCAGAACCCTCATTATTCTGTAGCAGGTAGATTCTCTTAAGGGTAATGGATAGTGTTGAAGCTTTCCATTTAATTTTTGTTTCAGAATACTAGGTCAGAGGATATTTATTATATTTGCAAGTTCGTTTACCTTTTGGTCTTGTTTGATTTGAGTGTCAGATGTAGAAATTTAGCCAATTTACATCATCTTTAGGGGAATGTATTAACTCGTTACTGGCCTTGGAAGATTACCTCCACCTGCTTCCATCCTGCATCACCAAGTGGAGTTTTCTTATATAAGTATATAGCAAAAAAAAAAAATATATATATATATATTTGCATATATATACACGTATATATTATATATATAGCTAAATATATATAGCAATATATTACTAAATATATATATTTACTAAAGAATTTCCTAGGACTCCTCATAGCTAGAGAAGAAGAAAACACTTGCGTAGAACAGCACCTCAAGTCCTTGTAAACCTCAGGAACATTTATTTAGGACACACAAATACACTAATCTGCATTGATATCATACATCATACCAAGTTCAAATCATCTGTCTGCATTTTAAGACTAACATTGGGCTCTACCATATCAATCCCTATCTGCTTCCTTTTATTTTTTAAATGAAGGTATAACTTACATATAACAAAATTTATCATATTAAGATATACAATTTGATTAGTTTTTATAACACTATGTAATCATTCACTACCGCAATCAGGATATTTATGGAATATTTTTAATCACTCCAAAATGTTTCTTTTTGGCCCTACCTAGTTAAAAGCACCCACAGGGCTCCAGACAAGTACAATGTTTCCTATTCCTATAGTTTTGGTTTTTCTAGAGTTTCAGAAAAATTGCCTCAACAGTAAATAATAATTTACATCTAGTATCTTCTACTTAATATAATGTTTTGTGATTCATCCATGTTGTCACATGTATAAATATTAGTAGTGTTCAATTACATGTATGTAACACAATTTTTTAATTTATTAGTAGGTGTGTATGTGTGTGTGTGTGTGTGTGTGTGTGTGTGTGTTTCCAATTTTTGGTTATTAAGAAACAAACTGCTGTGAACATTCTAGTAACTTTGTGTGAGCATATGTATTTATTTATATGTTTAAATACTTCTGATAAATTTGCTGAGTCATATGGTAAATGTATGTTTAAATAGTTGAGAACTGTCAAATTATTTTGCAAAGTGTTTGTATAATTTTCACTCCCATCAGCAAAATATGAGAATTTTAGTTTCTCTAAATCTTCCTTAGCACCTGCTATTGTTAGTCTTTTTAAGCTTAGCTATTTAAGTGGGTATGTAGTGATATCTTATTGTCGTATTAAATTTGCATTTCCCTAGAGACTAATGACATTAAGCAATGTTTTTTTCATGTGCTTATTTGTCATTCATTTATCTTTGGTGAAGTTTTTAAAAATCTTTTATTCATTTTTAAAAATTGAATTTTTGGATTTTTACTACTGACTTAAAAGAGTTCCTTATGTATCTTGTAAACAATCTGATGTGAGGTATATGTTTTAAAATATGTTTTCTAATCTGTGACTTTTTATTTTCTTATAAGTGTATTTTGAAGAACAGAAGTTTTTAATTTTGATGAAGTCCAACTTACCACTTTTTGTGGCTTGTGCCTATTGTGTATTCTGTAAGAAATCTTTGCCTACCAAGATTACAAAGATTTTTCTCCTATGTGTTTTTTAGGATGTTATATTTTTAGCTATTACATTTAGGTCTATAATTCATTCCGGGCTAATGTTTATATAATATGTGAAATAAGAACTAAGTTTTACCTTTTTGCATATTTGATTGTCTCAGAATTATTTTCCCCACAGAATTACTTTGGTATCTTTGTTAAAAATTTCTTGACATGTGTCACTCAATGTATCAACTTTCTAGTCTCTTCCAGGAATTATATACATATAATCACACTAGTATAACACTTAACTGATTATGTTAGCTTTATACAAATGTTTGAAATCAGGTTGTATAAGTCTTCCAACTTCGTTATATTTCAGAATTGTTTTGGCTACTCTAGGTTCTTTGCACTTCTTTATAAATATTAGTGTCTACAGGTCAATTTCCACACAAAAAAAGAAGATAATCAAATAAAAAATCAATAACTCTGGACTAATTTAGGAAGAATCAACATCTAAAAATATTGGGCCATCTGACCTATGAACATGGTATATGTATTCATTTTTTTTTGCAGTCATCAATTCCTTTAACAATGTTTCATAGTTTTCAGTGTATAGTTTTTCACATTTTTGTTAAATTTAACAAATTTGGTTTTACATTTTTCATATATGATTAAATCAATGAAGTTGAGATGGGAGAGTATCCTGGATTATCCTAGTGGGCCTAGTGTATTCACAAGGATCCTTTTAAGAGGAAAAGAAAAGCATTAGAATCAAAGGAGCTAAGAAAAACAGAAGCAATGGTAAGAGTGGGGCCATGAGTGAAGAAATCTCTTACCTACTGTTACACCCAGCTTTTAATTTCTCATGAACAATTATATTTTTTCATTCTAAAAGTTACATTTGATGATTTATTTGAAGGTTTAAGTTTTATAATTTCAATCTCATCATCTATTTTCTCAATGTTATGATATTGGTTTGTTGAATAATATTTATTTTAAAGTCCATATTTGATAACATCAGTCTTTAGGTCAGCAATGTCCATTTTATTACTTACCACCCCCCCTGCAAGGGTCCTTTTTTTTTTTTTTTTTTTTTTTTAGTGCATGGAAAGCTTTGATTGAATGTAAGACATTGTATAAAAATGCTATAGTTTCTGGTTGACATTATCTTCCTCTGGGGACCATTCTCTTCATTTTTCTGGCAGATAGCTATATTAGAGGAGATTATCTTTAATCACAGCCTGAGCTCTTTAAGGGCTGGTTTGCCATTGTCATTGGGCTTAGGCTAGAATAGGTCATCTCAGTCCTTTGGTACAGCTCTCCAGAGACACCAATTTAGAGCCTGGATTGTTTACTAGAATCACTCCCCCTGGGGAACTCTAGTGTTTATCTGCTCAGCGCCTCATGACTTGAACATTCTGCTCTGCTATTGAGCTATTTTTCTGCTTCGTTTCTTAGCCTCTTAGTCCGCACATCCTAAGGATTTGGCAAATGCGTAGAGGGAATGATCTAGTGGTTCTCAATCAGAGTGTTTTTTCTTCTCGGGGGACAAGGGACAATATCTAAACTTATTTTGGTTTTTCATAACTCTGGGGGTAGGGGGCAGATTGTTAAACATTTTACAGTGTTCTACAGGATAGCCCCTCACGATAGAGAATTATCTGGCCTGACATGTCAATAGTATGGAGGATGAGGAGCCTGGGTCTAAACCACTAAGTATCAGGTTTACTTCCCTCTACCTCCCTTCTCTCATAGTCTTATTTCCTCTAGACTTGACTGTCTTGGCAACTGCAAAACTCCATATTTAAAAAAAAAACCCTCAGCCTCACAAGGTATTAAATATCTTTGCTAGTTTTCTGTCTTGTAGCAGTGAGGCTCTGCCAAGGATCTCAGCTTCACCTCCTGTGCCAAGAATAGGCAAATCCCTAAGAGTAAACATGGCTTACAGAAAATTGTGTTCATTTCAATGTACCTTCTTTTCTTTGTGATCATACTCCTCAAGTCCAAGTTTGTATCTTTTTTTTTTTTTTTTTGCAATTGTTCTTGACAAGAGGACTGGCCTTTACAAGCTACCTTTTCATAGATAGAGGCCATAGTATTCCTAGCTGATGAGAAAGCAAGAAGGGATAGGCAGAAGTTCAGCTCAGAAAGGTAACTGTGAAGAGACGTGTTCCTTATTAGATGGGAGACAAGAGGCAGGCTCAGTGTCTTCTTCATAGCCAGCCAAAGGAAGCTGAGAAAATCTTTTGCAGAAGATCTGCTTGATCCATGGCTTTAGAGGAAGATGTGGGCTAGAGAGTTAAGAGGGAAAAAGAAAGAACCTCATGACAAGGAAAGCAGTAAAGCCACTAGCTGAATCTATAATACTCTCAAGAATCACTGTGTGACAAAGCCCTAGCATTCCATTTAAAACCTAGTTCTGGGGTCTAAAATGGGGCCAAGTCTGACTTTTTACACTGAGAAATCTGAGTAGAGAGGGTGAGGGTCCCTGCACCTCAAATGAGGCTGAAATAAAATTCTTCACCACATGAAGAAATTGAATGTTCAAAAGAAGGCTAACAATTAATAATTATAATATCAATTCATGCCTCTGAAATAAATTCTATTATTTAAAATAATTAATACAAGTATATTTAGAACATCAAAAGAAAAATGATTGGAAAACATCTTTGAAAAGAATGAGAAATTATGACAAAAGTAAGATGAGTGCAATGTAAAAGGGTTAATTTAAAATCTTGGAGTTTATAAATATTGAAATTAAAGAGCGTAATAGATTAGATTAAACAGGGAATGGACCCAAAATAAAAACAGTTATTTGAAGATGATATGGAAGAAATCACCCAGAATCAAGTAGTGATGGGAAAAAAGTAAAAACTGGAAAATCATTAAGTGTGTGAATGTCTGTTGATAAACCCCACCATAGGTTTGATAGAAATTCTAGAATAAAGGAGGGATGGAGTGGTAGAGAAGTAATATATGAAGACATAATAGGTGAGATTTTTCAGATTTTAGGAAATTCTGAGTCCTTAAGAAATATACAACAAAAATACACAACAAATGCCATGCAAGAAAAATAAAAACAAATCTACAACTTAACACAAAGAAGTGATACTGTAAAACAATAAAGAGTAAGAAAAAAAGTCTTAAAACCTAATGGAGAGAAAAGATGAGTTATCTACATATGAAGTGTAATTTGACTGAGAGCAGACTTATCACCCAGAAGAAAGTCCAAAAGACAGTAGAATCATATATTCAAAATCCGGAGGGAGACTCACTATTAACCTAGACTTATGCTCAGCTAAATCTTCATTCCCTTGTGAGGGTAAGGGAAAGTCATTTTTCAGTCATACAAAGACTGTTTACCAGTTATAGAATAATACCAAAAGATTTATTATAATGCTCACTACAGGTAGTGGACGTTGGAACTCAGAGCATGGACAAGAGGATAAAAGTGAGCACAGAAAAGAAAAATTAAAATATGTCTGTAAATTAAAAAGAATTTTTGGTGTTTAAACGGTAAAACTAAAAATATCGACAGCAATAACATAATGGAAGTGCAATGCATTTTTAAAGCATGCTAAGATTTTTGACAAATTTTGCATAGGAAAAAAACATTGGCTAACCTTAGATTTTATTAGAAAATTGTGGACTTAAATTTGGATAAAGTATTTGAATATTAGTAACATAATTTATAGCTTCAAACCAGTGGAGAAATTAGATTATAGAAATCTTTATTTGTCCAATAGAAATCAGGAAAAAGAAAAAAAAGAACAAAGAAATGGTAAACAACTCAATTTAAGAGTTCTTATGGTAGACAAATTATTTCAGAAAATAAACAAAAGAGAAAATAATCCAACTTATTCTATGAGACTTTTATACCTAAACAGGCAAAGGCTAGTATAAGAAAAGCAGACCAATTTCAGTTTTGGTTATAAGTCCAAAGATCTGAAATGAATGCCAAGGAATAGAATTCAGTGGTGTCCTAAACAATAACATATTATGACAAAATAGATTATATCAATAATGTGAGGTCACCTTCATATTAAGAACTGTATTAATGGCAAAAAAAAAAAATCAGAAACTTGCCAATATCACTTGTTGGCAAGCCAACACAATTTCTTGTGATAAAACAACCCTTGCTATATGACTGAAATAATTACTACAAATAATTCTTTTTTAATGAAAACTTACAGCGCACAGTCAAAAGTCACCAAGCACCAAAGAAAGAAAACACCATGAGAATTTGCCCTAGGCATGCAAAATTATTTTAATATTAGAAAATCAGTGAATGTAATTCATTACATTCAAATTCAAGACAAAAATCATATTGAGCCAGAAGAAGCCTATCAGAGACTTTATACATGTTTTTAAAAGTAACTTAGGAATTTATCATTAAAATTTACAATAGAATCTAATGTTAGATTGTTAGCTTTCAGACAATCTACAAGACACATAATGCTTAGTGATGAAATGTTAGAAGTTCTCTCTGAGATTGGGATCATTGTACAGTGTATCACCAGCATTTCTCACTTTGATTACTATGGTATCCTTCTACAGTTTTTCCTAAGAAAAATTTAAAACATTTGTCGGAATGTGACAGTTCTCTGCTCAAATCCCTACAGTGGCTCTCTGTTTCAAAGTGGGGTAGAGATCCCTGCGTGATCTGGCTCCATTACCTCCTGTGTTATTTCTTGCTCTAGTCATGTTTCAACTCCGCCTCAGGGGCTCTGCCCTTACTGTTTCCTCTGCCTAGAAAGCTCTTATCCCATCTTTCAGGTTTTCCCCAGGTGTCATCTTCTCTAAACGGTCATCCTGACCCCCCTGTTTAATACTGCAGCCCCCACTCCTAGATTCCCCTTATCTGATCTATATTTTTATGTTCCCTGGAACTTACCCCCATATATTATAGCATATAATTTTTGTCAACTGTATTATGTATTGTTTGTTCCTGCTACAATGTAAATTTCACTGGGGCTAGGATCATGTCTGTTTTTATCCCAAATGCCTAGGAATAGTACATCACATTTAGTAGGTAGTCAAGAAATATGTTAGATGATGAAATGAGGAAATTATGTGTGAAAGCTAGATACATTTAGAAGTGTGTTAGAAAAAAAAATATATAGTCACCTTGGGTCTTTTGAATTAATTATTCGTATTCTAAAATGAGCACTTTTCGATATATACATTAGTAGTTTCTATTTTATTCATTTTTAAACATTGTCTTTTTCCCAGCAGGATTTCAAGATATTTGTAAGAATTACTGTATCTGATACTAATTGTATATGTTCCAAAGTGGTATGAGAGTCTGCTTTCTCGATGCTTTCTTCAACTGGAAGGCCAAACAATCAATATTTGGTTGACTTTAAATACTAAGCACATAGTTTCACAGGGCAAAAACCACCAAATTACACACTCTACTAAATGAATACTTTCATGATGTATACATACATACAAATATCTGTTAGCACATATACACATACACACATGTGTGTACATATGGTGTGTTCATATGTGTGTGTATACATACATATGTGCATTCATTGACATGCTATGAGTTTTTATGTTGCTGAAGATATTTAGGTTCTAGTCTTATAACTGCCATTTACCACATTTAATATGAAGGGGTAGTCACTTAGCTTTTCCTGAATTTTACTTTTCTCATTTAATGATTCAGCATTCCCAACCATTTTCCCTATTTCCTTCCTTGCTTCTGTGTTTACTCGGACCTATTAGTTTTGGGGAACTTTGCAAATGTACACAGTGGAGTGAAGACTGCTACCACTTCCTAGGTTCAAATCTGAGATCTAGAAATTACTAGTTGTACAACCTTGAGAAAAATACTTACCCCTTCTTGGTTTCACTGTCCTCATATGCAAAATAGGGATATTAGTAATACCTGTCTCATTGGGTAAGATTCAGTAAGTTCATAGGTGGAAAGCACTTAGAAAGATGTTTGGCACATAAGTACCCGATGATTTTTTTCTTCTTTTTATTTTGTGGAGGAATGAAAATGGGTCCTGAGAAAATAAGTGAGAGGCACTTTAAATTAATACTCCCACATATACTTTTTCTCAGACACATACACCTTTTCTCAGACAAGCCCAACTACTGTGTCTGCAACATCCTGCTGTTTCAGGCATCTGTGTCTTTACACATGTTGGCCTCTCTACCAGGAAACTTTACATTTTTCCTTCTAAATCCTGTCTTCTTTCCACACTTACCCCAATGCTTACTCCCCTGAGCACTCTGCCTGGCTAGCCCTGTGGAATTCTTATCCTAGCCCCTTAGTGTGCAATATAAAAGTGTCAATAAATACGAACAAAAAAATGAATATCAAAATTTAACAAACGTTTATTAGATTTTCACTCGGTATTAGCATTATGTATTAGCATTATGCTAATAACTTTATTTTATCACATAGTTTAATCCCTCTCAGTGATGCTCTGAGATGTTAGGTATTATTTCCAGTTATTACAAGTGAGAACACTGAAGTTCAGAGATGAAAGTTGACTTATCTAAAGTCTCAGACAGTCATTGGTGGAAGTAGAATCATACCATTTGACTTCTTCAAGCCTGGGGCTTTTATGTTGAACTGTTGATGCAGGCAGGCTGAGTCTCAGAGCCCAGGGGAGGGTCCCACAGGACCAGCCAAGAGGGTCCTTGGCTTCTTGCAGGGTAAAAATCAACCATGAGCCAGGAAAAGGGGAAACAATGTTTACTGAATAATGTGACAGGTAGAGAATAGCAGATGGAGTGTCTGGGAGACTCAGAAAGGAAAGGAGAATCCGGTCTTGTCGCTTAGGGTTAAGGGTTTAATTGGGAAGGGTTCCAGGGTACATATTCCTTTAGGAATCCAGGGTGGGGTCCAATCAAAGGCAAGTGTCCAATGAACAGTAGGTGTTATTCCATAAATTACTGAAGGTGGGGGATGTTGATGCCAGCATCAGCTGAGGTGGTTTCAATATCCTGGAACACGTTTGGGATCTGGCTCTCCTTGGATGTCATGAAGTGTTTGGGGTCTAAGGTAAAACTCAGAGAATGATTAACTTTCTTGCTTCCCCCTTGAAGTGGGAACATAGTTTCTTTGGTGTATTCAGAGGCAAAATACAGAATATGAATAGATGGGACCCAACAGAATGTTTGCAGAGATGGAACTGTTCTAAAATGGAGTCCCTTCAGCTTTTCTACTTCACCGTGATAGTTGATTAAGTTGTCTGTCTCTTTAACTACAATTGACATCTGTTTTGGAAGAAGTGTTATCATTTAGATTTCATACACACAGTGCTTAGAACAATTTCTGGTAAAAGAACAATTTATGATAGTGTGGAGCCTGCCTGGGATTCTCTCTCCACCCCCACCCCTGCCCTTCCTGCACACTCTCTTTCTCTGAAAATAAATAAACTTAAATACATTTATTTTTTAAAAAGGCATTAGGTAACCATAGGTTGTTGAAAAAAAATGGATGGATGCATAGTTTATAAAGGAGGTGGCAAGAAATTAGGAAACACATGGGAATTTGAAACCAATCTGGGAGGGTTTTTTACAATAATTAGTGAGTTTGGACTTCACCCTATAGATTTTTAGGTGCTAATACCACATTTGACATTGAAGAATTACATATCAAGATGTACATTTTCAAAAGATATCCGTGGCAGGTAAATTTTGAGGAGAGCAAATTGGAGGAAGAAAGAACATTCAGGAGGATGCTTCAGTAAATGATAGCCAGGGTACTCACCAAGAAAACACATATGTCAACAAAATACCTCAAACTCAGGAAGTTAAAACATGAGTCAGGTATCTGGACAAGACTTAGCTGGGTCCTCTACTCAGGGTCTTACATCACTGAAATCAAGGTGTTAGGCTATGTTTTTTTTTTAATTTATTTATTAATTTTGAGAGAAAGAGAGAGTGAGAGTGAGGGAATAGCAGAGAGAGAGAGAGAGAGAGAGAGAGAGACAGACAGACAGAGAGAGAATCCCAAGCAGGTTCCACACTGTCAGTGCAGAATCTGATGTGGGGCTTGATTTCATTACTATGCACGCTATGTCTTACCTGAAGCTCAAAGTTCTTCTCCAAGCTCATGTGGTTGTTGCCAGAATTCAGATCAGAATTCAGACTGAGGTCCCCATTCTCTTACGGGCTGTCACCTGGGGGCTGTGCTCAGTTCCTTACCACGGGGCCTTCTCTTAAACCTTCTCATAACATGGCAGTTAACTTCTTCATATACTGCAGGAGAATTTATCAGTCCAGTTTGCTAAGACTCCATGTTATATCATATAACATAATCATGGGAGACTGTCCATCACCTTTGACATATTCTGTCATCTAGAAGTTGTCTCAAGTTCTTCCTGCACTCAAGGTGAGTCACCTGTGTAAGGTATCACTTATTGCAATTCACCTTAGGGTACATCTGCCACAGGATTTGTTTTAAGCTTAGACATCGAGGTACAAGGGCCAACTATCTACCCTACTGGCATACTAAAATTGCAGATTCCAAAGCCAGACTGCCTGGGCTCTATCTAAACATAGGCAGGCAACCTAACCTCTCTGTGCTTTAGTTTCCTCATCTGTAAATGAGGAAAATAATACATTGCTATGAAATGAGGTGGTGCATGTGAAGAACCTAGAACTTACCAAGTGCTCATGGTATGTTCACCAATATTACTGTATATTGATCAAGATGGCCTTAACATTTCCTTCAGCTTGATTAAACTTTAGACTGGCCCTTGATCTCTCTTTTCTTAGAGTACATATTTTAGAAAACTTATAGTTGTAAACTCTTTCTCTGCTCCTTTGAGATATAAACCTTTTCCCAGCCTTTTGCCAATTTTACTGCCCAGGAATGTCTCAAGGACCTGGGAGCCATCCCTTTGAAATGTAATGATTGAGAAAGATACACCCCTATCTTTGAGTCTCTGTGGGAGCATAGAAGTCCAACTCTGATAAGGGGCAGTTAACAAATACAGATGACTTAATCACATTGACTACCCTCCTCCTTAATGTCCTCCAGTACTTTCTACCAGCTCACCCCAGTGCTTCAAAAACCTCCTATATTTGCCAGAGGACAAGAACTTCAGTGGTGTTGAATCTCTCCTATTGCAGTAGTCTTAAATAAAGTCTTCTTTGTTTAATTCTGTCTGTTACAATTTTTCTTTGGCAAAATCACAGAAATCTATATGAGAACCCGCCTTTTCTGACCTGGCTCTTGGGTAGCAAGCTTTGGGATATGGCCAGTGAGCAAAAAAGAAAATCAGTGATTTTTGGCATCATTCTACCTTCCCTTTTCTCTACCTATTTCTTCTGAGTCACTGTTGCCCTGATGGATAATTAAGACCCTTCACATAATGCCCACACTCCAGACCCATTTTTCCCCTTTGTCATTTGGTCCATATACCATCTGCTGTATATTAAAGGATGTCATACAAATTTTCTCAGAGGAGTAAATGCCAGATAATGACTTCCTGTATTACCTTCCAGAAGAATTTCTACTTTAGCAAGGGGACTTTCTTCACTCCAAAGAATTTTCCTGAATCATGGAATTTTATCATTAATTCCAACCTGGGGGAAGAGGCATTAATAGACATTGGCACTTCCTAGAAACTTGCAATTAACTGAACAAATTGCAACCTATTTAACCCACAAGTAGGCCCTGGCTTGCAAAAATGGGCAGAGTATACATTTACACAGAAAAAATGAATGAGTACATCCACAGTGAAACAGAGAGAAATCTGAATCTATGTGGGCAAAATTGAATGACTCATTAGTTCTTTTCTGTAGTTTAGAAACAAATAAATAAAATGGGATGTATCTTTACTTATAATTTTCAGAAGGCTTAAAAATAATTTAGTAAGTCTGGTATCATATAAATGTCACAGAAGCTTTATCTCTAGCATATAAGCGTAAGTCTTACCAGTTTAATACATGTCCTTCCAGCGAGGTGCTCACTCTCAGTGGCTAATCATAATTTCAGGGGACAATGATGTTCAAATGAATAAATCTCTTTAATTGAAGCAATATAAGACCATATATCAGAAACTGTGTGTGTGTGTGTGTGTGTGTGTGTGTGTGTGTGTGTGTAATGGTATGTGGAAGAATAGGGTAAAATACTACTCTATTTGATCTGCTTTCTGATTTAGGGACAGTGTGTGTGTGTGTGTGTGTGTGTGTGTGTTTACACATGTGTGCGCTGAGGCTTGTGCTCAGAGTGCCTATATAACATGACAGAACTGCAGTGGGTCTTCCAGACTCAGGAAGGAGGTGTGCAGAGCCTATGTGAGGACATTCTGTTGGCCGAACAGAATATTAATATTTCAGAATATGGTGTCTGCATTTCTGATGAAAATGTTGATTCAGCATAACTTCTGATTTTGGAAACTTAGTTGGTTGACCCCCTGTACTTGTACAATCCTGAATATTGTCTCCCTTACCAGAAAATACCTTCTTCCAGGGGCTTGTTTTTGTGAAACTAGAAATCCTATTTCTATAATGAGGAATTCAATAAAACCAGCTACAGACTCATCAAGATTTTATCTTTGATTTTTTTTTTAAGTTTTAATAGAGTACAAAGTAAAGTTGTGGGTTTCAAACATGAAAATAAATTAAGGAAGCAAAAGTCCAAATGAGTCCTAAAACCCATTTCTCTCCAAACTCAAAGACATGGTGTTTTCTTGATTTATCTTCCATGTGGTGTCAGAGGATTTTGTGGTCATTCAGGTGACTTGTTCTTACAACACCAGGCTCTTTCTGGCTATTTTTGAGGCCTGGGATTTGGAGTGCAAAGACAGGTTGTGACCTAACCCCGTGGGTCTCATGCACATTTCAGTACAATAGGACTTAAGAGTTCCAGAGAAAAGCTCTCCACCTGCTAAGGGCTGTGCTATTCTGTCCAAGGAGGAAGTGTGGGGAGAGGAGAGTTATGTCTCAGTGGCAGAGCAAGTTAAGTAGCATGTTAGGTGCCGTTCCACTAAAGGAGACCTTGTGAGCAAATGCCAGCTCCTTAAATCTCCTTGCACTTTCATGCATGAGACGGTGTCAGTGATAAATGACGTGGAAACTAAACCACCGTGAAGTACTTCAGACAGTCTCTCTAGAATTAAGCTGGTCACGTATAGATCTAGGAGTCAACCTTTTCAATCTGCAGGGAGCAGCCAAGATCATGACCTACAACCAAGGCAGGAGGGAAGGCTTAACTTGAATAAAGGGAAAAGTGCTGTGAGATAGGCAGACTCTTACTTTATTAAACAGAGAGGCTTGGGCAGGAAATTAGATACCAGGTTTGTGTGGACATAGATTTTTGATACATTTCAAAAGGCCTGGACCTGACTTCCTGGAATTATTCACACACACACACACACACACACACACACACCACCACCACCACCACCGCCTCCGCCGCCGTCTTCTTCTCATGGGATAAGACTGGCAGGGAAAGGCATGTAATCACCACTGCTGGCTTTTGACTCTCAGTGGGACTGTGAAGGCTTTAAGCAGAGAGCCTCCCTCTTGGTATTGTCTGCTGGAGGGCTCTGTGCAGTGTGGCCCTGTGGTGCTGGGGACCAGAAGTGCACAGATAGTAAAGGTGTGAGCAGTGATATCTTGGCTGTTGAACAGAATTGTGTAAATTAATGATTTCCCAGATGCTCTTCCCCAGTCCCGCTCTTTGACACAGGAGTTAAACCTTTAATTTTGCAAAACGATCAGGGTACAGCTCTGAGTCAGCCTGGAAGGGAGTATAGACAAACCCTCCTAAATCAGACGTGTGAGGGTGAGAGGGTAATAGAAGAAGAAACTGGAAAAAGAGGCATGGGGCTGAAAGGAACATGGGATGGTGCTAAATGTGCAAACATGAGCTCAGGAGAAGGAAAGTGCACAACCATGCACCCTCCTTTGGCGATCCTGGGGCCAGCGCAGAGGGGTTTCCATGAAAAGGCTTATGTGAATAAGGAAAATCCTTTCTGCTCCACATGGCTCCCCACTTCTGATGGTGTCTTTCAGTCTTGTAACCTTCATACCTGCAACCAAAACTGACAATATCGAAAGTAAAACATGAAGCATATTTCCTGTAACCTTCAGAGAATCAATATGTTGACTGTACACTCCCCAAGTGCATAGACTGTTATTTACAACCATTGGAGTAGAGAGAACACATGTTGTGGGAAAAGAACCCTGGACCAGCTGTGAAAGTCCTGGTTCAAGTCATGGACCCATTAGATCACTTCCATGTCCCTATCTTACTTAGGTATCAGATAAAAGACATAGAGACATGCCTTGTGGTCCATAAAGCAAGTTATTACTACACATGTTGATTTTCTTTGTTAGTCTCCCTTGTGTCTTAAGTGGCAGGGAAATAATAACAAGGAAAAACATTTGTGGAAAGTCATTGCCTGTTCTTCCATGGCACTCTTCTTGGGACAGTGTCTACAATATATTCTGACATTCAGTGCAGTTGTTTTACTGTCAAAACCATAGGATATTCCTTAAATCTATAAAAGGCCACTCAGAACTGTACCAACATAATATAACATTTAATTCCTTTTATATTAACTTTTAATTTTCACATATATTTATACATAAGTAGATGCAATCACAGAATGCACATTACATTGTACAGTAAAACTTGGTTTGCGAGCATAATTCGTTCCAGAAACATGCTTGTTATCCAAAGCACTCATATATAAAAGTGAATTTCAAGAACCATTGGCTCAGTTGTGATCATGTGACATTTGACGTTACTCATTTATCAAGTTAAAATTTATTAGAAATATTTTCTCATCTTGTGGAACACTTGCAGAACTAGTTACTCACAATCTGAGGCTTTACTGTATTTTATCAGTTAATGTCATATAGTAAATATCCTAAGCATGTTCCTGTGCTTCTCTCTGGTCTGCAGAATGACTGCTTTCATGGATGTGAGATGTCGCATCACGTTGATGGGTAGCACTTAATCAACACTGTGTTGTGAGTTATGTTACTACCACTGTTTGATCAATGAGGCCTGCCAAAGTGCTTTGTATCATGAATGAAGATTCAAAGTAGAGTTAGCATGACTATCAGAGTCATTTTAAGATGGAGTCAGGAGGCCATGAGGCAAATAGGACTACACACATCCACAACCAAATAGAGCTTTGGACTTGTGACTTTTGCCAACCATAACCCCCTGCATTCTAGAAAACATCCTCGTGCCTGGGACTGAAGGAGAGATAAGAAAACCCTGTCAACTAAACAGCTTAGACTCACCAACACCAAGCATAATTCATTCAAAACAATTTGGGTAAGCCTGTGGTTTCTGTCTTTAAAAACCCTGCCTCTTGCCTACAACTTGGAGCACGCTTTCAATTTGGCTCGACTCTGCATCTCCTGGACTGCAATCCCTAAGACCTCAAATAAACACACCCGTTAACTTGGCAGCTTGCAGTTTTGCTTTCCCTTGGTGGGCAGCAACTCTTCTCAAACATGGGGTTATGGATTCTAGCAGCTCAGGAGCCTGCAGTGAAGGTTGTGGATTTGGGTTCCCAAATTAAGGAGAGGATAAGCTGACCTCATTTCAAGAACTGAGCATTTGAGTTCCAAAACCACACACCCCTCTTATTCACTGTTCTTTTTTAGACCCTTCTCCATGAAGAAACTAGAAAGAAAGTCAAATCCACTATGCACATCAGGACTTGACACCTATGCTCTCTCCATAAGAAATCTAATGTGTTTGAATGGAAAACTCCCCATAGTGTCCATTTGATTTAACAAAATATAGTAAGGGGCCACTATGTGGTGAAACTGCCATCTCTAGGGAGTGAGTAATGGTTAAGTACAAAGACTCTGACCCAAAGGTCTGGGATTACATCTCTGCTCTGTTACATAAAGATTGAGTAGGTACAGCAAGTAACTTCATCTTTTTAAGATCTGGTTGTTCAGTTGAAAAAAAATGGGGAGCATGTGAAATAATACAAGTAAAATATTTAGCACATCCCTCATGTACAGTCAGTGCACCAAAAGCACAGCTATTGTTATTGTTCTGATTATTATGTATCTTTCAGGCTAAGCACCTTAGGCAAGTTACTCAACTTCTTGAAGCCCCAATTTCCATACCTATAAAATGGAGTTCAAGCTAAGATTTACCTTATGGTCTCTGATAAAGTTTCAAGGAAGCAATACATGCATATATCTGAGACCAGTGCCTAGCACATAGCAGTCCTTCAAAAAAAAAGTGAATTATTCAAATTTTTCTTTTAGTGATCAGAGAGCTTGGCTACGCATGTATTGCTATTTCTCATCATACTGGTCAGGAGATGGAATCCCTGAAGGGTTAAATAACCTAAATTGGTCACTTACCTATTATACGTAAGTGCCAGAGTTTAAGCTAGCTCTGCTTGACTTCATACCTTTCTAAACTTTGGGAGGAGGGATTCTTGGTGAATGAGACAAAGTTCTTGGTGGTCAGAATCATATAATCTCCCAAGGGACCACCAAGCATGGATATCCAGGATGGGAGGTAGAGGCACCTTGAGGGCTGAGGGAGGTGTGGGAGCCTATGCTGGGAGGCCAGAGCACAGTGAATCCTGCCTGGGGACAGGGAGGCTGGGAAGATCTGTCCTTCTGTTCCCTGAACTGATCTCAATTGTGAATTCCAGGAGAGCAGTGTAGAAATGAACTTAATATTTCTGCAGATGAGAAAAGGTGCCCTTAGGGAAGAAAAACCTGGTTGGGCTTTGACATTCAATTTCCAAGCACTTTAGCTTCTAAGAGAACTCTAAAGACGCCTTTCTAACCCACTTTTCTGCTACATTTCCTTAGTCCCCCTTTTCCCTGCAGGCCGCTGCTCAGGCCACAGGCGGTAGGTTCTTTCCCTGTGCTCTGGGCCCTTGGAGGCAGAATTCCTGACATGGGCTTTTCTAGCAGGAAGACTGAAATGGGGGGTTGAAAAATGGAAAAACAAAATGAATGGCTGAATGAGGAAAAACCCATGGTCCTGCTTTCCTCTTTAATTTATTGGCAGCCATTGCAATAGAAATGCATTGTGTTAAAAAATTTCTTTAAAAATCCCAGTGAAGTCCTTGTAGTTTGGAATATAATTTTGTATCTGATGGAGAGTTAAAAGTATATTTATGTTTGAATTAATATTTGGAGTGACATGTCTTTCAGCACAGGCTGTGCTGGTGCATTTGCCCGGAGGAAGTTCTAAGAATATTTCTGAGTGCTCTCTTTTGAGTAAGTTGTAGCTTTGCACTTTCAGCAAACACCAAGGACAACTTGTTCAAGGTGTGGGGGCAGAAATGGGCTGCCATTTCTCCTTGTACCCAGATAGGGCTCATTCTCTATATAGAAGCAGCCAGCACTAGGTCAGAGCCCATCTGCTTGGAAGTATGTGGGCTTGGCCTTTGGATGGCACCAGAAGGTTAAATGGAGCTTAGAATTCTAGTCCACACACTTAAAAAAATATCTTTCACTATTTTTTTTATATTTTACAAAATGTTGTGCAATGACAGCAACTGTATTGCCCTTGTTCCCAATGGATACACCTCCCTTCATTTGGCTGTGAGCTCCTTGAAGCGAGATGTACCTTCCTTAGCACAGGGTCTGGGTGAGGACGCTAAGGAGCGTGGCAGAGTGCGCAGTAAGATCAAGGATTCTGGTGCGAAGAGGACTGGCTTAATGCTGGTTCTGCTGCTCACTCTGTGACGTTGGCCGGATTACTTGACTTCTCTACTGCACCAGCTTCTTCAGCTATAAAATCAGGCCAATTTTTAGTGCTTATCACAAAGGGCACATATATGGTTAACTGGAGATCAATTCTACTGAATCCATTGCTGGACACCTTGAACACTTTCACTAAGTAAGACCATTGCTATAGTTACTTTTACTGCTGTTATTTTCATGTTTGAAAACCATAAAAAGAGAACAGGAAATAGGCATAGGTTGCAATGAATGTTCTGTTTCCTTCCCTGCGTAGTCTGAGTTTGGACATCACAGGTAATGGTTTCTTTGCTCTGGGGGTCTCTGGCTTATCACATCTGACATATTATATTTTGACTTGCATATTTGTTTGACATCTGTCTTCAGTTAGCATGCAGAGACTTTTGTTCTAGTTCTTTACTGTACAGTCTCCAGCACGTGATAGTTACTTAGCAAATATCTGTTGAGTTAGTGATTTGATGATGGAAAACATACCTGGAGTTTTATATTTCCCAGTTTCAGACATGACCAGAGCCAGTGTCTATCAGTTCCAAGTTCAAAAATCCCAAGGAAGGGGTCCTTAGTCTAGTTTGGGTCAAATGCCCACTTAATAAGTATGGGACAGGAGCACATGGTAATTTGGCACCTGTGGATATAGAATGGAGGGAGATGGGGCAATTCCAGAACAAGAAGGCAGTACTGAGCAGAGAAATAGCAGATACTGAATAAAAATTACACAGTCTCTTCTCTAAGGAGTTTACCTAGAGCAATTTCATCCTTTTCTCTCTAGTTTTGAATTTAGGAAGGCCAAGGCCATCTTGACCCAGAAAAGCCCTTTATACATTTACCTGAAGGAAGATTACTTCCGTCTTATCCTACAATCAGGCAGCAAGTATTTACTGAGTAATGAGTGCCTGCCAGCAGCATGCAGTAAGTGGCCTGTGATGTAGAGAGATAGACATGCAAAGGAGAGAAATAGATTTGGGAGTCATTTACATCCTGGTGAGAGAGTGGAAGCACTGCAAGCAGATGAGCTCTCAGAGAAGACAGGTAGAGAGGGGAAGGAATAGAAGCCACAGTCCCAGGAGGCACCTGGGAGGGAGGAAGGTTGGCATTAACGTGCCAGTTGGAGCCAAGTGAGGACAAACTTCAGAGAACCCTGGTTCTCCACGGGCCCGGGCCAGTGGATGTGCCATTGTGTCCTCACATGACGGAGACTGAAAAGTCTATAAATATGAGCATCTTGTGGACACAGGTTCTGTCTTAGATTTGTTTTCCTCTCTCTCTAGCACAGGCTCTGTTTCTTATACAACTGCAGGTGATATACTTGTTAATAAAAGTTCAGATCTTAATATACACATGGCAGGCTTTAGTGGTCATGAAGACAACCCACCAATCTTTCTGTTCTCCAAACTGAGAGGACAGCTGGTCCGGTGCCAGTACCCTTCCTTGTCTACTATTGGTTGCTGTTAGTTATCTTAACAAGTCTCTGTCAGCTCTCTCTCATGCTTTGAGAGATCCATAAATGTGATAATCTCAGGAATACACAGTGTCCTGAGGGATATTCAAGCACACAGAATTCTAGCAGCATGCAAGCTAAATTGATAGACTTTTAAAAATGATTGACAATTACCAATAGCTGGAGGTTTTAAAACTTATTTCATGTGCTCTGTGAATACACTGCTTCAGCTTCTATTTCTTAAAGGGCTCATGATTCATCCACTGCAGAAGGAACATTTAAAAAATTGTTCAAGGGGAATTTGGTGAACAGAGTAACTCAGACCATATCAGATACTAATTTGATAGCTGAATCACATGTTGCTGACTTGGTTCACCTTCTGGGAGCCCTCCTACCATGCCAAAGGCAAACCTGTTCATCCACCTAGCATGTATTATGCCCCATGCAATGGTAAGGGCACATCTTTTGCACATAAGGAAGTTTATAACTAATAAGGAAGGATGAGACAGGTACAAAGATAACTACAGTACAAGGCGACAGGTGGTAATCACCAAATGTCTGCATATTTCCCAGCAGGATAAAGTGTTTTGAGTAAATGAAAGCATTACTTGGGAGAGCGTGTGTGAGCTCAAACCAGAGAGAAGGGATCTCATGAGGTGATAGTATATAACTTCCTGTTGGATATGAATTGGACAGGAAGGAGAAGGTTTGGGCATGTAGATACGAAGGGGGTAAAGAATAGCATATATTTGGGGGAAGAGTGTGGGTAGAAGCACTGAGACAGGGATCAGAGAAACTAGGGAGCCCATGCAGGCAGGTTTGTAGCAGACGGCGGGCAGGCTTGTGCGGAGGATATAAAGGATCTTAGAGAGTCATGATATTTATCAGGACTAAACACAGTGTGCTAGGGGACCTGATTCTCATTTATAAAATAGATAATGAGCTCTCTCTGGACACAATGAGTCTTACAGAGGTCAGGCTATCATACTATACATTAGTGCCCCCGTATCCATGGGGAATACATTCCAAGATCCCCAGGGGAATGCCTGAAACTGCAGATAGTATTGAACCCTATACATACTATGTCTTTTCCTATACATGCATACCTGTGATAAAGTTTAATTTATAAATTAGGGACAGGAAGAAGTTAGCAACAATAATAATAAAATAGAACAATTATAACAGTATACTGTGATAAAAGTTTTGTGAATGTGGTATCTCTCTGGTTCTGTCAAAATAGCATACTGTGATGACCCTTCTTGTGATGATGTGAGATGATAAAAGGCCTTTGTGATGAGATGAAGTGGAGGGAATGATGTAGACACTGTGAGGCAGTGTTAGGCTACTATTGACCTTATGATGATATGTCAGGAGGAGGATCATCTGCTTTCAGACTGTGGTTGACCGTGGGTGGCTGAAACCACAGACAAGTGGGGACTACTGTATACATAAGTCAGTCTATTATACAGGGCCTTCAACAAATTTTGTGTCCTTTACCTCCATAAAATTAGTGGAGATAATCTATAAACAGCATTTAGAAATAATAAAGAGGACAACCATGTATATAATAAAGTATATAGCATTATTGGAAATCCTCTAACAAATATAAAATGTCTCCTTTAAACAAAATGGTACATGGTGACCTATACATAGTCACACTGAAGCCTTTTGGTGTTGAGAAAATCATTGCTATTTAAAAGACATTTTGTGATTTCAAATATATGTAAAGGAAATAATTCGCTCTTGTTCTATTTTTTGTTGTGGACAAATTGGAAAAATACTGAGAATTTCTTTCAAGCATATGGTGTCTGAACTTTCTCAGGTGAAGGCTAACTTTGGAGGGCTTGACTTTGCCCACCGTGTTATAATATTGTGATATTCGATAACTTCTTTCCTTACTATGTGATAATTTGCTTGAGACTCGGGTATCAGTACTCGCTGGCAGAGAGATGCAGAAATATGGAGGACTGATGGAGATGTTACATTTGAATAAACCAACATGTTAAACAGGCAATTTTATTGGCTTATTTCATTATAGACCACCTTCCGCACTTTGCAGCTTGGGCCATGGGTTGGCTTTCCTAAAATTTAACTACTTTTTATTCCATTTTAAATAAATGGAGGTATAAATAAATAAATAAGTCCTTAAATATGATATACTAATGAGGCATCAAATTAGATTAAATGAAAGCGGCTGTCACTCCCTACCTGAAACAAACTCGTGAATTTATTGCTTGCTAAGCAGGGGAGAGCTTTATGGCTGAGCCCTCACTGAACAGAGACCTAACCCTGTGTAAGGATTCAGGGATTGTGGAATTCAGGGGTTGGTAGAATTTCAAACACAAAAGTGTTTAGATATTGGTTGATCTTTAGCTGTGAAAACATAGGTACTTGAAAGTCATCATCATGCATTGGCTGATTTTTAGAAGCAAGATTACTGATGTGAATTGGTCCTTGATCAATTAGGATGGATTTAAAATTGGTTCTGGTGATTACTTGCTGCTGTGGTTGAGGAAAAATCATTCCTTTCCCGTGAGGATAGGACCATTTTTATCACTAAAAACCATTGTTATCATCCCTCATGCCTAAAATTTCAAACTGTAGTCTGACCTTTTTTTTCTCATGTTGAGAAATACAGTGAGAAAGGGATAAAATTCTTTTTACAAGATAAAGTTTGAAAAAATACTAAATATTAAAATGGGCTGTCAGAAGTGTTGACAGGTGAAGATAACAAGTGATATATGAATCGTTAACTTCTGAATTAAAATTTTATATCTCTGGTTATATTATAGTCCTGGAATGGTCTAAGTTTGACTATGTATTTGCATTGCCTTCCGTATTATCTAGAGCATATTCATTTGCTTCAGATCTGTGTCTTCCGTTGAAGAAAAATGAACATGATAAATTGAATTAGTTTGACATATTAGTTTCGAAAAAATAAAGGCATAAAGGAATGTCAGGTTTAAATAATTATTCTTTTTATTTCCCCTTTGTAAAAGCTCTTTTTATGGGAACCTTACATTCTAGGACTCTAAAAATGAGGATGGTCTGAGGGCCATTGGCTTAAAGAAGAGTGTGGAGCGGAAAAAATCATTTGAGAGTTAACGAAAGAGGTTCTGCCAAATTTTTTTTTTTTTTACTTTTTAAGTTCACGAGTCTGTCTGGAACGAAAAGTTCAAATTTTCTGTCTGTACCAAAATAAGCACATTCTCTTGTGAGGATATGGACCTCATCTCAAGATGCCTTACTTATTACTACTAGAGAAATTTGTCGTATCATACCCTGAGACTGTCCTCAGGACTACTAGAATATTCTTTCATTTTTAAACATCTAAAAGTGTGAAAGGCCTGTGTGGCCCTCTAGGGAACCCCACAAGATCAGTTAAGAAGAAAGCAAAAGAATGACTGTCATCAATACAGAATAAGATGGATTCTGGTGAGATGCATGAGAAGGGAATGATTTGGGGGCGCCTGGGTGGCTCAGCCAGTTAAGCATCTAACTCTTGATTTTGGCTCAGGTCATGATCCCAGGGTTGTGAGATTGAGTCCCATGTTGCTCCATACTGAGTGTGGAACCTGTTTAAAATTATCTCTCTCTCTCTCTCTCTTTCTCTCTGCCCCTCTCCCCTGCTTGCACTCTCTCTCCCTCTCTAGCGAAAACAAATGGAATGATTGGCAAGGGGAAGGGTGATGAGGGATGAGGGAGGAAGTCACCTGTCACCTGGGTTGGAGGGTGTTAACACAATCATGAGGAAAGTTGGACATGGGCCAATGGAAGGGAATTTCAGACAGGAACAAGAGTATCAACCCAGATCTGGGCAGCGAATGGGAAGGAACAAGAAATGGGGTTGGCAGCTGTGCATCAGGCACCATGTTTGAAGCATATTATCACTTCTGTTAATCCTAAGCAATGTGGCCAGGAAGAGGTGCACGGGGTGACAGTGTAGCTGGGAGAGAATAGACTCTCTCTTTACTGGAGACACATGTGTGAGCCCTTCAAAGCACTTCTAATCACTCTATAAAGTTTTCTCATGTAATTACATCTGGTCCTGTATTGTTCTCTAATTGTTTCAGGGGTATCTAAGTCTGGTTTCCCAGAGGGCAGAATTGCACTCTGCTCTCTTAGTTCTTCACCGCAGAGCTAAGCACGGGGTTGAGAGCATAATTAAGCAAGCTCTCATTTCAGACTTGATTGGCTGACTGATTAAAATGAAGTAAACAGCTCAGGTGATTATTTTGTCCATTGGTGAGAAGACTGGAAGACATTTGTTTCATAACTGTTGCCAGACGGGTCTGAGAAAAGCTATGGCTGCCTTCCCTCCTCGGACCTCAGTCTGACAACCTGTAAAATGTGGCATATGAACTTTGGCAAGAGTAGCTTTCCTCCAGAAGCCTAGGAGTTCCATGGACTGGGATTCCAACCTGCTTTTTGCAAAGTGTTGGTAGCATCCTGTGAAGTGATGCATATAGTTTGCACTTGGAATTTTAATGCCTGGGAAGAGCCAGTATGAGTTATACTTCTTTTCCTGTATTTAAATTCTTTTAAAAAATGGTGAAATGGTGAAAGCACCTTGAGAAATGTTTTACTATTTTACTTTTGGTTCCCAAATTATGCACTGCCTGGATTTGTGTACCCCTCGATAATGAGGGAACATCACAGGCTGGAAGACAACAATACCTCCTGAATAGGGTGAGAAAGTCGTTTATCTTTCTGTTTCTGCACTGCTGGCAAGCATCTGAAAATCACTAACATTCCTATTTGAATAAATATTTTGGTAAGATATGTTCATTTGAATTTTTACCCTCAATAACTTAGATTGTGATGGGAAGAAAGGAAAGAGATGAAATCGTTTTTATTAAGAATTTCAACTGCATTTCCGAAAGTGCTGTTAATATTAGAATATCTTTTTCTATTTGATATTTTTCTTTTTCCCGAACAGGTTTGACTCGAACAGTTAGAGGTATACTGCTCAATAGGGATGTGTGTATGGGGAACGGCAACAGAAAAAGATGGGAGATACCCCTTATCCTCCTCACACGTTTATCACCTGCTCTCTGCAGGTGTTGCCAATTAAGTTATAGCTTTTGCTACCCCCAAAGGCTTTTTTATTTTTCTCTTTTGGATTTCGAACGGTGGATACTGGAGTGTCTAAACTCAGTTGAATTCTATGCCCCCTTGATACTAAATGCCTAACTTCTCCAATTAAGGCATTTAAGAGGCTGCTAATGATAACACATCTTGATGGCCCATATGGAAGATCAGGAGGAACAGCTAAGTTGGAGTAGAAAGTCTTCTCCAGATTGTGAACAGTGTTTAACCTAATAGCGCAAAAAAAAAAAAAAAAAAAAAAAAAAAGTGACATGTTGGAGGAAATCAACAAATCGTCACTGAGGGCCTCCTGGAGTTAGTCCCATTTGCTGTGGGAAATAGAGAGCTAAACATGACAGGATCCCTGGCCTGGAGAAGCTCATGGATTTGAGGATGCTAATTATAGACAATATAAGGTTTAAAAAAAGCCTAAAACTAAAACCAAAAAACAAACAAACAAAAAACACCCCAAAACTAAAAAAACAAAACATGGCACAAAAACTGAGTCAAGTTCACCTGGAATGCATAGTTTCAGGGGAGGTAGATGTATCCGACAGTGATCTAGGACTTGTTGCACTCAGCTTGAGAGTGCAGTAATGCAATAAAATGTTCATGCATTCAATTAGTTTTATCAAATTGATGTCATTTCTTTTTTTCTCTCAGGCATTGGTTTCCCAGGTTATATTTTCCAGGTTCCCACTTCTTGCTCTTTTAGAAGTGTGCACCTTCCCACTCTAATATTTTCTGCTGTTTGTGTATAAGCTGCCTGAACCCTAGATCGTATCTCTCCAGCATAGAACATATTCTAACTATCACCTCCTGTGACCTGGATAGTCTTTCTCTTTTAACACTGCCCAAGATTACATCGAACTTTGTCATGCAGCATCACACTGTAGTCTTCCATTAGCTTCTGTACAGCTAAGGCCGATGCTTCATTTTCCACATGAGTTTTTATTGAGCTATATCTCAAGGGAATTTGGGAAATTGAAATTTGGAAAGCTGTGCAGGGTTAACTTTGATTTTTGCTAAAATTCAGCCAGGTTTTTTTGACCTAGCATTTTTTGAAAAAAAAATAATGTTTATTTTTGAGAGAGAAAGAGAGCAAGCAGGATTGGGGCAGAGAGGGTGGGGGGAGGCAGAGGATCCAAAGCAGGCTCTGTGCTGATAGCTGAGAGCCCACTGCAGAGCTCAAACTCATGAACCATGAGATCGTGACCTGAGCTGAAGGCAGAAACTTGACCAAGTAAGCCACCCAGGTACTGCTTGACCTAGAATTTTAACCAATCGTGTTTTTCTTAGACCCTGACAATATTATCTTGTGTATTAATGACTCTCCTCAGCCTTGAGGTAACCATTATCGGAATTCTTTAGAATATCCATACAGTTTTCAAAAATCTCATTCTATATTGCTTGGAAAGATTGAGAAAATAGATTTATCCACTCTCTTTGCTCTAGGAAAAATGTTACAAATTGCAAAAAGACCATTTATCCTTTTTCACCATGACCTCAACAAAATTGCTAAATGATCTCTCATCTCTTATTTTTCCTTCCTTAAACTGTGGCATCTTTGAGTTTGGTCCCTCAAGAGTTTGCCTTGTTATAGATAAGGTGTTATTTGGTGCAGAAATAGTCAGCTTAAGTCTGAAGTTGTACTTTAACACATTTCTGAAAAGGAGTAATAAAAAATACTGTCTCCCCCACTGTGCCTTCCAAAATGACTTGTGTTACTTTATGCTAATATTAACAGGCTGCTTCAGGCTGGAACAACATGCTGGAAAACTGTGGCCTGTGGAGCATTGCCTTTGATGTTATCCCAGCCCAGGTCAGCAGGGAGTTTGCATGGTCTTGGCTAGGTGTAGCTCTCAAAGTTGAGAACTTCTCTTTCAGCCGCACTTCTGGGACAGCTCCCTGCATACAGCGATCATCTTCCATTTCATTTAAGACTCTTCTGCAAAGGACAGCTCATGCTTTCCAAGGAAATATATTGTCATTGCTCCTCTTTTAAGTAGTACTTGCTTACTGGTTTGTTTGAATAGAATGGCATTATTATGATATTTTAAGCACAATGAAATTTGAGGGGAGGAATGGCAGATCAACCATAAAAGATACATTATTAGATGGCTATAAAATGCTCTGTAATATTAAAACATCAGACACAACTTCCACTCTGATAACACCATAATCACCCCCTCACCATAAAACACTAAAATTACTACCAAAGTGAAAAAACATTGCTTAATGAGCCTTAGCTTAATAATAACATAATCGCTGAAAATATATGTGCTAACTGCTTTACCTGCCTTATCTTGTAATATCCCCAGAAGCTCATGAGGTTGGTGTCATGATCAAGGTCAGTTGATCAGGCTCTGAGGACAGGGAACCTGGTTCAAATCCTGCTCTGCTTCTTATTTCCAGTATTAAATTGGTGAAATTTCTTACTCTCTCCCAGTCTCAGTTTTTCCATCTATTAAATGTAGCCAATGATAATATGTATCTTATAGGGTTGTTTTAAGAATCAACATAAGATAAGCACACCTGGGTGGCTCAGTTGGTTAAGCATCTGACTCTTGGTTTGGCTCAGGTCATGATCTCATGGTTTGTGACTTCCAGCCCCGCATCGGGCTCCAGTCTGACAGTGTGGGGTTGGCTTGGAATTCTCTCTCTTCTTCTCTCTCTGCCCCTTCCCCACTCACACTGTCTCTGTCTCTCTCAAAATAAATAAATTAATAAAAAAAAAGAATCAACATAAGATAATAGCTGTAAAGTGTTTATCAAAGTGCCTAGAAAATGGTAATAAAAGCAGCTAATATTTAGTGAGTATTTACCATGTGCTAGCCAGTGTCCTAAGAGCTTTGTAGACAGCATTAATTTAATCCTCACAAAGACTATGATCATCTTGTTTTCATATTAGGAAAATTAAGGTTAGTGAGGTACAGTAACTACTCCAAGGGCACACAAGTCACTGAGAAATGAGTAGCAGCAGACAAATTTGAATCTAGACATACATGCACCTGGCTTATATTAAAAAATCAATAAACATTTATATTCATGGTTGTTGCTACCGTTAGCAGCTCAAATATAAGAGTAGAAACCTTTCTTTAACATAAGACAAAAAATGATTCAACAATCGTTCACAAACTGAATTTATGGGCACAATCTAGTAAGCATGACTATTAGTATAATTAAACCACTTACTGAGCCCTTAAAAACTAGATAATAACTTTGACTTGTTTGTTCTAGAAAAAGCCTGTGCAGTCTGTGTCACTGTGGCTTCTGTATTACCAGGCAAGAAACCAATAGCAAGCCTCAGGAGGGAAGTCAGACCTGAAGTTTGGATTCTAAATCTCTCTTACCAGCATGATGCTTCCCTTGAAAATCATACACTCAGAAAGAAGGACTGTCCCACAGAACATTCTGTGTTGATGAAAATATTCTACATCTTTGTTTGCCAGCACAGTAGCCACTAGACACATGTGAATAAATACTTGAAATGTGGCTCCTACAACTGAAGAACTAAAGTTTTAATTATGTTTACTTTAATTAATTATACTTAGGACCTCAGTTCTTTTCGCAAGGGGCAACTATAGATCACACAGTCTGGCTTATTCTCAGACCAGCTCCCCCTTAAATTTCCCCCCAAATCCTTTTTTCTAGGTCTGGAACTCAGGTTTAAAATCATATGATGCTGGAGGCAGGTGATAGAGAAGTAGCTTTCATCTAATAAGAACACAAAATGTATCCTTTGCTCTCTATCAGATACAGCATTGGAAGCTGTATTCTAGTCATTCAGCTCCTTGTCTGGATGGTTATCTTACAAATGATATATACAAACCATACCATAGAATTGAGAATGAGCAACCTTAAAACAACACTGAGTCATACAAGGTTTGCTACCTTTCTCTGAATCTTCACTTTTGGTGCTTGCTCCACATTATGGCATTTTGGCTTGATGTCACGTAGCCATCAGCATCTGCTATTGACAAGCTGTCAACAACATTATGGAATTATCCGCCAGTTGTAGGCAATTTCTTGAAGACAGTGTTTCCAGAAACAAGGAACAAAGCATATGCCTTGGAACTTTGCAGATATAAAATATTTTTCTGCTTCTTAATTTGCAAAATCCCCATCCCAAATATGAATTAAGAGAGTATTAAAGGACAAAACTGGAAGAGTTGAAGAAAAGAAAATAACATATGTACCCTGAGATCAGTTATATTTCTGAAGATGCTTTCTTTAGAAGTGATAGAAATGAATTCAATCAGATGAGGCGGTGAGGACTCTTTCAATCTGGCAGAGACTCGGCGTCCTATTGCAGAACAGAATTTAGTGTTGACAGACAGCTTGGGGAGAAGAGGGAACGTACATCTTCTGTTCTTGACTTCTGGTCCACAGGAGGACTAGATTTTGTGCTCTCATCATTTACCTGGTGTGGTGGAAATTTCTTAGTCATTGGTCCAACAGGACAGCCTGTTACAAAATTATTGCTTATTTTAGAACATTATACCATAACGAAAAGCAGCTTATCAACTCAAACATTTTTTTCTGAGCCTAGATTCTGTTTCACAGAGTTCATCAAATGGAAGTAGATAATTCTAACCTTAGCTTCTTAAAGATTTGCATTTGAAACATAGTATAACCTTCATAGATGTCTGCTTCTCTTTTGCCCTGTAGTAAGTGACTTTTCGAAACCTTTACCTTCCCTGTTGTGTCTTAAAATATATGCCTGATTTGGGAAGAAATAGGTGGAAAATGTATGATCAGTAACCAGCCACATGATCAGAGACCATTACTGAGCAAAAATGGAAGATGAGCAATAATAATGAAGGTCTTCTTTTGTTCCTGTGCCCCAGCTAATGGTGTGCTGTAGGAAAAAAACAAAAACAAAAACAAAACGAAAAACAAAAAACAAAACCCTCACCTGGGAGTTAAAAGACCAGAGCTCCACCCAGACAGTAGTATTTAGGTTACATTTTTAGCCCCCTCTTTCCCTTTCTTGGTATGAAAAGAAGAAATTATAACTTTTCCTACCCCTATCTCAGTGCCATTTAAGCATCAACTAAAATAATATTTGTGAAAACATTTTGGGAATTACACTGATTTGAATATACTATGATTTGTTCATAGCACTACAGATATAAATTTTCAGCAGTCTGATTTGTAGAAGGATGACATAGGGACATGTAAGAAAAGGTTTTTTTTTGTGTGGGGGGGGCAAAAGGGGACAATGATGGAGAAAGGCTGTAGGAGAGAGAAAGGTGTGCACAGGTTTGTATTACACTTAATTATGGTTATGGAGTATGATAAAATTTTTTTGGGTCTGACAAAGGATCAATTATCAAAGACATTATAGAATGAATTCCAGCAACAACTTTATCCCATAAATAATAAAGTCATCCAAATTCAGTTTGGAAATTGTTAAGCTTACATAAACCAGGATGGTTTATATGCATTACATCTATAAGCATAAAATCTAAGCATAAAGTAAAATCCATATGTTAAAGTAAAATCCATATGCTAGGTTGAAAGAATAGTCTTTCCAAAGGAAAGAAGAAGGTCTGTAATAAAGTGCCCTGATTTTTCATGATGTGTATTGTGCTTGGACTTATCTCCCCAAATCTGGAAAAACATGATGTTGAGTTCCCATGCACCAAGGTACAAGCCATCGTGAGTTTTCCTGGAAAAAATGTCTATGTGTGCGGCAATAATAATAATGTAAGGAAAAAAAAAGATTGTAAAATGAAAGGACAGAGTTTCCTGTTTGTTATTTTTCAAAATAATGACTGTGGGTTCTCTCCCCACAGAAAAGATGCTATTTATTTTTTAATGATGAGCTGTTTCCCAGAGAAACAAAGTGGCATTCTGTCGACACCATATGGCGGCGGAAAAACAGATTCCACCGTGTTCCATTTGTTAGACTGTCTTCTGCATTTCTGTATCCATAATTTATGTGGGGGCCTCTGTGATTGCCAAAATATTCAAATGGATTTCTCTTAGCAGGGCAGCCTGCATGGGGGGAGAAAGGTTTTCAAAACAGCAGGACCTGAACAGTCTCCCGCTGCTCAGAGAAGAGAACACTTCCAACTTCTGTCCTTCTGGCGGCTTTCATTGTAATACTAATTTACATCCTCGGTTTAGGGACCATGTTTGCATTCAGAAAAAGCAGCTTATGTTCTTTTATGCTAATACAGTCATACTTGAATTATACCCCACACCCTTAAAGTCATATTACTCCTTCTGTCTTGGTGTAAGCATAGAACCTGGCCTTTAAGAAATTAATGGTGGCTGATATGTAGCAGTGGCTGAATGATACCATTTTGAACACATTGATTCTGCAGCTGGTTTCCAAAAAGACATCTGAAGTGGTTATAGATACATTAAAAATAGTCATGAAAGGCTTCCTTTGCTGTCTAAGCATATGATTACATCTACGTATTCAGAGGCTGTTTTCAGTGGAAGTTTGAGTGGTGTTCTCTGGTGCATAAATAGAAACATGTCCAATACATGATACAGAATATAAAGAGAAGGTTTGATGACTCAGACTAATTGATATTTTGGCAAAATAGAATGTCTGAAAACAGTTACATGTTCATGTGCATACAAGATAACAAGAATCTAAGTCATAAGTATTCTATTGCAAGATATATATACATATGTATATATACATACATATATATATTACTCTAGAGAATCTCAGATATTCTCTCAGTATGCTTAGCCATTGCATGTTACACTGTAGTGCATCAGGGAAACGTCACGTAATTTCATATGGAAAAAGAAAACAGATGGAAGAAATACTGTTCAATTACAGATGGAAGGTATAACAATGATGTAATATACTACTGGAAGGTTCTTTTCCTCAACCGGTACTAGAATGGCTAAAAGTTCAGGCTCCCCAAAATAGGTGGATCTTATTTCCTGTTTGTAAATGTAAATAGAAGGTTGAGACTTTGGTGTATAGGGGGCAGAAGTAAAGGCCCAGGGATGACCAAACCCATTTCTTCAAAACCAATTTGGAAAGACTCCTGGGAATCTATACTATTTTTCAGAATGGAGGGGAGGGGATACAGCTGAGTTCACTTTGCTGATGCTTATTCTTGCCAGGAAGCAGAATTTCTGTGGGCCCAAGCTATTGGTCTTATTGGCATAAGTGTCCTAGCAACTTGCTCTTTCATGAGAGAGTTGCCTGATGGAGGCTTGAAAGACACTCAGCTACAAAGAACCCTCTCACTGGAGTTCATGAAGACAGAATGGTCATTGGACCATACAACTGAACTAACCGATGGCCCCCTCTTTTATTCTTTATGTAAATTGTGAAATCTTTTGACTGAAGATGGGTCAAAGTATCAGAGGCAGAATTGTGAGTAGCCTCAGTTGGTTTGCCACGGTGCTTACAACGTACTTTGACCTGGCTGTAGCCCTGAGTGTATAGATAACACAATGCCGACTCTTTTCCAAATCCCAAAATACATTTTTAGTGCCACGTGGATACTGCCTAAAAGGACATTTTTAAGAACCCCAATTCTTCCAGGAAAGCTTTTTGGAAGAGAAGGTTTTCACTTGCGTCCCACCCTTTTGTTAGAACTCAAATCTCATACTTTTTCCCTTTTCAATTAAAAAGTTATACATTCAATTAGACTACATCTGTGAACTTGCTTTATCAGTAATTAAGATGAGCATTATGATATGGGTAATAAAAAGTAATAGGCTCCTTCAATCTCTTGGGTTTTTTGAAATACATTTTCTCAATGGAAATCAAATTATTTTATTGCATGGAAGTGATTCCTCTCTTCAATAAGGTGAAATGATGCATGAGCTGTTGCTTGTACAACTACTAAGTCAGAATCATTAAGAATGAAGTTTAGTAAATAAAGTTATTGGGTGGCTGCTCTTTCACAAAAGGTTTGGAACTGTATTAAATTAACAGGAAATAGATCTAGAGTTTTCTCTAACCTATCCTCAGTGGAGAACAGAAATGAAATGGCCTTATTCAAGGACATCCATTTGAAATCCATAAATATTTTATAAGGATGGAATAAATTGCTTATTTTAAAACAGGTGCTATTGTAAAAATTATTTTGATTTTTCTTTTGCCTCAGGGCCCACGTACAAAATAACAATATATCATGTACATAGTGCTTAGACATTAGGTTATGTCTGTGTTTTCCATAATTGGCTCAGGTGGAGGGAAACTCACACTAAGGGTTCCTCTGCTGTCTCCCCAGTGTCTTCCCATAAGGAAAATCATGACTTAAATAGGACCTGCATCTCATTGCTCATTCTGCAAATTGTCAACTAAAAAGGTACCATTTCCTTCAAGATAATGACAATAGATTGAAATGTGTTCTGCCAACTTATTTAATAGATCATTTCTACCTTCCATCAACACATTATAATGTTCCCTATATTTTGTGCGTGGTTTTACATTTAAACAACAGCAGAAACATTTTATTAGGACAAAATATTTTTCTTCTTTATTTTTTATTTTGACCTCATTTTTCTTTTGGATCACAGGCTTTCTTCAAGTAATGCATATATTATGGAGGTTTGAGATGAAAAAAGTTTGCTCCTTCAAAGACATAATGTAGGGAAAGATGGTGCCATTTCCCTACCATCTCTTTACTTCTAGAAGTATTTCTAGGAGGGGGAAGAAGCTGAGTTGAGCTGTCTAGATTCCCTGTCCTATAAGACTAGTGATCTTAGTAGCAAGCTTTTTCAGGCTGAAGGCAGGGTCTCATGTGTGGTTGGGTCAGGAATCAGTGGACACAGACATAATTCATTGCATGAAGAGTACACAGACTAAGTCATTTTCTGGCCACGATAAGGTTGTCAGTAAGTAATTGCAAAACACTGTAAAATGGACCAATTTTTATGAATATAAAGATCTTTAAAATGAAGATATGCACATCTCAAGGGGAAGTTGCCCCTACAGAAACCAAGTTACTAGAAACCAAGAGGATTGCCAATAACACGGTGATGACAACTGAAAGAAAACTATTCTGCTATGTAAGTGATCACTATCTCCCTGCTTGCATCCTTTTTAAGAGGATTTGCCCCTGATTGAAACAGGGAACTCCCTGACCCTAGAGGAACCAATGATAGGCCAGACTGACGCTGTCAGAATCTTCCTTTTGGAAATTTGAACTAGGAGACCGAAAATAATGCAAGCTTGTGGCTGAGTCAAGATACTCATGATACCTGAACAAAGGTTTAAAAACTGCTCCTTCTGCTCCTGAAGCCACTGGAGTTTCTGTAGCTGTGAAGGGGACCACATGTAGATTGCATCACTGGCCCTGATTCTATATTTATTTCTATCCAAGTCCTTTTCCATGTAACTTTACAATCCCTTTTATGAACAAAGCAGAGTAAATTTCCCTTTCCCTTGATGTTGTGTTTGGCTATTTGACTTGCTTTAACCAAAAGAATGGGGTATAACTGAACAGTATTCCAGTTCTGAGTCCAGGCATTATGTGGCCTTGTATCTTCCCACTCACCCTGGTGTACCTTTTCTATTGCAATAAGAAGAGCATGTCCCAGCTCTTCTGCTGGGTCGAGGTGTATGAAAGACATTTGGAGCAGAGCTACCAAGACCAACTGATACAGTGCAGTGAGGAATGGTCACCGCAGCCACTGCAGCTTGAAGCAAAACTGCCTTACTGAGCCCAACTTGGAGCAGTCGGATATCACCAAACTCAGAGACTCATAAGCAACTTAATAATGTTATTTAAACCACTGAGTTTCATAATCGTTTGTTGTGTAGCAACAGCTGATCAATAGATGACAAGTCCTAAGTTCTGATCACCATTTTCTTGGATGTCATGAGGTCTTTTTCCTTCTAACACAACCTTTTTATGGAGCTACTTTGAATGGATTTCCATTCCTTGTAAACGTATTTCCTGCCTTGGGCAATCACGAAAGGACCTTTAGCCAAGTCCATAGCAAAGAAGATTCTACTGCTTGGATCTGATGGCAGAACATTGAGAGATGCCACAGAGAATGAATAGCTTCTCCCTTTATTTCCAAATTCTCTCTTCTCTTCCAAATTGTCTTTACATAAGAAAATATAGAAAAAAAAGAACAAAAATCTGGGATCAAAATCCTGTCTCTTAGGGAAGAATTTGCAGTAAATTCACCAATTGACTAAAGTCACCTAAGGTAATGGATAGGTCCTAAAACCAACCTGGAACATGTCCTCCCCAGTATCAAGGAAACTTGGAAGCCAAATTCATAATTAGAAGTTGTTTTTGTTTGTTTGTTTGTTTGTTTGTTTGTTTTTGTGAACACAGAATTAGAATAGCTGCAAGTTTCTGCACGATTTAAATATTTAAGGATATCAAATCAGGTAGACCATCTCCATAGTAACTGCAATGGGGCCTGGTGTGCCTGAATTCCTGGAGAGGACCCCACATATTGGATGGCATCGCCAATGCCTATACATATAATTGACATTACCTTCCTGCCTTAATGTTTTTCAGCCATGTTAATTTCTTGAATTTAGTGTTCTGCCCTGAAAGTATCTTTCTCTTTAGCATGACCCCTGTATCTCTCTTATGATTGGATATGTGCTGATAGAATTTCATACTCAGAGTTTATAATTTTCTTTTTAAAATATATCTGGGAAGCATACTTCTATTGATCTCAGGATAGTATGAAACTATGATCAATATTTCCATAAATAACATTTATTGTTGAATTTCTTTGAAGATAACACTTTTACCTAATATTTCTGGCAAAATGTGGGGACAATATTTTATCTTGTAAGCAACTAATATCATGCTTTTCTTTTTTTCCTTTTCCCTTCATGGTATTCTGAGTGTGGTAATAGAGTTGAAAGTGTTATTATGTAGAGGAATTCTGACCTCCTCCTCCGGGGCTGAGAGATCACACAGAGAGCAGGATGCACAGGACCAGTGATCTGTTCCTGGTGGAGCTAATTGATAAGGAACATATTTTATGAATGAAGTTACAAGATAAAAACTGAGACTAATGAAATACCCCAATGACTCCAAAGTAATTAAGGAAGGCATTCCATACACTACCTCTAATTAGACACTGAGGCTGAGAATTCACAATTGACTCGATATTCTCCAGTGGTGCTGACCCCTTGTTTAATATGACAGCAACTGAGAATATTCATAATGAAGGAGAGTAAAACCTTCTTTCTAAGGTGACAGTGAGCCATTTACGTGAGGCTGAGGTGGGTACCAGACAATTACAAGCGTAGAAATTTAACACAGTCTCTATGTTTTTCAAATGATTCCTTCAGCCAAACAAGTTCAAGAGATGTTTTTAAAAATAATTTTTATGACACAACTCTTTTCAGCTTTTAGAAAAATGATCAAAAATAAGATCATACAATGTGACCTATTAAAAATGTGTTCACCTGTTTTCTCTCATCAGGCTTTTCTTCCGTCCTTCAATCTAGTTTTAGAGTTTCCTATAATCATTATTCCTATAAAATATAATATTCTAAATTTGCTTTGACTCTCACCCACTGAACAGTGTTTGTTCCTCACTTCTTATCTTTCAAAAGATTGCCCTTTAAATTATCCTGAGATCTTACTGTTTCTCGAAGATGTGGTAAAACCATAAAAAGCCAAAGAATACATTTTAGTCGATAGGTATTTATTAATTTGAGTATGTTATGTGTGTTACAACATATGAGAAAGCAGAAGACATTTAACCATGTACCTATGATTTAGAATATTACAATATATTCTTAGAAATGAAGCCTACATACAAGACAGAGAAACTAACAGCATATGACAGAATGTAAGTATATGTGGAGCTACATACCAGACTTTGTTTTGCAGGCATTTGAATGAGATGAGAGGAGCAAGGCCTAAAATACCTGATAAGGTTTCTGAGTGGGAGGAGAAACTCAGAGGGCATCCGGAAGGCACTGATTTGGACAAGTGGGATGGGAAGTAGAGGACAGCAAGCTGAGTGAATGTGCTGGAGAGAGCAGTCTCGTGGGGTGTTTTTGACAAAGGGAGAAAGGTGTTACTGTTGCTTGTGAGTGTGTCTCCATCACTGGCTTTCATGAAAATCACACCAAAATCATATATAATTATTTCACATGCAATAAATCAGGGCCATTTGCCAGCTTATGAATTATTAAAGAGGGTAGGATGGAATAATTTCAAATCACTTTTAACTCTTCTTTATTTAAAAAATCTTCCCTAACGAAGAATAGAATCTTAGAGCAGGCAGAGACCATGAAGGTTATCTACTTAAAGATTCCTCTCGATACAGAAACTTTTTCTGAACCATTGATGAGGTGCATGGGGGTGAATGAGCCTCCAATATGCTATGAAATATTTTGTGCAATATACATATTTTTGCATAGACAAGCTTTGTAGATCTACTGTATTTCTAAAGGCATTTGAAACTTGTGCACGTGCTGTGATGAGCACCAGGTGATGTATGGAAGTGTTGAATCACTATATTGTACACCTGAAACTAATATAACACTGTATGTTAACTAACTGGAATTTAAATAAAAACTTAAAAAAGAAGAAACTCTTATAAGTCTTAGTGGTCTGAGGCACCTGGATGGCTCAGTCAGTTAAGCATCTGACTCTTGATCTCATGGTTTGTGAGTTCCAGCCCTGTGTTGGGCTCTGTGGTGACAGTGTGGAGCCTGCTTGGGATTTGGGGATTTTCATTCTCTCTCTTTCTCAAACAAATTAAAAAAAAAAACAACAATGGTCTATAGCATCTTTGCCAGGTGATCATCAAGAAATTTTGATAGGCAGCTCACCACCCATCAAGTTAGCCAGCTATATAATTTCCACAGCTCCACCTCTGCTTGAGTTACTCCGAGCCAGTCTCCCAGTCAGAGGTCATACTTTGGCCCTAGTTTGTAGGTGCAGATCTGAACCCAGACGAGATGATTTAATTTGGAGCCAGGCAAAACAAGACCCCCCCTCCCCCCACCCAGTACCCAATGCTCAGGTATCTCTATCTACAGCATTGACAATGAATGCATGGTCATCGGTCTCAAAGATGTGAAGATTGAGTTGTTTTTAACTCTCATAAAATGAAATTAAAATAAAGAATCAGACTAGGAGACCATTTGACTTGACTCACAGAGCTCGGGATACACGCAGAGGCTTTGAATGGTGATCACCAGACTTGTTTCCACGGATCCTCTTTGCTCCACTGAGCAAATTTGGGAGGTATTTTTATTTTGGGTTCATAAGTTTCCTCTCTAATGAGGAGAAGCTGTTAAAAATGATGTACTGATTTAGAGTTTTCTCTGACTTTCTTTTTTAACATGATATATTAGAGTCCCCTTTCTACTCACATCTTTCAAAAGTGGTGCCAATAATGTGGGGGACGATAAATTATTCAAAGTGGGGGAGCCATATAACAAACAGGAAGCCAGTGGTTTATTAAAGATAGCTGCACACAAATGCACATTTGCCAACAATGTCGACAACAAATCAGAAATGATACATGACCTTTCTTACATGCCTGCAACATTTAATAGCTCTGAAAGACATTAAAGATGTCAAATGTTTAGACCACAATCTGAGAAGCAGTGAAAATATAGTATCAGTGTTTGCAAACAGGCTTAGAGCTGGGTCACAATTCCCTATGCCTGCCTTTTCCTAAAGGGTAAACATCTTTCACATATTTGTTTGCTGGTGTACTTTGCTTTGCAAAATAGTTCTGATCCTGAGGTGGTGTTTGTTAATCCAATCCCACTTTACCATAAACTAGAATTATCATTTCAGAGGCAGTTATACTTCATTTATGTTCAATTTCCGACTCGGGTAGGCTCCCATAATTCACATTTGCTTATCCTCCTCCCCCTACTCTGTGTTTAATATTGAATGATTTATAAGGCAACTACTTGAAAGCATTGAAGAAGCTGTTTCCCTTTAAGCCGATAATAGTGAATACTTTTTGGAAGTAAAATATCATTTTACTAATTCTTTTGCTTTAGAAGTTGGATTTTGGTTTGCGTTCATTTTTAAATTAATTTTAGCATGAAATATAAATGTAGAATAATAGAATAGTATAATGAAACCCATGTGCCCATCGCCAACCTCAACAATTATCAACTTATGATCAGTTACATTTTAGCTGTACTCCCATATTGTTTACTTTAATTTGAAGCAAATATTAAACACTGCATGATATCATTTGACCCATAAATATTTTCATTTTTTCTTTGCTCTTCTTTTTTTAAATTCTTTTAGAAAGAGAGAGAGAGAGAGAGAGAGAGAGAGAGAGAGAGAGAAAGTGAGGAGGGGGTAGAGGGAGAGAGAGAATCTTAAGCAGGCTCCACACTCAGTGCAGAGCCTCACACGGGGCTTGATCCCATGACCCTGGGATCATGACCTGCACCAAAATCAAGAGTCAGGTGCTCAACAAACTGAGCCACCCTGGCACCCCCATAAATATTTTCTTGATGTGTCTCTTAAAAGATATTTTAGCAGTTCTTCCTCTATCTCTCTCTTATTTTTTCTTGCACTTTATTTGTGCAAACACTGAAATGTTTGTCCTGTAGAGTTTCTAAAAGTCTGTCTTGCTGTTTGAATTCATGTTTTAACATGTATTTCTGTCCCTGTATTTCTTGTCAATTGACAGGTTTTAGAGTCTTGATTAAATTCAGATTCAATTTTATCCTTTTTGCAAGACTTCTTTATAGGTAATGTTACAGGCTTCCATCAGAAAGACATGTCTTGTTGGGCCCCCCAGGTGGCTCAGTCAGTTAAGCATCTGACTTAGGTTCAGGTCATAATCTTGCAGTTTGTGAGTTCAAGCCCTGCATCGGGCTCTCTGCTGTCAGTGCAGAACCCACTCTGGATTCTCTATCCCTCTCTCTCTCTCTGCCCACCCCTGCTCGTCTCTCTCTCACTCTCTCTCTCTCTCAAAAATAAATAAAAAAGAAAAGAAAGACATGTCTGGTTATCTTTCTGTGATGTTAGCAGCCAATGCTATTAAGTAAAGATAGTATGAAAATCTTACAATTGTACCCTTCCATTTCTCTTTTCCTATCCTTAGTGTTATTATTTTCAACTATTTAACTTCTGTAAAATATATTACTTTCACTTTAACTAGTCAGGTTTTTTAAGTGATATAAAGAATAAAAGCATATCTACCAGTGCAGTTACTACAGGCTGTATTCTTCATTCCTTCTTGTCAATTCAGGTATCCATCTGATATCATTGGAACTCCTCTAACATTCCTTGTAGCCCAGGGCTTCTGGTGGTGAATTTTTTAGGTTTTATAGGTCTGAACATTTTTATTTCATATTTTTTGAAAGATATTTCCCTTGGGTATAGAATTCTTGGTTTACAGTTCTATTCTTATAGACACCTTTAAAGATTTTGTTCCACTTTTGCTCACTTGCGTGGTTTCTGAAGACATGTCTAATCTCACTTTTACCTTTGGTCCTTTGTACGTACATTATCAATCTGGCTGCCTTTAAGATTTAAATCTTTATCTCTGCTTTGAAGCAATTGGATTATGATGTGACTTGACATCATACTGGGTCTTATGCTTATGGTTCCTTGAGCTTCGATTTTTGGGTTCACAATTTTCATCAAAATTGGAAAACTGGCTGCTGAGGTTGTCTGACTACTTATTGCTACTATGTTAATGTTTTCCAGATTTTTCTTTCTGTGTTTCACTTTGGTTAGTTTTTATTGTCATGTTTCTAATTTCACTAAATTATTACTTTGCAACTTCTAGTTTTCTCCTAATAATTTTTAGTATATTTTTATATTTATGTGTTGTTGTTTTTACTTTTTGACCCAAATTTGCATGTAATCTCAATTCACTTTAAAGTGAAGATCTTTCTTCAGCATTTTTTTGTGTGTGAGTCTAAGAATTCTGTGTCTGAGAATTATTTCCTGTTCATTAAAAAAACCCACTTATTATTTAGAAATAATTTCATACTTCCAGAAAATTTATAAGAATATTAAAAAGAAGCATATACACTTTATCAAGATTCACTTCTTGTTACCATTTTGCCAAATTACTTTATCATCTATACTCTTTCCTTTATTCCTAAATTTGTCAGTGTGTGTTACCTAAGATGAAGGATATTCTCTTATATAATCAAAGGAAAGTTACCTATATTGGTAAATTGAACATTGATACAATTCGTTAGTGTACTGTCCAGCGTTCCAACTGCTTTTTAATCATTTTCTTCCAAAAGAGGATCTAGTCAGTGTTCCAGGATTACACTTAATGTTCATGTCTTTTGACTATTCTCCAATCTGGAAGAGTTTCTTGGCCATTTTTGTGTCTTGGTGTGTGTGTCTTTTAAGACATTAACAATTCGGGGGAATATAATAGTCTCCACCTTGAGTTTGGATGATATTTCCTTGTGATTGTGTTTAATTTATGCATTCTAGGCCAAGTATTACATAAGATATGTGTCATTTTTAGAATATCATGTCTGAGGCATATAATGGCCATTTGCCTTCTCCTGGTGATGTTAATTTTGATCACGCAGCTCAGGTATAATTTGATTTTTCCATTGCATAACTTCTATTTTTTTTCTCCTTATAACTAATAAGAAAACCATAGCCCTGAAAATATCCTGGTGATCACAATACCTCACATTAGGTTTAGAATCAATTGATCATTCTTGCCTGAACTGACCTTTACTTTGACAACTGCACAATAATTATTTTCCAACCTAAGTACATTTTATACATTTACTTATCAGCCCTCTATACTGCATTGTAGACAAATTCCCTCTATCCTTTCCCTCTCTCCCTTCCTTTCTTCCTTCCTTCCTAATTAACTATCCAAGAAACTCGTAGGATCCTCTTTCTTGCTTCCTATATTTTATAATTTAATACTGACTTATTGTGGTGCTCACAATGGTCCAAATTTAGTTAGTACAATCCTCTTCACTTGCTCAGAAACATCCAATGGCTAGTATCTCCATCCCTCCTGGAATGAAATCTGAAATCTTTCCATTGCCAACAAGTACCTTTGTGACCATCTCTCTATAATTTCATACCCAACTTCTCTGTACCACATTCCTTTTGCTGCAGCAACTGTGGGTCTCCTTTCTGGACCTTGGCACTTGCTCCTCCCTCTAATTTGAGCACTCATTTACTAACATCTGAGTGGTTTGCTCCTCATTCACTGAGATTTCTGCTTATATGTCACCTGTTTAGAGAGGCCTTCCCTGTTCTTCCCATTATTTAAAATAGCACCACTACCTTCACTGTTCTCTATTCCCTTAGCCTGTTTTATTAAGATTCATGTCATTGGTCTTGGCCATGATTTCTTGGATATGACACCAAAAGTACAAGCAACAAAAGCAAAAATAGACAAGTGAATCTATATCAGACTAAAAAGTCTACACAGAAAAAGAAACAATCAACAGAGTGAAAAGGCAACCTACAGAATAAGGAAAGTGTTTGCAAGCCAAAATCTGACAAGGGGCTAATATATAAAATATACAAGGGAGTCCTACAACTTAGTAGCAAAACCCTCAAGTAATCCAGTTGAAAAATGGACAAAGGACTTGAACAGACATTTCTCCAAAGAAGACATACAAATGGTTGATAGATATGTGAAAAGAAGCCCAACATCACTAGAAATCATGGAAACAGGAATCAAAATCGCAGTAAGAAATTACCTCACAGTTGTGATGATGGCTATTACAAAGCAACAAAAGATAACAAGTGTTGGTGAGAATGTAGAACATTAGAATTCTTGTACACTATTGGTGGGAATGTAAATTTTTGTAGCCGCTATAGAAAACAGTATGGAGGTTCCTCAGAAAACTTAAAGTAGAACCACCATATGTTCCAGCAATCCTACTTCTGGGTATATATCCAAAAGAATTGAAATCAGGGTCTCAAAGAGATATCTGCACTCCCATATTTATTGCAGCATTATTCACAGTAACCAAGATTTAGAAACAACTACATGTTCATCAACAGATGAGTGGATGTTTTCAAAAGTGGTATATACACACAATGGAATATTATTCAGCATTAAAAAGAAGGATATCCTGCCATTTGTGGCAACATAGATGAACCCAGAGGACGTTATGCTAAGTGAGATAAGCCAGTCACAGAAGGACTAATATTGCATGGTTCTCCTTATATGAGGTATCCAATAAATTCATGGAAACAAAGGGAAGAATGGTAGTTGCCAGGGACTAGAGAAAGGCAGAAACGATGAGTTATTATTCATGCATACAGTTTCAGTTATATAAGATGAATCAGTTGTAGAGATGTGCTGTACAACATTGTGCCTAAACTTAATAAAAATATTTTTATTGAGCTCTTGAGATGTGTTGTTTAATGTCTGTCTTTCCAGAAACAAAAAAGTAAGTTCCCTAATCATAGGCACTAGGTCTTTTATGTTCACTGCTATATATTCAGTACCTCAATCAGTGCCTACACCATAGTAGGTAGGTGTTCAATAACATTTGTGGAATGAATGAATGTAGTGAAAGGGAGCATATAGTGCATTTTAGGGAATGAAAGAGGTCCAGTACCAGATATTGATGTCGGGGGAGCTAGTGAGTTAGGCAGCAGCCAGACTGTACAGAATTTTGTAGACCACATAAGGAGTTTTTTAAAAGCACTATGCGTAGCCGCTAGAGTGTTTTAAGCAGATGGACTGATGAGATGTGATTTAAGTTTGAAAAAAAAAATCACTCTGATCTGGAAAGTGTATGATCATTAGGGCAATTGTTCTCAGCCCCTGACTAATTAAATCAGACCCTGTGGTGTTGGAACCCAGGCCTCAGTGATTGCTAAAGCCTTTCAGGTGATTCCAATGCACAGCCAAGATTGGAAACTAGTGGGTTTGGGTGAGGTTCCTGAGAAAGCAGGATGGATAAGATTCAAAACACAGGTGGAGGGATTTCTGGTTTCAGCTTTTTTACATCAAGACCTTGGAAGTCATTAATTTTGTCCTTAAAATGAGAAAAAAAAACTGTACAAGCTGAAAATCAATGACTTTCTTGCACCAGAGAACCATGTTTCTGGGCAAACCACTACCCTGAAATCTGGAGAGTCAGGTGCATCTAGAGATATCCGTCAACTGAGATATGCTTATCTAGAGCAGAAGTCACTGGGCACATAAACTGGTAGGAATGTGTAAATGGGAATTTTGACAAATTGTTGGACTCTAAGTCTGGATTAGCATGAGAGTGAGAAGCTCCTGTCATAAAGAGGCCTCATAATTTCCCAGCATTTTCCTTCAGGAAGCCTTCCAGTTTTTTATGGGGAGGATCTGAGAAAGCTCCTTATGCAATCTTGGCAGGGCAAGGATGAGGGAAGGAAGAGTAGCTATGGATGAGGAAGGAAGAGTAGCTATGGTAAAACCCTTCCAGACTTTTTCCCAAGCAAATATTTGATCTCTACAGTGGAGGACTTCACCAGAGGGCAATTCTGAAATCTCATCCTGGCTTGGAGAAGGAAGCTCTGCCTTGGAGAAGGGAGCTCTGCCTCACTGCCTCCTGCTTCAGCCTTCCTATCTCACCCTAAAGAAAAATAAATAAAAACCTGGTCAAAAGGGAAAAGGGTTTCAGGGAATTAGACTGGGATGGTTGGAGCTGGTAAAGAGACTAACAGACAGTAGAGACAAAGTTCCACTCCTGGAGGAGGGGACAGAAACTTCTGAAGTCCGTACCCTTGGAACACATGCTCACTAAAGACTGGGCCTCAATTAGAAGGTTATAGGACGCTCTCTGTCCCATACCTTACCACCACATGAACAAACTTTCAGTAATAACGACAGTGGATTGCAGTGGGGGAAGCTGCAAAACACAGACCTGTCTGAGAAAGAGAACACAGGGAATCCGCAGAGCAGAGAGGGGAGGAGAAAACAATCCCACCAGAGGAATTTGAAGCCTCTGTTGCCTCTAGTTACAAGGAGTATTAAACATAACCCAACTCCTAGCCAGATTGACATACTCCTCACACTAAAGACCTGTTTACTGTAGTACCTAGCACCCTAATGTGCTTTCAACCAGAACTTCAGAAGCCAAGATAATACACAGAAGAGACAAACAATTTTCAGACACAGACTCAGATATGACAGAGATGTTGGATTTTCAGAGAGGAACCTAAACTTATTATGATTAATATGTTAAAGACTTTAATGAAAAAAGTAGACAACATGCAAAATCAGATGGGCAATGTAAGCCCAGTGATGGATACTATTAGAAGGAAACAAAATACAGGTGGGGAAATTAGCTTTAGGAAGGATTAGGGATAAATCTTTTAACATAAGAAGAGGAAAAAAAGAAATGATTGGTACAAATAATAGGTATGCATTTGTAGGTATGGACCTGGACAGTGGCTTTGATTTCTCTGTTAATTTCAGTCCCCTATTTTGTGACTCACCCCCACACACATACAGGGAAACAAATGTCTACTAACTGGGGAAGGTGTGAGGTAGGTAAAGGCAATGTTAGGAAACCATCTCCTATGCACTTTCTTGTCCCCCTTATGGCATGTTAACTGGCTTTATTTTTCCTGGGCACTTGGGTAGGTTGAAAAAGAACAAATAAATATAACACACGAAGAAGTATTTCCTCCAATATGGTTTGTGGATGAGTCTTTGTTTATATAGATCAATGATCACTGTAGTGCTCTGATTTAAGTATATCACCTGGCCAACAAAAATAAACATTCAAAAAGGTGTATTCCTTTACTTAGATATGTTTGGCTATTGTGTCACAATATCAAATCAAATTAGATACTAGATTTCAGTGATCAAAGGGGTAAAAAAAATGGATGAGAGGGAACACATACTATCATGAACTAGCACTTATTAAGCACCTATTACGTTTTGAATTCTGTTCTGTACCAGATCTTTTACAAAACCTCAATGCCCCTTTCAGGTAGATTTTTAAAACCTTCACTTTAGGGATCCTGGGAAGATGGTGGCGTAGGAGGACGCTCGGCTCACCGCGCGTCCTGCTGATCACTTAGATTCCACCTACACCTGCCATTAAATAACCCAGAAAACCGCCAGAAGACTAGCAGAATGGAGTCTCCGGAGCCAAGTGCAGATGAGAGGCCCACGGAAGAGGGGCCCCTCCTGAAGCGGATCTCCGAAGGAAAAGTGAGCTGAGCCTGCCCCTCCCGCCCCTGTGTACCTTGCCATCCACCCCAGCTAATACGCCAGATCCCCAGCACCACAAGCCTGGCAGTGTGCAAGTAACCCAGACGGGCCACACCACCCCACAGTGAATCCTGCCCATAGGAGAGGGGAAGAAAAGACACACACCAGTCTGACTGTGGCCCCAGCAGTGGGCTGGGGGCAGACATCAGGTCTGACTGCGGCCAGCCCACCAATGCAAGTTATTCAAGACAGCACAGGGGAAGTGCCCCGCAGTCCCGCACCACTCCAGGGACTATCCAAAATGATGAAACAGAAGAATTCCCCTCAGAAAAACGTCCAGGAAATAACAACAGCTAACGAACTGATCAAAAATGATTTAAACAATATAACAGAAAGTGAATTTAGAATAATAGTCATAAAACTAATCACTGGGCTTGAAAACAGTATAAAGGACAGCAGAGAATCTCTTGCTACAGAGATCAAGGGACTAAGAAACAGCCAGGAGGGGCTAAAAAATGCTATCAACGAGTTGCAAAATAAAATGGAGACAACTACGGCTCGGATTGAAGAGGCAGAGGAGAGAATAGGTGAACTAGAAGATAAAATTATGGAAAAAGAAGAAGCTGAGAAAAAGAGAGATAAAAAAATCCAAGAGTATGAGGGGAAAATTAGAGAACTAAGTGATGCACTAAAGAGAAATAATATATGCATAATTGGTATATGCGTATACCATATTCCAGAGGAGGAAGAGAGAGGGAAAGGTGCTAAAGGTGTACTTGAAGAAATAATAGCTGAGAACTTCCCGGATCTGGGGAAGGAAAAAGGCATTGAAATCCAAGAGGCACAGAGAACTCCCTTCAGACGTAACTTGAATCGATCTTCTGCATGACATATCATAGTGAAACTGGCAAAATACAAGGATAAAGAGAAAATTCTGAAAGCAGCTAGAGATAAACGTGCTCTAACATATAAAGGGAGACCTTTAAGACTCATGACTGATCTCTCTACTGAAACTTGGCAGGCCAGAAAGGAATGGCAGGAGATCTTCAATGTGATGAACAGAAAAATATGCAGCTGAGAATCCTTTATCCAGCAAGTCTGTCATTTAGAATAGAGGGAGAGATAAAGGTCTTCCCAAACAAACAAAAACTGAAGGAATTTGTCACCACTAAACCAGCCCTACAAGAGATCCTAAGGGGGATCCTGTGAGACAAAGTACCAGAGACATCGCTACAAGCATGAAACCTACGGACATCACAATGACTCTAAACCCATATCTTTTTATAATAACACTGAATGTAAATGGACTAAATGTGCCAACCAAAAGACATAGGGTTTCAGAATGGATAAAAAAAAACAAGACCCATCTATTTGCTGTCTACAAGAGACCCATTTTAGACCTGAGGACACCTTCAGATTGAGAGTGAGGGGATGGAGAACTATTTATCATGCCACTGGAAGTCAAAACTTACTTTTCCTAAGAAGAACCTATAGGTGATCGCCCTCTGTAAAATAAAGTATGTTGTATGTGCATAAAAAGGCAACTACAATTTGAATGAATCCCATGAGGGTTCCTAATGAAAAGCAGAGTTCTCTTCATAAAGCAAATGGTCACTCCCATTATTTAAGTGATGAACTGGTTAATTGCACCATTTGTCACCTTGGTAGACCTTTGTTGTTGTCCTCTAGGACTCTTTAGATCAAAATAAGGATGTATGCTGAACCAGAAGTTCAACTAGAGACAAGACATTTTCCACCTTCTCTCCCAAGTGTGTCCTCTTGAGTAAGTCCCAGGAGACACCACACCACTTCTCCTTCCAAAAGTAGTCACACAGTGCGTGACTAATGAAGTGAGCCCCAGACTCAGGGCCATCCTACCCTTATGGTCTGGGACAAAAAGGTGAACTAGGCAAGCCTAGTTCCCTCTCCTGGATCTTTGCACTAAAAAACACAGCAGTGGTAGCTGAAATCGCCAACTAACATTGAAGAGGCAAGGAACAACAAAAAAGCAGACTGAGCTATCAGTAGACAGAGGAAAATAGATGTGCAGAGAGAAGCAGAGAAGCCACAAGCCAACAAGATGTACCTCATTCATGCAAGGAAAAAGGCCTTCCCATTTCGATTTGAGTGTGTGGACATCCTTACCATAGTGTACATTTCCAAGAGATAATAGCTGATAATAGCTTCCACTTACTGAGCACTTACTAGGCTCCAGGTGCTGTGTTACCCACCTTTTTTTCTTTCTATTCTCACCATGTCTCTGTGAAGTAGGCAGTAAGATTACCACCAAAGGCCAAAAGAGACAGAAAAGTCATAAGCCACTAGGGAGTGGCAGAGCATCGATCCAGGTGCCCGACTCCAAAATCTATGCTCTTAACACTGCATTGTGCTCCATCCCCCTCCACACACATCCCCCCCCCCACCACCACCACTGGCCCCCAGTAATTAGAATAGGCAGACTGGGCAGTTGTTCTTATTCAGAGGCCATAAAGTAGTCCTCTCCTCCTCCCACCAGCTTGAAATGTTAAAATGAATCTTACTAATTTATACCAGGAAAAAGAATATCAGATTGGATTTAAGAAACTACGCTTGCACAGTTGTCTGATAGACGAGGTAGGTGACACACCTGCTCTGGGCTCGTGCCTTCTGGGGAAGGGAAAGGTGAAAGCAATAGAGGAGCTGGATGATCAGGAAATAGAAGAAAAGCTCAGAAAGTCACTCTTAGAAAAAGGTTAAGTTAAACAGTAGATTAAGAGGAAGCCCAGCAAGAGAGTAGCCAGGAGATGCTGGTGAGGGAGGATATCAAGAGGCTGAGTGGAATGTGACACATCCTGTGTGGGAGCTGAGTGGAGTGTGACACATCCTGTGTGGGACAGTGAGACTTTAAGTATGTAGGGAAATCAGACCATGCTTCCCTGTAAGCTGGGTGAGCTAAGAACTGGGCTTTCATTGAGACTGAGGGGCACACATTACCTGGTAGAACTAACATCACGAGATAAAGTGAATGAATGAATGAATGAACGATATATTTATTCATAATCAATTTATTAAGCAAGCTCTTAGTAGATTGTCAGATAAGTTTAAGTTTAAATCATGAAACCATGTACCTACAATTTACCAGCTTCGTGTGTTATATAATCTAGGATTTCCACACTCCTTAGCACACTAGTTTTGCACTCACACATTGCCTGTGTAAGTTAAGATAAAAGAAATGTAACAGAGACCCTGAAGAGGAGAGGAGGGGAAAGGAGAGGAGAGGAGAGGAGAGGAGAGGAGAGGAGAGGAGAGGAGGGAAGGGAAGGGAAGGGAAGGGAAGGGAAGGGAAGGGAAGGGAAGACAAGACAAGGGAAGACAGGACAGGACAGGACAAGGGAAGGGAAAGGAAAGGAAGGGAAGGGAAGGGAAAGGAAGAGAAGAGAAGAAAAGAGAAGAGAAAAGAAGAGAAGAGAAGAGAAAGGAAGGGAAGGAAAGAGGGAAGTAAGTCTGTAATCTGAAGGACCTGGTCAACTTCTAAAAAAAAAAAATGCCTTTTTAAACAAAATAAGCTTAAAAAGTGCACCTTCACCCAAGATTCTAACACTATCTAGAGGAGAAAACAGGAAAAGACCTCTCTGACCTCAGTTGTAGCAATTTCTTACTTGACACATCCCCAAAGGCAAGGGAATTAAAAGCAAAAATGAACTACTGGGACCTTATGAAGATAAAAATCTTCTGCACAGCAAAGGAAACAACCAACAAAACTAAAAGGCAACCAACGGAATGGGAAAAGATATTTGCAAATGACATATCGGACAAAGGGCTAGTATCCAAAATCTATAAAGAGCTCACCAAACTCCACACCCGAAAAACAAATAACTCAGTGAAGAAATGGGCAGAAAACATGAATAGACACTTCTCTAAGGAAGACATCCGGATGGCCAACAGGCACATGAAAAGATGCTCAACATCGCTCCTCATCAGGGAAATACAAATCGAAGCCACACTCAGATATCACCTCACGCCAGTCAGAGTGGCCAAAATGAAGAAATCAGGAGACTATAGATGCTGGAGAGGATGTGGAGAAACAGGAACCCTCTTGCACTGTTGGTGGGAATGCAATTTGGTGCAGCCACTTGGAAAACAGTGTGGAGGTTCCTCAAAAAATTAAAAATAGACCTACCCTATGACCCAGCAATAGCACTGCTAGGAATTTACCCAAGGGATACAGGAGTACTGATGCATAGGGGCACTTGTACCCCAATGTTTATAGCAGCACTCTGAACAATAGCCAAATTATGGAAAGAGCCTAAATGTCCATCAACTGGTGAATGAATAAAGAAATTGTGGTTTATATACACAATGGAGTACCACGTGGCAATGAGAAAGAATGAAATTGGCCCTTTGTAGCAACATGGATGGAACTGGAGAGTGTTGTGCTAAGTGAAATAAGCCATACAGAGAAAGACAGATACCATATGGTTTCACTCTTATGTGGATCCTGAGAAACTTAACAGAAACCCATGGGGGAGGGGAAGGAAAAAAAAAAGAGGTTAGAGTGGAAGAGAGCCAAAGCATAAGAGACTCCTAAAAACTGAGAACAAACTGAGGGTTGATGGAGGGTGAGAGGGAGGGGAGGGTGGGTGATGGGTATTGAGGAGGGCACCTTTTGGGATGAACACTGGGTGTTGTATGGAAACTAATTTGACAATAAACTTTATATACTGAAAAATAAAAAAATTAAAAAAAAAAAATAAAAAATAAATACATAAAACCTTCATTTTATATTTGGGGAAGTAGAAGCCCAGAGAAATAATTAAATGCACATAACTAGTAAGACGTGTATATCCCATATAAACTCATGTATTAGTTTCATTTTTAAACTTCGTCCTCCAAAGCCACTGCTTGTTCCACTATACCATCTTAGTCATATCACTTTAAAACATGGCAAAATTTAGAAGTTGCAGAAAGAAAAGAAATACGTCCTGAAATGGAGGAAAAGATTTTATGGCACAATTTTTACAGGTATTTTACCTGGGTGTTTTCTATCTAAATAATATGTAAGTCTAAATATTTTCTATGTAAATAAGGATGGGACTATTTTCAAAGTGAACTGTCAGGAAATTCCTGTGCTGTGTTTTTTAACAGACTTAACTGGTGTAGTTTTTCACACCAATGTCTGGAGCATCATCAAGGTGCCAGAGTAATAAATATTATGCAATAATTTCTTGATTCTAAGATTCATGTTTTGTCTTAAAATTTTAACAGTTTGGAAGCTGGGATGCATCTTATCATGTCAAGAGAAGCTTTCCAGTGGCCAAGCAAAGGAGTAAGTTATGGTGGCTTTTCTTTAATTGCCTAAATAAATGAAAACTTAGTCTATTTTTGGAGGTAACTATTAACTAATTTGCACCTCAGTTAAATGATTTGCATTGGTAACATTATATTCCACTGATTTAAATGCAAATTTGGATCCCTAAGGATTGCTTTTAATACCTTTACCAGATTATATTATTTAAAAAATTGAAAATAAAGTTATTGTGACTATGGAAGATTCCTTACCAAATGCCAGCAAGTGCAACTAAGGGCAATGCAAATTGCTAAATCTTTTAGAATAGGTCATATAATTTTGAAAACTTGAGGGGGATATGTGACCAAGTGATGCATTGAGAAGGGCTCTGATATAGGGCCTGAACTTCTATTTTGTTGCAAGTTTCCAGCCAGCTTGGAAACAAAGCTGTTTAGCTTCCAATACTACATAATAAATTAGTAAAACTAGATAAAAAAAAACAAAAGTTTGACCAGATAGTGCACATGTAACTAAATGCCTCAAATGTATACTGTCAATTGTAGGGGAAATAAAATGGCCCCTACAGTGAAAGAATTTATGATTTGGGGAAAGAGGAATAGAGAGAGATGGAACTCCCACTAGGGATACTAAAAAACAATATAAGATTTTACTAATGCTACACAAATTTGTACAAAAGAGTTTCCAGAAAAGTGTTTTCCTATGCTGATAGTTGTTCTGGGCACTACTTTAAGAAGGACCTGAAGAAGGAGAAATTATGCATAATAATAATCAGGGGAGACCTCCCAGGAACAGTGAGTACTGAAGGAGGGTATGAGTCTGGAGATGCTGAAAAGTTAGGGATTTATGCACCTTCCTCCTCTACCCAGCTGGTGTCCACAGCAGAGCCTTCCGCATAGTTGCACTAAAACTGTGTATGAATAGATGGAAAACACTGAAGGACGGCACCTCTTAATGGATATAGAATGTTTAGGGTCATGGAAGAACAATAAAAAAGCCTGACAGAGACCTTCTCACTCTTCCCACTTCCACCCCAGATACATTCTCGGAATCAGCACCATCCTATTTTTAAACATTTCATTTGTCAGCTTTTTATTATTAAAAAAAATGTCCAATTTGCTTAAAGCACCTCAGGCAAAGTATGATCAAATTCATGGATGACAGTGACATTGAATAAGAATGGACAGGGACAGAAAAACCTGGGCCCATTAAAATGGACCTATGGATAAAGAGTACTCTCAGCTCTACACTTTATCACGTCCAGGGTTTAGTGAAATAAAGCCAGAAACAATCATAGACTGATTCAGTATCAACCTCAGAGGCCATGCTTTTACAGCCTAAGGGACTGAATTGTGCTATGACCAGACTACGAATTCCCAGGGAATTTTCTGAATAATCATCTTGTCTCCACATGGTATCTCAGCTTAAACTGTTTCCCTCAAGATTGTGTCGGGAAAAAAAATGGTCCTTGACATTCTCTTGTGGAAATGTTACTTCAAGCACACATAGATTTAGATGATTTTAAATCAGGGTTGTTTGTATTCTGAGAGTTAGTACAGCTGTGACATATATGATAATTGGGAAATGAAGAAAGCAAAAGAGATCCCACATGGTTTCCTATAGCATATAACAAGCATTTGTCTATTACATGAGCCAGATATCTGAGCATGACAAATTCTTTCAATATGGTAGCCATAAAATGAAGTAGTAACAAGAAGCCAGGACACAGTCTGATATGCTGTGAAATTGGGGAACCAAGGCCAGGGAAATCCAGAAATGTTAGACTGAAAATCCTGTTTCCAGAAATGAGTTGTCACATCTAAGCAAGGTTGATATTTCTTCAATTCTTTAAGATCAGGGTCATTGGAAGGGGGAGGGTGGAGAGGGGAAGGCAACTGAGCCAGCAGTATGGAAGGTAGTTCTAGTTAGAATTCTTGAGAATTTTTTAAGATTTATAGGCATGCCCCTATGGATGCACTTATCTTCTCCTTTAAGAGGCATTGAACAGTCAGGAGGCCCAGGGACCATGGACTTGGTAGAAGCCATAATTAAGCCTTTTGAAGCTTAAAGGATAAAAAAGGGAAGGGTCAGGAAGTCATGAAAGCCAGAGAAGGAATGACTCCCCTGATAGGGAAACAAAGGAGGAGACCAAATGGAGATACCACCATTTACAAGTTTCTGCCAAGCGTTTTTAAGAAGGGGTGCTAGAACAATTGCACATTTATTGGGGTTTGGGGTGGGTGGGTGGAGAGGTGAGACAAAAAGGAAAAGAATAAAAGGCCCTTGATCTAAATGTTAAACTTTATAAAAATTAACTCAAATGGATTATGGACTTAAATGTAAAATGTGAAGCTATAAAACTTTTGGATACAGAAAATATTTGAGATCTAGGGATAGGCAAAGAACTCTCAGATGTGGCACCAAAAGCACAGTCCATAAAAGGAAAAAAATTGATGAATTAGACCTAATCCGAAATTAAAAGTTTTTCTCTGTAGAGGACCCTGTTAATGGCATGAAAAGACAGTGTACAGTCTGGGAGAAAGTATTTGTAAATCACATATCCAACAAAGAATTAGTATTTAGAACATATAAGTAACTCTAAAAAGTCATCAGTTAAATAAGCAAGTAAACAATCCAATTACAAAATGGGCAAAAGACATGAAAAGAATTTTACCAAAGTGAATAAGAAATAACAAGCACATGAAAAGATGTTCACCAATATTTGCCATGAGGGAAATACAAATTAAAACCACAGTGAGAGGGATGCCTGGGTGGCTCAGTCAGTTGGACATCAGACTCTTGAATTTGGCTCAGCTCATGGTCGAAAGACTGAGTCCCACATTGGATTCTGCATTAAGCATGGAGCCTGCTTGGGATTCTCTCTCTCTCCCTCTACCCCTCTCCCCTGCTTGTGCTCTCTTTCTCTAAAAAAAATAAAATAAATAAAATCACAGTCAGATATATCACATACCTATTAGAATATCTGAGATAAAAATATATAGTGACAACATAAAATTCTGGCAAGGATATAGAGAAATTGGTTCACTCATACATTGCTACTGTCAATATATAAAATAGTAAAACTATAAAAGAAAACAGTTTGGCAATTTCCTATAAAACTAAATATGCAAATACAATACAGTTCAGAAATTACACTTGTGGCTAGTTGTCCCAGAGAAATTAAAATTTATATTCACATCTGTATGTGATGCACATAGTGGTTTTATTTGTATTAGTCAAAATTTGGAATGACCAAGAAGTCCTTCACCAGCTGAGTAATTAAACAAATTGTGATACATTCATACTACAGAATACATCTCAGCAACAAAAAGGAGCAAACTATTGGTACATGCAAAATCTTGGCTGAATCTCCAGAGAATTATCCTTTGAGAAAAAACAAATCCCAAAAGGTTGTATACTGTATAATTTTATTTACATACACTCTTTCTTAAGTTTATTTGTTTTGAGAGAGGTAGAGTGCAAGAGGGGGAGAGGGACAGTAGGAGAGGGAGAGAATCCCTGGAAGGATCCATGCTGCCAGCGCAAAGCCCGATGTGGGACTCAAACTCAATTACTGTGAGATCATGACCTGAGCCAAAATCAAGAGTCGGATGCTTAACTGACTGACCCATCCAGGGGCCCCCATAAAAGTCTTGAAAGTATAAAATTATAAGAATGGAGAATAGATTATTGATTGTCAAGATTAAAGACAAAGACTGGGGGAGGGAGGAGGCAGGTAGGTTGCTCTTATTAAAGAGCAATAAAAGGGATTTTTGTGGTGGTAGAAATGTTCTGTATCTTAAGTGTATCAATGTCAATATCTTGGTTGTGGTATTGTACTCTAGTTTTACAAGATATTACCATTATGAACTGTGTAGTCAAGGGATCTCTCTAGTATTCCTTAAAACTGCATGTGAATCTATTATTATCCCAAAATTAAAAGTTTGATTTAATCAATGTATTATCTCCTTTCAAAAGTCCAAATCATATATAAGCTAGATTCTGAGATACAGAGAAAAAAATGGATGTAAGGAGGCACTTGAACTTTATTTTGTATAGAATGGCTTTGAAGTACTTAATTTTTTTTTTAAAAAAATGTAAATTCTAGTTAGTTAACATACAGTGCAATATTGGCTTCAGGAATAGAATTCAGTAATTCATGACTTACATCCAACATTCAGTGCTCATCATAACAAGTGCCTTCTTTAATACCCATCACCCATCTAGTCCATCCCCTACCCACCTCCCTCCATCAACCCTCAGTTTTTTCTCTATCATTAAGAGACTCTTTAGGGTTTGTTTCCCTCTATTTTTCCCCCTTCCCATATGTTAATATTTTATGTTTGTTAAATTCCACACATGTGTAAAATCATATGGAATTTGTCTTTCTCTGACTTATTTTCCTTAGCCTAATGCATTCTAGCTCCATCCACATTGTTGCAAATAGCAAGATTTCATTCTTTTTGATGGGTGAATAATATCCCATCTTCTTTATCCATTCATCAGTCGATGAACATTTGGTTTCTTTCCATAGTTTGCCTATTGTTGATAATGCTGCTATCAACATTGGGGTGCATGTACACCTTTGAATCTGTATTTTTGTAGCCGTTGAATAAAGACCTAATAGTGCAATTGCTGGATCTCATGGTAGTTCTATTTTTAAACTTTTGAGGAACCTCCATTTTCCAGAGTGGCTACACCAGTTTGGATTCCTACCAACAGTGCAAGAGGATTCCCCATTCTCCACATCTTCACCAACACCTGTTATTTCTTGTGTTGTTAATTTTAGCTATTCTGACAGGTGTGAGGTGGTATCTCATCATAGTTTTGATTTATATTTCCCTGATGATGAGTTATGTTGAGCATTTTGTCATTTGTCTGTTAGCCATCTGGATGTCTTCTTTGACGAAGTGTCTATTCATGTCTTTCACCCATTTCTTAACTGGAATATTTGATTTTTTGGGTGTTGAGTTTGATAAGTTCTTTATAGACTTTGGAGAGTAGCCCTTTATCTGATATGTCATTTGCAAATATCTTCTCCCGTCCATAGGCTACCTTTTAATTTTGTTGATTGTTACCCTCACTGTGCAGAAGCTTTTTATCTTGATGAAGTCCCAAAAGTTCATTTTTGCTTTTGTTTTCCTTGCCTCTGGAGATGAGTCTAGTAAGAAGTTGCTCCAGCCGAAGTCAAGACATTGCTTCCTGCATTCTCCTCTAGGATTTTGATGGTTTCCTGTCTCACATTTAGGTCTTTCATCCAGTTTGAATTTATTTTTGTATATGGTGTAAGAAACTGGCCCAATTTCATTCTTCTGCATGTTGCCATTCAGTTTTCCCAACACCATTTGTTGAAGAGACTGTCTTTTTTCCATGGGCTATTCTTTCCTGGTTTCTTGAAAATTAGCTGACCATATAGTTGTGGTTCCATTTATGGGTTTTCTATTCTGTTCCATTGATTTATGTGTCTGTCTTTGTGCCAGTCTTGATGGTTACAGCTTATAGTACATCTTGAAGTCCGGGATTGTGATGCCTCCAGCTTTGGTTTCCTTTTTCAGGCTGGCTGTGGATATCCAGGGTCTTTTGTGGCTCCATACACATTTTAGGACTGTTTGTTCTAGCTCTGTGAAAAGTGTTGATAGTATTTTGATAGGGACTGCATTAAATATCTAGATTGCTTTTGATGTATTTTAAGCAGAGGAATACTATGGTCAGATTTTTTTAAATTATTATTTTTAAATTCTGGTATAGTTAACATACAATGTTATATTAGTTTCAGATGTATGATATAGTGATTCAACAATTCTATACATTTCTCGATGCTCATCATAAGTGTACTTTTTAATCCCCATCCCGTATTTCACTTATCCCCGACCCTCCTCCTCTCTGGTAACCATCAGTTTGTTCTCTATAGTTAAGAGTCTGTTTCTTGGTTTGTCCCTGTCTCTCTTTTTTCCTTTTCTCATTTGTTTTGTTTCTTAAATTTCACATATGAGTAAAATCATATGGTATTTGTCTTTTTTTGACTGAATTATTTCACTTAGAATTATACTCTTTAGCTCCCTCCATGTTATTGCTAATGGCAAGATTTCATTCTTTTTTATGGTCTGAATAATATATATATATATATATATATATATATATATATATATCACATCTACTTTATTAATCAATTGATGGACACTTGGGATGCTTCCATAATTTGGCTATTGTAAATAATGCTGCAATTAACATAGGGGTGCATTTATTTGTATTTTAGAAAATTTATGATTTTTCTATGTGATGTGGATTTGAAGTGGTGGGGTACTTAGGGCTTGGCTGGGGAGACCTGAGAGAATGACAGCAGATAGAGGGTGATGGCTACTAACTAGAAGAAACATAAGGGACTAGTCTACCAAGGCAAAGGCACCAGGGATGTTGAGGTGGGGAAACACACAGAAAACATAGGTGGTGGATCAATAGTATGTCATGACTGGTGTGGTTTGAAGTCTTGGGCAAAGAAGAGTAAGAATCAAGGGCTAGCTCCAGTTTTTCATCACTAGAGGCATGGCAGGGCTTTTAGTGATCAGGTTGCAGTGAAACTGTTTTTAGGGGAGGGGGCTATAAGAAGCAGAGTCCAGTTCAGCTATGTAGTGCTTAGTTATTTCAAAGTCCCCCACCACACACACATCCTGCACCATTATTTTTTGCTTGAGGAAACTATGGTCAGAATTGGTGAAGTCACTTGTCTAGCATATGTACCTTGCCTTCCTAACTCCATGAATTTGAATTCTCCAAGAAATATCATGCCAATTATCCAGAAATTCCATCATCCCCAGAAGAGATCTATTTCTTAATGTATTTGTGAAATTAAATGTAAGTAACTGGGGTGCCTGGGTGGCTTGGTCAGTTAAGCGACTGACTCTTGGTTTTAGCTCAGGTAGTGATCTCATGGTTTGTGAGTTTGAGCCATGCATCGGGCTCCACAGCTGGCAGTGTGGAGCCTGCTTGGGATTCTCTCTCTCTCCCTCTCTCTCTGACCCTCCCCTGCTCACACTGTCTCTGTCTATCTCAAAATAAATAAACAAAACTCAAAAAAAATCAATGTAAGCAACCATCCGTAACCACATAACTGCTCTCTAATTTTGGGAGCCAGAGACAACATCATATTCATTGTGAGTGCAATCAACTAGCAAATGGCTCTGCCCTGAGGAGGTGTTCAGGGTGAATATGGTATGGAATAAGCCCACCTATGTTTATTGAAGTTCTGACTCAAGCAGGCTCCTTCCAGACTATGGTGTTATATGCAGCCTTATGTGTGGACTGCTCATTGGAGACAGACTGGAGAGCTTGAACAGAAGGGTGTGTGAATACAAAAGCTGTAGACCTTTTCCAGTCCTTCAACCAGAGTCCTATGGCCCAGGAATGATTCCAAGGGGTTCTGAAAAAAACACAAGATGCTCTTTTGAAGTTTCTCTGCTAGAGAGAGAGAATTCTGCCTACCTTGAACATCCTGTATAGTCCCCTACAAATGACACTGTGAGAATAAGGGAGATTCAGCTTGTGTCTTCCTTCTTTTTAGAAACCCTCACTCCTTTTTCCTGAGGGACCATGGAACTCTGTAGGTTTCTTCCATGGCATCAGTGCCCCATAGCAACTGTCCTCCTGGTCAGTTCTCCTTAGAGCCTGTTGGCTAAGCACATGAACTTGACATAGTTTACCTTTTGCCAAGCGAGAATGGGTATGGGGAGGGATGGGTTCTGTTCATGACAGGCACTCACCTCCAGCCATGCGTCATTTTTATCTGTGCCTTCATGTGAGAAGAGAAGCAAGACCATAAAAAAGAAAGCCACCCAAGTTGTCATGTGAAAACTTCCTTGCACAGCAGAGACCTAAGGGAGTAATTAAATTTCATTGATGCCCTATCATCTTTAAGGTTGGGTTTTATCCTTACATAAATACTGAATTACCCTGTGGTGTTTATTTAAGAAAATACCCAGAAGATCCTAAACGTGCTTTCATATAAGACTCTTTTCCCTTTCTCTCCATCTGTCTCAATGTTTCTCCAGATCCACTCAAGGGATTCAGCCTAACCCTGGAAAGTGCTTCCTGATGGTGAGAGCCATTCTGAGTCTGGCCGTGGGAAATGAAGCTCTTTCTAGGGAAATACTATTTTTGTTTTTGTGCCTGCTTGAATAGACATGGACAAGAAATTAAATCTGTCCAGGGGGTTGATGCTGGAGCTTGTGGGGGATAGGGGCATATGGAAGGGTCAAGGGGAGAGAGAAAAGCCTGGCTAGGATGTAGCCCCTAAGGTGATAAAAGGAGGTCTGGAAACTTGCCAAAGAAGATCAGTGTGGCATTAGCAGCAGAAGAGATGCGCTAGCAGCTGATGAAATATGATCTTAAGGGAAAGCTCAAATCCAGTTATTAGTGCAGGGAAAGAACCAGCCTGGGACAGAGAAGTGATTTGAAGTAGAGGGACATAAATAGAAACTGTGATTAGATAATGCCGGCCACTTACCTGCTGCCGAAAGATACCATGAGGAAGAACTAAGCTACATGCTAGGCTCCTGACAGACACACCAGGTTCATCATTGTTTCCATTACATACAACATATAAAGAGAAGCTTGTGTGCACAGACCAGTCCATCTGTGCATCGGCAGATGGGATGGGAGCTGCCTGAGTGAAGAGCACAGTATGATTGAGTGTGGATATGAATGAACTTAGGATAGTTCAAATACAATTGCATTAATGTGGCTGTCTCAGATTTTTAACTGAATGAATAGCTTCTGAATTGATTTTATTGTTTAAATTCACACTACTTAATGGCTTTTCAAAATAAAATTGACTTTGGCTGACTTAAACATCAATAGAAGATTTTAAAAAATGAATTTGATTGCATTTTTAAGACCCAAATCAAGATTTCTATAAAACTGGACATGTCCCATTTCCCCTTTTGTAAACTGGCTTATTTCTGAATGTGCAATAATCAAAAACAAACCAAATTACAAGAGGATTCTGACAAACCTTACCTCAAACTTCAGGCACATCCCCTGTTCTCTATGAATCACCGGGTAAGCTGCTTAATTCCTCAGTTTTATCAACTGAGAAAAAAAGAAGATAATAATATTTACCTTGCAAGACTATTGTGAAGATAATTATCAAGTGTCTAATATAGTGCTCAGCCTATAATAGATAGTCAGCAAAGATTTGTACACAATTGTGTTTATTTTGTATATAGTCTTTATGTGTGTTTATGTAAAATGTTGAAAAAGATCAGGATAGGAGGACCATGGCATTTTGGTTGTATTCAACAGTGGGAAAAAGCACAGACAAAATAACAAGCATGATATATTTGGGAATATCTTTCCAGATCATTAATCCCTATCACTAGCAATATTAGCAAAAAGTTAGATCACGGAGAGTCTTAGAGATAAAGAGTTTAGATTTAATTCCTTATGTCAGTGGTTGACAAACTTTTTCTGCATAAAGCCAGACAGCAAATTCTTTCAGCCTTTTGGACACATAGTCTCTGTTACAAATACTCAACTCTGACATGATAGCATGAGAACAGCCACAGACAATATGTTAATGAATGAATGTGTCTGTGTTCCAATGAAACTTTATTTACCAAACCAGGTGGTTGGCCTGATTTGGCGTGTGGGCTATAGTTTGCCAGCCTCTGATCTAGGTGACAAGAAGTAAATCCAGCATCCTATCTTGTCATTTCTTCATTTAGGAATACACAGATATTTTGCTTTTTGGATTGGTTAGATTACAGATAGCCCAAACTATGTCCATTAATGAAGTCATTTAATAAATTTTTGAACATTTACTATCATTAACCATTGGTCTATATGTTGGAGAAACAGCTATAAACAAAACTCACAGACAACCATTCCTGGCTTTAAGGAACTCATGTTCTAGCAGAATGATAAAACTATATCTATCACTACATTCTTGTAGAAACCCTGCTCTACATAAGCTATATTTATCAATGTTTGTAGTACTGTTCATAGGTTTTCTGCACCTAGTTTCCCTATGTCATTAGATAAATGGACATTCTAGCATAGTGTATCTGGATAGCAGCAAGATGTTTGACAAAGTACTCCCTGATATTGTAGTGGACTTGATGGAGAAATGTGGGCTGGATGATAATGTAGCTCAGTGAACTGGAGCCTGGATGAAAGGCGGTAGTCAATGAATATTGGTTGATTGATCACTGCCAACCTGGAAAGAAATCTCCAGTGACCTAGAGGACTATGTCCTTGTTTCTGTCCCAACTCTTCCATTGATGACTTAGGTGAAAATAAGAAAAGCATGATGACCAAATTTGCAGAAGACGTAAAGCAAAGAGGGAGACAGTTGACAGGGCCAAGATCCAAAATGATTTCGACAGGCTGGAACAATGGCCTGAATCTAACAAGATGAAATTTAATGGGGATAAATGGAAGGTCCTGCACTTGGGTTCAAAAGTCAAATTGTACATGAGAGGGGGGAGAAGTGGTTGAACTGCAGTATATAGGATAAATCCTTTGAGATTTCACTGACAGTAGGCTCAGTGGGAGCCCATGGTGCAATGTGAATGTCAAAAATGCCAGTGCAAACCAACTGCATTGATATAAGGGCAGAGTCCAGGACAGGGGAGGTGGCAATGCTATAGCACTGGGAAAGATCACATCTTATGCATGTATAGTCCTGAGTGTCATGTGTTCAGAGGGACATGGATAGACTCCGTCTTGGTCGAAAGAGGACTCCATGAGTAATTAGGAAACCTAAGAACATGGGGACTGATTAAGAAAACAGGCTTATAAATTCCTGAATCTGACTTAAGGATTCTGTGCCCTTCCACAGAATACATTTTGGGGAGAAATGGCAAAATTTACTCTTGTTGAAATGTTTCTACTTCTCTTGTAACAAATCTCTTATTTGCTCTTAAGATCAAAGGGGGTGTGTGTGGATATTTTAACACAGTACCCTCTGGGCAAAAGATGCTCTAAGGAACCCAGGGAGCCTATGTTTAAACAGCTCTGTTTCAGTAGATTTTCATATCAGTTTCATGCCTTTGTAATCCAAAAACCATTGTTGAAAATCTGCATCAGATAACCGAAGCATGAGACAAGTGAGCAGATTTCTTCTGGCCTGCTAAGAAGCTTAGTAAGAGGGTCATATGTGTGCTTTTCAGGGAACAGATTCCACATGTGGCCCTAGAGAAATGTCAGGGAATCAGGGACTCAAAGAATGGGGAATTTAATTTTTCTGGTTAACTCTGAAAATATGTTTTCATTCAACATTATTGTTGATGCAAATCATTCTAAAACACATCTGTTTACTTTCTCGTCTCGGTTAAGGGAGGAAAGGAAGGAAGTAGAGTTGATCTCTAAAACACTCTAATGTTCAAGATAAAACCCGAATGTGGCCTGCACAATCTGATATGGCCCAAACTTAACTCTTTTATATCATTAGCATCATCTCTTTAGTCTTGTGACTCTGACCTTGCAGTCCCTCCTGGCAGTTCTTGCCAGAAAAGCTTAGAAGTCACCATTTCTGCAGAAACTTCCCTGATTCCCAAAGCCTGGATACAGCCCCATTTGGTGTTGTCTGAACACACCCTGTCCTTGTTAGAGCATGGTACTTATTCCACACCATGGTAACCAACTGGCAATTGTTTCTGTCTTCCTCTTAAGCCCTAAGAAAACAGAAACTGTGACTGATCTATTCATTGCTGTATTTCCAGCATTTAGTATGCCTGATGTGGAATCTGTGTTCAGTAGATTTATTAAATTGAATGAATTCATTTGAGGTATTAAGAGCTTTAGAAACATCATTTTAGCCATCAGTAACAATGTTCTAAACAAAAGATGGCACTAACATCATAGTAGTGACAAGAACCATCTGTCCAGTATGCTTTTGTGATAGAATGAAGAAGCTGAGTTCTAGTAAAGGAGATTGACTTGCCTAAGGCCACATAGCTATTGAGCAGTTAAGCCAACACTAGACCTCATTTATTTTGTCTAGAAGTTCTTTTTTGCCTTACCATAACTTCCACTGTCAGACTGTGAAGTCACAAATCTGCTCTAGCAGAATCAGTATACAAGGAATATATTATCTCTGCATCCAGTGAAGGCTGGAGAACCAGATTTGGAAAAAGAGCAGAACTAAGAATGGTAAGGCATTTGGAAGGACAGCCTGGAGCAGATCCCAGTCTGAAACAAGCATGCTTTGAAATTGTCTGGTTAAGATGCTGCTCTGGCACTGGACGCTCACTGCCACTGCCCCTGAACCTCAGATTCCTCCCCAGGGTCCTAGCACTACTTTGCTCTCCCACTGAATAATTTCTCAATACCTCAGATTCCTCCCCATGGTCCCAGCACCACTTTGCTCTCCTACTGAATAATTTCTCAATGGTCCCTGCATTTTATTTTTTTGTTCCTTTGAGATCCAAAGTTCCAGACAAGAGCATCTGATTGGCTGAGGTCAGGTAGTAGATCTGAAATTTAGACACTCTAAACAAGGAGTTAGAGAGCAACTGGGCCCACCCTAGTTTCTGATATGTGAGGTTACTTTGACCAGGACTCAATCTAGCAAAGACGTCCAGGTCCAGGTAGCCATAAAACACACAAACAAAACTCTACCAGGTCACTGCTCATTGTATCATTTTTGTCTTCAGTGCCTTCACCTCCCGAGGTGACTGTGACTCACACAAAGCAAATTTCCATCTGGCCTTGAGAATAATGAAAAGATACTGCCTTTATTTTTACTTATTTGGTTTGAAAGAAAAGTCCATAACTATCCCTTTCTTTGCTCATGTCTCCATTTTCCCATCTGTGAAGTGAATGGGGTGTTTGGGTGGCTTCACAAAGAGCTGTCCTTCCTCTAATGCCCAATGGTTGCTTCATAGACCCCTTATCATGACATGCTGGTAACTGTATGGGGAAAATTATGTTAACTTCCCTGACTCAGTAAAGGTAGCGTGGTCACTGCTGAACCTGGCTTGCTGATGGAGACTCTTGCAGAGTTTTTGTCATTGTTCTAGATACCCACTTGCCTTTCTGAGAACTTCAGTTGAGCAGAGATGTCTAGGAGATAGGGCTGATGCACAGGTCCCAGGACATGGTGAGAAAACTCTGTTCCTGACTAATACTCTCAGAGCGATTATCAACTTTGGTTATAGGAATATAGGAGTGATCACTAAAGTGGACTGACTCTGAGCATGAAGCAGGAAGTGGGCTTAGAAAGTGTTTGGCTTCAAGAACTGCTTCCTAGCTTAGAACTGAAGTTAGCTTGGCGTGGGCTGGCACCTTTGCCCAGTATCCTCTTGATTGGGAAACGGTCCTTTAAATCCACTTAACACATGGCAAAGTAACAGTTTTACAGTGACTTCCAAAACTTCATCCAATGCAAAATCTCAACATGACAGCCAGAAAGCAGATTGTTACTAACTTCTACTGAAGCCTGCTGCTCCTCAGCCTTGTTGGAACATAAGTATTCATGCCAGGCGTAGTATCTTTTTTGACCTCTTAAATGCTTTAAAACCTAATAACAAACCAAATGGCAACCCAGGAAAATTCTCCTCTTCGAGACAATGTGGAGCCATTATTCATTTAATAGTATAAACATTACTCTCTATCCCAGGGTTACTAACTTCTGAGCCTTTAATGGACTTCACATTGTACTTAGGGGATTAACAGAGAAGTTTGTAATTGATTCTCTTTGTTGAAGGAAATAAAGAAGACAAGTATTTACCTGGTCATGGGTTATGTTACTGATGGAATGTAAAAAGGCTCTAATGTTTAGAACTGGAGAATTGTTTATTTCTTCCTTCTAAGACACATATTGTTGTTAATACTTAAAGAATAAGTCAGCAGGTGTGTGTGTTCCTTTAAGAGAATCCTAGTTTCCTAGTCTCAATTCTTTAAATTTACCTACTTTAACATACTCATTTTACTTTATTGTGAACCTACTATGTACCAGGAATTTTTGTAAGACACAGCATATGTGGTGTTGAACAGCACAAAGGTGATTCTAACCTTCAATGGGGCTCCAAGAAAGGAGCCCTCCAACAATAACACAAATAAACATAAAATTCACATGTTGTGATAAATGCCCAAATTAGAAAAATGTTATGGAAAAGAAAAACTGGGGGTGGGGGAAGAGATGGGAGAAAAGGATGGTGGGATTAACATTTTTGAAGAAAAAGCAGTTGAATTAGCGTCCTTGACTATGTAATTAGGTTCCTTGATATATTCTTCTGACTCCTGAGCAGTGAGTATTTGGTATCATATCATGATTACTCAGTACTTAGGCATGTCAGTCAGAGTTGAGTTAGGAGAAGTGGGCCACTACAAATATTATGGGAATGAGGTATTTAATATAGGACTTGGAGCTTATGTAGAAGTAGGAGGAGCTGAGAAGTGCAAATTCTAGAGAGTGAGAGTCAGAGGATCAAACAATAACTAATTCTGTCCAAAGCACTGGTGCAGTTGGGCAAGCCAGAACTTGTGGGAATCCATGGAACACTATGTTGTATAGGCCTGATAATGCAGAACCACAAAAGGGAAGCATATGGAGCGGTCTGTATAGGCAGTTAGCTCTGCAGAAACTGCTGCCTCTATGGCATCTCCTGCCCCTTTGGGAACACTTCGTCTGTGAGTTTGCAGCCAAACAATGGTGCTAGGCTTGTGGCTCTCACTGACCAATAAGAGGCAGGATTAGAGATTGGATAGACTAGCTGGAACTAGGGTAGAAAGGGAGCAAGGAGAAGCAGGGTCCTGTTGGAAACTCTGGCATCTCTTCATCACTCTAAACTCCATGATATTCCAAGATGATCTTGATATCACTTCCATTTTCTAAATCTGGGGTAACCAACTTCTTGGTTTATGCAAAACTTTCCCAGTTGTAGCACTGAATTTCCTGCATGCTTGGCAATCTTTCCATCCTGTGCAGGCTGTAGTTGAGCACCCTAAAGTCTCACATGAACTCATCTCATTGACCCACTTGAACCCAAAAGCATAGAAGAGAGATTCAGGGAAACATAAGCCCTAGCTTTAGGCAGGTGCTGCAGTACCAGATTGCCCCAGGCAATCTATACCAGATGTATCCCTTTCAAAGATTTGTGATGGCCAATATCCAAACTATACTATGTTTTAATAGTGTGGTTCCATCCCATTTGGTGTGCCCTTAAGGGTTTTGACATAGGTTTAATTCAAATTTTAAAAAAACACAATACTTTGATGATAGAAGGAATTTTACAACATCCCTGAAACTAAATTTAAATGTTTTATGGGTTGTCCTCTGTTTGGATTAGTTTTGGTATCACTCTAGTTGGTTAGGTTGGGTAAGTGGAAATCAGTGCTTCAAGTATGTCCACTCTCCAGGCTCTAGAACAGAGAACCAGTCCTACAGTTATGAGTATGCAAGATGGAATGAAATCTTAAATCATTCTGGTGGAGGTTTTGCCAGGTGTGAAATGAAGAGAAGTTGGTAGAGTGCAGTGGGGTTACATTGTGATATATTGTTGGGTCTTCCTGACAGACCATTGTTGATTGCAGGGTAACCAGGGGATACATCAAGCATTGTAAGAATGTGAACATTGAAGGCCAGAATGAGGGGTATTTCAAATAATAGGAAAGGGAAAAAAAAGTTAGTGGGAAAAGGCAACTGTAAGATTTGAAAAGAGAGGAGCTCCAAAGGTAAATGCTGTGTATGACTGCCAGAACAATTCAATAATGTCTGAGGAGGGCTTGGATTTATTGGCAATGAAGTAGGCAAGCTTGGGGCCATTCGTTCAGGCTCAGCCCTTATAAATGATTTGGAGGACTTTGTAGCGTGGTAAGTAAGCATAATGGTTTTTGTATTGAACTGTGGGACCCTCAGCCAACTTGAAAGAACCAAGATTCTCTAGAATTCAATTTACTTTGCATTAACGGGAGATCTGATCCTCATCTGCGGTAACTGCTTCTTTTATCTAAGCTGCTAAAGAGTCACATGGTTTAGGAAGAAAATTAAGAGATTTCACATTTGTTGCTCTAAGCAAAATCATTTTGTTATCTACTTTAATGAGAGCGTGGATGAGTTTTCCTGTTTTAATAATCACTGTGTCTTAAACTTCTCTTCCATGAAGGCAATATCAACAAAAACTCTCTAGAGGCTTTATCTTTATACAATTAGTTTTTTTCTCTACCATCTGAAGTCCTTGAAATTATTTTTAAAATAGTAGGAGACATGTCCTTTCTCTGAGCCCTCTGGCACATATAAGGAAAATGGACATTATAATATTGCTTTGAAGAAATAATTGGCGTAATGTAAGGTCTCTATCTTTATCTCTATTTGCATTTGAGTGTACTCAGGTATTTTATTGTATTTTATTCTATTTTGTCATCTTTAATCTTCCATTTTTCTTCTTGTACATAAAAGACTGCCATGGATTTCTGTGGGCCCTGAAGTCACTGGGAAATGAATTCATTGCACTCACATCTGGTGGTAATTCCTAAGAACCAGGAAAATTCATTCCAAACTACTTTGAATATCATCTTTTTGGTGAATCTATCTTCCGTGGCTGATGACAGAGTAGAATTTTTTTTTTAATTTTTTTTTTAACGTTTATTTATTTTTGAGACAGAGAGAGACAGAGCATGAACAGGGGAGGGGCAGAGAGAGAGGGAGAGACAGAATCGGAAACAGGCTCCAGGCTCTGAGCCATCAGCCCAGAGCCTGACGCGGGGCTCTAACTCACAGACCGCCGAGATCGTGACCTGAGCCGAAGTCGGTCGCTTAACCGACTGAGCCACCCAGGTGCCCCCAGAGTAGAATTTTTGTAGTTCCACATTTTGCACCCAAGGATTCTAACAATCCCCATCAAATGGTACTTTATTAAAGTCTTCCAGACTGGAGATAGGCAACTTTGTCTCAGACATAAGTTTAACACTACATCTATCCTTAGTGAATTTATGCATATATTATTTATATAGGCTCTACTTTTAAAGTATTTGAAAGAGCTCACAATGAAAGAGAGGTTTAAAGTAACACTGTTGAAATAGGAAAAAAAAAATGAGAAGGAGAAATGACCTGTCAAGCACAAATTAACAGTGAACTATTTGGAACTATAACAGAAAGAACTGGAAGATTTGTACTATTTTAATTGTCTGATTATAAGAGATATAATGTCCTCAGGGCAGAGAAGTACTTCTCCTAGAAATACATATTAGAAGGTAATGTTTGTGTCCTCACATCAAGGTAAAAATGCACACTGTCTTCAATTATAATATTGAAAGGTATGCTGACATGTATTTGTATGGCAAATTTTTATTGACTCTTGACAAAAAGACAAGAATATAGTATTAAACAACGTTTAGTTAAGAGGTTTTTATATGAGGCTAGGCTAACAGGATCCAGGTTAAGCTGGATCAAGCGTGCCAAGATGGACATCTCATAGGCCACAGACATGGAATCAGTGCTATTTAAGCCACTAGAATTCCTGGAATATTCAATACAGTTTTATATTTTGCATTTAAATTTTTTTTTAATATTTATTTATTTCTGAGACAGAGAGACAAAGCATGAATGGGGGAGGGTCAGAGAGAGAGGGAGACACAGAATCTGAAACAGCCTCCAGGCTCTGAGCTGTCAACATAGAGCCCAACGCGGGGCTCGAACTCATGGACCATGATATCATGACCTAAGCCAAAGTCGGATGCTTAACCAACTGAGCCACCCAGGCGTCCCATATTTTGCATTTTTAAGGGGAATTTATCACTGGTGATCTCCATATAATATTACTTTCTGTATAATATTAACCATTAAGATTTTTCACAATTTTTAAAAAGTGTTACTCATTTTTATATTAAAAATTATTGGGGAATTCTCTGTGTATTGCTCAGCACTCGAAACCACTTCTAATTCTCCTTTTCTTTTCTCTCTGTAAACCCTAAGGAGTCAGCCTATTGTCTTCAACTCTTGCCATGTACTCCATCCATTGGGATTCTTTTCCTCTTACATCTGACTTCAGAATAAAATATATTTTCCAAATATTCTAATTTCCCTGCAGCTTCCTTAGCAGCCAAGCATGTCTAAAAACAAAACAAAACAAAACAAAACAAAACAAAAACAGTGTGCATCATCTTGAATTTCCCTACCTATCCCCTGGAGTTAGGCTACAAACCCCTCTTCCCCAAACACTGAACTTTATGAAATTGTATTGGTAAATTTAATCCAAGTGTCCTAATTTGTTCCATTGGCAATGACTCTTCAGACTGCACATATTCCTTAACTATTTTTCAGCTTGTAACATTGTAGGCTAGTTCCTTTTCCATAAAATCCTAGCTATCCAAGCTTCTGCTCTGATTAATCTATAAGACTAGTCTTTGTGCAAATATCCATCTTAATTTTGGATATTTACCCCAGTATTCTGTCCCTATCCTTAATCCTGCCTCCTCTCTAAATCTTTGGCCTCTCTGGGTTGATGTCATTCACTCCTATGACTTCAACTACATTGAACCCATTTTTCCAAGTCCTTGCTCTGTATCTCCTGGATATATTTCTTGCTTAGTTCAAGTCTCATAAAGCCTTTTATTTATTGCACACCTTTAAGTTGATATCTCCAGGGTATGGGCCTGAACTTGCCATATTCACCCCCCAACCTTAGCCATTGCCTTTTTTTCCCTTTAGGAATAGCACCACTCTCTGTTCAGATACCCAGGGCAGAAAATTTAAAATCATGCTATGCTTTTTTTTTCTCCCTTTATTCTAATATTTAATGGCTTGATCATACTGAAATTTCAGATTTCTCTGAACCTTACAGCATATACTGGAAGAACCTAGGAATGGATCTTATAGGTGCTAGCTGGGGTATTGGACAATATGAAGCTGGAAAAGGAAGACTTTGTTGTTGATCTGATGTCACTCTATACCATGGTTCTCAAGATTGGTCCTCATGTAAGCAGCATCAGCCTCACCTGGAAGTTGTTAGAAATGCAATTTCTTAGGTCCTACACAAACCTACATCAGAAACTCTGCAGATGATTACCAGAAATTTACAGTTTGAAACAAACTCTCCAGGTGACTATCATGGTCACTAAAGCTTGAGAAGTACCGCTCAACTGTGATTCAGAATTGAACTCTCTGGAAGAGGTGCTTGTAGCTGTCCTATAAACCAGTGAAAATTGGCAAAAATGATGGCCCTCATTAAATGAAATGAGATGCAAAAACTGCATAAACAGATGTTAAGGAAGGGGTCAAAATACTAGAAGAAGTGAATATGAAAGGGATTTATAAGACTCAAGAATACACTGGATGGCTACATTCCTGAGACCAGAGGACATTACCTTCACTAAGGCAACAATAAATGTACTGGTGAGGAGGGCACCAGCAACTTCTGTAGGTTTAGTCTGTAGCTTAGCCCATACTTTAACCTGAGCTTAGTCTGACTCTGAGGTGCCTGAAGCCAATAAAAATAGAATTTTGAATATATAGAGGCCAGTGCCAGTGGTAGCATTTAACCATTGGAGACATGGTAAAATAAATTGCTATGGTGGACATCAAAGTCAGAATCGCAACCAGAAGTCCTGGCCTGCAAGGATCTATAGCAATAACAAATAAATAGACCATATAGTTCTTGGAGGCAAGATAAGATGATGGTAAGTCAACCAACAAAAAACAATATGTATGTGTGTGTGTATGTGTGCACGTGTGCATGTACACATGCATATGTACACATGTGTGTGAATGGATGAGCAGAATACTGATGTCACTTGCTCCTGTGATAAGTCATGATACTTTAGACATATCTGACATAGCTCTCAGAATTGAAGTCCGTTAATTATGGCAAAAGTAAGATCTTTCTGAGGAAGGATGCTGTGATGACACAACGAGTGTGTATAATAATAATTATTTTAGTTATTTCCCAAAGTGACACAGCTATTTACATAGATATTTCTACACTGGAAAGAGAATTCCAAAACTTTTGGTCTGTTGGATATCAAGTCTGAGCTGACATGTAGCCCAAGAGCTCCACAGCACAGTTACCACCCTTCTGTTACAATAGGGGCTTAAGGAAACCAGGTGATAAATGGCACTCTGGCCCAGATGTGTCTCACAATGGGTCCAATGAGTCTACAGATTTATCCAGTGGATATTTTTCTTAGAAGCTGGCGGAATTCTCACCAGAGTCACTTGACTTTCAGAATAAGAGAAATTATTATGGGAAAGGTCAAGTTAAAGACTAAAACTGTCTAGTCTATTGTAGCATTCCCTGTTGCAGCCAAGATACTAAAGCACAAGCACTACCATAAACCAAATGTAATGGAAGAGATTGGTACCATTCTCAAAGGCTGAAAGGATGAAGGGTGTTGGCTCACCTGATATCTACATTTAACCAGGAATCTAAGCCACTCCTATCTCTGCTGGGCAAATTAGAGTTGTTGTTGCTGGACCAGAATTGCTGCTAAGAATGAAAGTTCACTATTTCTCTTCTTGAAGCCACCTCTTCAAGTTTCAAAGTCCCTTGTGAGTATTTCGGGTTTTTTTAAATATGAAATTTAGGGGCGCCTGGGTGGCTCAGTCGGTTAAGCGTCTGACTTCAGCTCAGGTCACGATCTCGCGGTCCGTGGGTTTGAGCCCCGCGTCGGGCTCTGTGCTGATGGCTCATAGCCTGGACCCTGCTTCCGATTCTGTGTCTCCCTCTCTCTCTGCCCCTCCTCGTTCATGCTCTGTCTCTCTCTGTCTCAAAAATAAATTAAAAAAAAGTTAAAAAAATTTAAAAAAAAATGAAATTTATTGTCAAATTGGTTTCCATACAACACCCTCATGAGTATTTCTAATGATTTCAGCCACAGTCACATTCTCCTGCTCTGGTTTCCTGTGATAGGTGTAGTAAGGAGTTCAGTGGAAAATGAGGGAGAAGAAGAAAGTTAGCTACCACAGTCATGATGGATAGAATTCACAAAATAGAGGGATGAATAGTCTGGGATGGAAATGAAAGAGCAGTCAGGGACCTGGTCATGTAGGATATCTAGGTTCTGGTTAGGATTTTAACTCTATTGTAAGAGCTATTGCAAAACTATTGAAAGATGTGAAAAGGGAGATATGACATAGCAAATTCTGCCTTTTACAAAGATTGCTTGAGATGCTTTGTGTAGAATGGATGAGAGTGGCATGAACAGATGTGAAGAGATTCCCACATATGAAAATTTTTGCAGGAGTCTTAGCAGGATATGAGAATGGCTCAGGGTAGAAGAAGAAATGGAGACACTTGGTAGTTTTGTAAAATACTTAAACTATTAGATTTAGTTGTCTTTAGTGTTCATTTGGATATCAGCTGAAAGGATAAGGGATGTTAAGGATCTAGTGGTATACCAAGGGTAGGGCTATAGAAACAATCTACCCTGGGTTTAGGAAATAAGGAGGAATATTGTCTGTAGAGCATTTAAAATGTCAATATAACCCATTAAAAATGGTCTGTTCTTCATTATCATTATGCTTCAGAAAGTTTTTAATTAAAAATTCACCCATTTTAAGTGTTCCATGAGTTTTGACAAATGAATTACATGTGTAATGACCACTACAAAATATAAATATACTATATATAACTATATATAACTTATGTGTATGTTAATATATGTATGTATGTATGAGATATGTATATATCTCATAGGGTTTTATATTTGTTTGTTTGGTGTACAGTTCAATGAATTTTTAGGTCCATATCAAGTCAGAGACCATCACCATAATCAGGATAGAAATAGTTCTATCATACCAAAAATCAACGTTAGTGATATAACATTTTTTCCAGAAAAATCTTTTTTTGGTCTAAGTTCTAGCAATCCTGTAGTTACAGTTAATAATGTATATGTAACTTTAAATTAGCACATGTTTACAATTTGTTCTTTATAGTCTGTCTACAAGAAGGTTAATTTGGAATTCTCCCAGTTACAAGTCTGGCTCCCGCACCTCACATGTATAAACACAATTATATGAGTTCATTTGGCAGTAAGTTCCTAAAGGTTAAGGATCCTTTTTGTTCATTTTGGGCTCATTTTGTATTTCCTATCCCAATTATACTGCATATGCCTACATTTAAAAAATAGATGTAAAATAAAGAATGACGGCACAGTGATTGTAAAGATGAAGAAAAAAGAACTTGAATTATTTCAATGCTGTCATTCTAAGTGACCACTTGGAGTTTTCACTTGTGTTTAAAATTATTTGACTGTGGAACAATTGAAACCTGATAGTATAGATTCTGAAGAAATATGACAAAGGCAGGACTCCATTTTCTGGATTGTGTGTGTGTGTGTGTGTGTGAGAGAGAGAGAGAGACAGAGAGAGAGAGAGAGACAGAGACAGAGACAGAGACAGAGAGAGAACGAGAGAGAGAAATGTGAATTTTTTGTGAGTCTCCACCGCATCTACCCTTCAAGACTTCTCTCAACTATTTGTATATCTATTGTTTCATGTCAAAGAAAAGTTTGAAAATTAAAATTAATACAAAAAGTTCCTCAACTATGACTGAAGAAAGATTGACAAATCTGCTGTACCGTCTATTAAGCGTGAATACATGAAGATCAATTTTGACTTTGACAAATTTTCAGACATTTAGGGCTAAGTAACAGAATCTACATTATTATTCATTACTAACAACCAATATGTAGGTGCAGTTGTCCCCATTTTAATACAAAATACATTAAGGTATTTTAAATGTATGAAGCAATTATTTTTTTTCCTTTTTTACTATAAATGTAATTTAATTTTAATCATATATTATTTAATTTCTAGCATGACTACATATATGCAAAATTCAACAAAAGCAGTTTTCACTGAGATTCTGGTGTATTTTTATTATTGTTTATTCCATTTTATGATTATTACTGAAAATAATTTTGTTGTGTTGAGAAGGGGGGATTGTAATTCCAGGTTCAAATATCCTGGATATGGTACCACAAAGCTCATTTCTAGTTCTATGAGGTGAGCACCTTGTTGAAGGAGGATGTTGTTTACTGAGATGAGGAACGGTGAAAGGGAACCAAGCTTGGGTGAGATGCCCATATTGTTGGGACATGTTGAGTTTGAGGTGCCATGGAAAGATCCATTAGAAGGTGTCATGTGGGAAGATGGATACAAGTCCCTGAAGCTCAGAAGAGAGGCTTAGGCCTGATGTATAAATTTGTTAGTCATCCAGGCACAGAAAGAAATGGAAACAATGAACAAGAATAGGATTGACTAGAGAGAATGTATTGCATGAGAATTTAAAACGGGCAAATACTGGTTCATGAGGAAAAATGACATCCAAGAGTAAATAAAGGTTTGCCAGCAAAAGAAACTGAGGAGAAATGATCAGAAAGTAAGAGGAAAAAGAGGGAAAATGAGGTGTCACAGCAGCCAATGAGTAGGTCATGGGGCAACCACAGTCAAGGTTACTAAGGGGTTGATTAAGGTTGATTAAGGTGCGAACAGATAAAGTATACTCAGGACTGAAGGAAATGGTGCTTTTTGTTGACCATGTGACAGCAGATTCAGGGAAGCCTATGGATGAAGTTAACCTTTTAGAAAGGTGAAGGGAGAATATAAATGAAGGGACTGCTCTTTCAAGAACTTTGTCTGTGACTGGGAGAAAAGAGCACCTCTAGCAGTACCTGGAGTTGCTGATAGGAAGGCTCTAGGAGAGGAAAGGCTGATGAGAAGGCTTATGGAGGAGGACAGAGTTCGGCATTCCTTTGGTGAAAGGAACCCCAAAAGAGCTAGAGGACTAGTCTCTTAAAGAGTGATAGGGGCGGGTAAGAAAAGAGATGTGAAGATGCAGATATTGTCAGTTCAATGAGTTACTTAGTATCAACCTACCATGTAAGTTTTTATTTTGATTCAGTACAATGTGATTTGTCAGTCACCACACTCTTACCAAAGTTTTCCATGTGGTCCTATATCCAGCAATCTGAGTCCTTTGGAAAGCAAATTACATCACATTTGTAGCTTTAATTAGTCTTTTCAAGTCATATTAGCCAAAGGTGGTATACAGATCTTTTGCTGGATTGTATGACAAGCATCCAAGCCATTGTTTTCTGAAGTGATGCCAAAATAGCTCATTTTTCCATTCTTTTTGTTCTATGTAGAAAATTTCTATAACTGAATGAAGTCACTGATTTCATTTTTTTTTTTTTAATTTTTTTTTTTTCAACGTTTATTTTATTTTATTTTTTGGGACAGAGAGAGACAGAGCATGAACGGGGGAGGGACAGAGAGAGAGGGAGACACAGAATCGGAAACAGGCTCCAGGCTCTGAGCCATCAGCCCAGAGCCTGACGCGGGGCTCGAACTCACGGACCGTGAGATCGTGACCTGGCTGAAGTCGGACGCTTAACCGACTGCGCCACCCAGGCGCCCCACTGATTTCATTTTGAGATTTATTAAGCTATCACTGTTTTACCTGTTATTAGTGTCCAAGAACATGATTTCCTGGGTTATCCATGCTAAGTGGTACCCTATTTTTTAATTTATTTTTTATTTTTTTAATGTTTATTTATTTTGGGGAGAGAAAGAGAGACAGAGCATAAGTAGGGGAGAGGCATAGAGAGGGGGGACACAGAATCTGAAGCAGGTTCCAGGTTCTGAGCTGTCAGCACAGAGCCCAACAGAGGGCTCGAACTCATGAACCGCGAGATCATGACCTGATGAGCCCAAGTAGGATGCTTAACCAATTGAGCCACCCAGGTGTCCCAGTGGTACTCTATTTTTAAATGCCACAGTACTATTTTAACATCAAAGAAATAAATATCTG